>NC_072442.2:60811666-61115000 GCF_028878055.3 Symphalangus syndactylus | reverse complement strand
GTGCCCAGGAAGCAGGCTTGGGGGCACAGGACAGTTGGGATGGGGGTGGGAAGAAAATGAGTTACTACCTTTAGGCCCCTTGATGAGCTTGATCTCCATGACCTTCTCAGCCGGGGGCTTCCGGCGCATGACATAGAGGCGAACGATGGAGCCTGCCTCTTTGAGGGCCTCCACCGCCGCTGAGTGGGTCACCTCACGCACGTCCACTTCATTTACAAACAGGATGCTGTCGTTGACCCTGGGAGCAGCAAGGTGGGCCTGAGCCAAGAGCTTCCTGCTGCCCTGGCCCTCCCTCTCCAGGGACCAAGCATCCTAACCCCTGTCTCCTCTCCCCACCTGAGGCGGCCATCCTGGGCCGCAGCCCCACCAGGAATGATCTTGGTGATGAAAATGGATGGGTCGTCACCGATGTGTGGGTTGTCAGTGCCACCTGCGATGCTGAAGCCCAGACCTGAGTTACCCTGGGTGAAGGAGGGGAAGAGGGTCAGCTCCCCTCACTGTCCAAGTCTGGCAAGGCAAGTGGGATGGGAAATGGCTTGGAGCAGCCCGAGCAGGAAGGGACAGGGTGAGGGGCTAGCCACCCAGATCACATGGGCAGAAAGAAAGGTACGGACGGGAGGCCAAGGGGACTGCCGATGGAGGAGCCTGCTCACCCTTTCCAATGTGATTTCCTCGTATTCCATCTCCCCCTCGGTCCCGTTCACCTGCAACTCCAGCACGGGACAGAAACACAAAAGCAGTGAGACAGACATTCCTGCCTGACAACCTGCCCGTCATCTGCTGCCCTCCCTTACTCCCTCCTTCCTTCTGCAATGGCCCCAGCCCCAAAATCTAAACAACTCACATATCCTGGGGCTTCTAGGGTATCTGTGTTGACAATCACTGGGGGAGAATTGGCCTGTTTGGGGAAACAAGAGACAAAAAGCAGCCTGAGCCTTGACTCGAGAGGGAGCCCGTAACGGAGAGTCCCATCAGTGTGGCTACCCTTCAGCCTCTTAGCCAAGCCCACTCCGCCACCCTGAGAGCTGCTCAAGGGCCCAGCCTCAATCCTCATCACACACACACGCACACACGTGCACAGGCGCACGCGCACACACACGCACAGATGCACACGCGCACAGATCTAACTCTGCCCAGCCCGGGGCCCCCTGCATGTGGAAGGAGGTGTAGGAGAAGCGGGAAGGGAGACAGCCAGACGGAGAGGGGAGCAGCAGATGGCAAAGAGTGGGGAGAGGGGGGTAGGCTTGGGGGAAGGGAGCTTCTCACCGGATGTAACACCATAGGGTGTTACATGCCTTATGTGCTACACACGGACACCCCAGGGATCATGTCCACCGGGTCCTGGTCCCCACTTCCTGCCCCATCCCCCCAACTCCCCATATCTACCCAGAGATTTTCATAACCCTCCCCTAGACTTGCCCCTCACCTTCACACACATTTGCCCTAAACCCTGCACCCCGGGAATCCGGGGTTCCCCCAGCTGCAGGCCCCTCCCTCGGTCTCACCAACCAGCCGTCCAATCCACCCCTTCCTCTAGGGACCGTGTTGCCTAGCAACGGTATCTCGGACCAGTCAAGACCCGGGGAGACCCACCTCCAGGAGGCCCTGTCGTCAGGACAACAGGGGGGTGGGGCGTGGCCTGGGGCCGACCAAACTCCTGAGCGCAGAAGGGATCCGCTAGCCCCGCCTCTCCTGCCCTGGGCCCCGCCCCGCGTTAGCCAGGCCGAGAGGAGGCCGGGCTGAAGAGGTCTGTGGGCGCAGCGCATCCTGAATAATCTGCCTTCCTCGCTCCCCTACGCCCCTCACCCTACGCAGTGCAAAGGACGTCAGGAAGGGGGAGTGGTGAAAGACATCCGGGTCCTATCCCGCTCATCTACTCCCTCCCCCCACTTCATTCGGGAAAGGGTTAAAGTGGGGCGTGCCCAGGTCCCTGACGTCAATCGCCTGGTCTCTAGACTCCCAGGCGGGGCCAGCTTTAGGCCAGTCCTAGGGGCTTCCCCAATTGCCAGGGCAACCGAAGCCACGTCTCTATGGCAATTGGGGGAGGCCGCCAAGAGCCTCCTTCCGGGGTCCCCAACCTACTTCCTCCTTAAAGAAACATGTATTTGCAGTCGCCCAAGCACAAGGATTCCCCAGTCTCCTTCCCGCTCTCCCTGTCCAAAGGGGTCCCTCCTCTCTCCTACTGCTATTTCTCAAGCCTACAAACTACCGACCATTTTCAAGCTGTATCATAGATTTCACACCCATAAATCTATTAACACCACCCTCCAACCCTTCACATCTCAGCAAATGCTGTTGTCCAACCAACAGCCACTGACTGCCAAAATCTCATCCACGTGTTCATCCTCCATCCCATAGCCCATCCTCAATCCCCATCCCCATCCCTATCCTGGAACCTCCTTCCCAGCACACCCACCTTCATCCACTACGACATTCATTTGCTTCCCATCCCTATCTCTGCCCACATCCCACACGCTCCATCTCCATCCCTGTCTCGCCCTTCAACATCCATCTTCCAACCCCAGCCTCCATTCTCCATCCGCTTCCCTGGCCCTATCGCACCCTCCAGCCCCATCCCTTACCAATGTCGTGGCCTCATCCTCCATCCCAATTTCTTTTTTTCTTTTTTTCCCGAGACAGGGTCTCGCTGTGTCACCCAGGCTGCAGCGCAGTGGTGTGATCATATCTCACTGCGGCCTTGAACTCCTGGGCTCAAGCAGTCCTCCCACCTCAGCCTCCTGAGTAGCTACAGGCACATGCCACCCCACCCAGCTACTCCATCTCAATTTCTGATTCCCCAGAGAGTTTATCACTATTCTCCCTTACCCTACCTTCATACCCTCAAGATTATTCTCCAGTAACAATCTTACACTTCTCAATCAACTCCCGTCTCTTCTGAAAATTGGGGCTTCTTCTGTTCCCCAGGTGAGGTCTTGTCCTGAGACCTCCACCCCATGCTTATGGCCTCCAACACTCCCTCCCTCCACCCTCTTCTGCTCCTAAACTCTGATCCACAGCAGCTCTGTACTAACTACCACCCCTCAGGCTCCCTACCTCCTCTTCCCCCTGCTCAGGGATTTAATGGCCCTGCCTTGCAAAAAGCATCTCTAGTCTTCTTTCCCTCACTCCTAGCATCCACAGAATTCGCACAAACACTCTGTACCATCCCTGTCTCCAGGGCCTTCCTTTCCTTGCTCTGTCAGCTCCATTCACTGCCCTGATCTCACAGTCTTATCCCTATCCAGCCCCTGACCCAGGACCTCTTACCCTTCCTATCCCCCAACTCCTCTCTTGCCAGTTCTCACTCCAGAACCTGCTTGCCCACTCCCTAGGCTCAGAGACCTCCTCCCCATCTTCTTGGTGAAATGTCAGCAACCTCCTCCTTCCCAGAGCATCCCACAACATCCTAGAATCCCCACCCTGACCCCCCGGTGTCCCCTCAATCTCACAGCTTGCCTGGTACTCTCCAGTCCTCCCCATCCTGTGTCCCCAGAAGAGGAGATGGAGGGAGGGGAAGATGGAAAGTCGACTGGAGAATGGAAGGCCCCAGAAACCAGGCCTCCTGGGGCTGGAGACAGGAGGACGCTGTGAGCAGAGAGCAGAAAGGGAAACAGGTGGTGGGGGATGATGGAGGGGGCAGAGGGGGACAGAAAGAAGATATGGCAGAGGTGAGAACCCAAGAGGATGAGAGAGGGGAGGAGGAAAAGAGAGAAGGTGAAGATGAATAGGAAAGAGGGAACATGGGAAAGGGGAGCTGGCTGACAGAGGGAGAGGACTGATGAGGGAAAGGACTGATCAGGCCCCAGCGGCCTGAGCTGGGGATCAGGGAGAGGGAGAGGAGAATGCGTGGGAGGAAGAGAGAGACAGCATCAAGAGCCAGCCAGCCAGCCAGCAGGGAGGAAAGGCTGCAGAGCGGGGAGAGAGCTCAGGAGTGGAGCAAAGGCTGGGGCAGGGGACGAGGCAGCAAGGCCCCACCACGTGAAGTCTCAGGCCAGACAGATGGAAAGGGCTGGAGACTTGGGGACAGGGCAAGCCAGGCCCAGAGGCGGAGGTAGGGGGAGGAGGCAGGGAAGGGACAAGAGCAAATGAGGGCAGCAGGCGCTTGGAACAGAGCTCTGGACACAGAAAATGGAAATGGAGGTTGGGGGTGTGAAGGAATGAAGAGGTCCCAGGCGTGGGGGCCTCCTGGGGGATGCACACACCTCAACACACACGCATACAGCGCACGCACAGGCACACAAATAGCGCACACACACACACAGCACACGCACACACGCACAAGCACGCATGCCTGCACACATGCACAGGCACAGACACACACAGCACACGCACACAGGCACAGGCACGCGCACACACACACATTCTTGCTTTGGGCTCTACATCCACTTCCATTGGCCTGGCCTGTTTCTCCTCTGTGGGACCAAGGTGTTTCCAGCTCCCCAAACGCCCCCTCCCCCAGACCTCAGGAGCCCAAGCCCCAAACCCCCGCCCCCAGTCCCAGCATCTCCCTCCCCACGGCTCTCTCTCACCCTACCGGCCCTTGGGGATTGCTGCAGCTCCGAGGCTCCGAGGGCCGCACTGGGGAGGGGGCCACCAGGGTCTCCTACCTTGAAGGGGGAGAGGTGGGCGTGGCCCACGACCCCGTGGCCAGCCTCGAGGTGGGACAAGTTCCTCTCCGCCACGTGCACCAGCTCGGGGGCGTTTACCTGGTTGGGGAGGTGGGCCGGGCTGTGCTCCAGAGGGGGCGTGTCTTCATCTTGGTAGCGGTATTTCTGGGGATGGGGACGGAGGTGTCATTGGGGCCAGCCCAGTGCCTCAGGCTCCAGGCTGGCCGCCCTGGCCGCCACCTCTTCCCCCAGCCAGTGCAGTGCGGAAAGCCCTGGGGCCTGACCAGCTCCTCCCCCTCCCTCTCCTCTAGCCCACTGGCTCCCCTCCCTCCACTCTCCCAACAGTCCCCTCTCCCGCCAGGGCCTCAGCACCTCTCATCAATCCCCAGGTCCCAATCCCATCCCCCAACTCCTACTCCTCACATCCTGGGACACTGGCCTTCTGGTGGGCATAGCCCCTCTGGCATCTGTGTCTTCACCCCTTTCCCCGCCACCTTCATCTTCGAGTCCCTCCAGCTTCTCAGAGCTCTAGCCCCCAACACTCACATCTCCATTCTCTACATCCAGTCCCCAACTTCCTTGCTTCTCTCACCATGTCAGACTCACTCTTGTTCTAGCTTCCCCTCTCCTACCCCTCTGGCTGCTCCTACTCTGCATGGCATCCTCCCCGCACCCCACCTCCATGGCCTCAGTCTCCCCATTGCAGCCTCTACCCCAAGGGTAATTGGCTCTCCTTTACCTTGCACTCCTTAGGCAAGGACTGAAGTCAGCCCCTTCCACCAGAAGGTACTTGGCATCAGCCCCCGAGACAGGACAAGGCTAAGCCTGTTTCCAAGCAGTCAACAGAGGGGCCCCGGGAGTCTGGCCCTACCCCTACAACAGCCCACAGCCCAGCCAGCTAATCCGGATATGCTATAAGGGCATGGGCTGGGGGAGGAAGGGGAAGAACAGAGATAGCAGGGCTCAGGACAGGGGCAAGAATGAGTGCCAGCCTCCCTAGTTGGGGAGGAGGGTAGCATGCTGAGCCTCAGAGTGAATTTCTGGTCTCCCTCTGGTCTTTTGGGGTGAGAGGCCCAACACGACCCCTGACTCCCTGCCCAGTTAATCAGCTGCCATCCCAAGGGCCTCCTGTGCTAGCTTAATAAGGACAACAGTAAAATGAGATTAACTGGGGGCCAGAGAAGGAGGAAAAGGGCAGATGGAGACAGCAGAAGAAGAGAGCGATTCTGCCTGGGTCCTTCCCTGTCCACCTCTGCCCTCGCCTGCTCCTCTCCTCTGGAACGGGCCTCCACAGAGACAGACCCTCCAAGCTCCAGGTTCAGGAAGGGGAAGGTATCAGGGACTGAAGAAGACAGAATGCACCGCCCAGTACACATGGGTAAAAAGAGAAGGCACGGTAATCCCAGCACTTTGGGAGGCTGAGGCAGGCAGACAGCTTGAGCCCAGGAGTTGGAGTTGGAGACCAGCCTGAGCAACACAGTGAAACCCTGTCTACAAAAAATGCAAAAAGTAGCCGGGCATGGTGGTGCACGCCTGTAGTCTCAACTACTAAGGAGCCTGAGGTGGCAGGATTGCTTGAGCCCAAGAGGTGGAGGCTGTAGTGAGCCACGATCACACCACCGCACTCCAGCCTGGGCGACACAGTAAGACCCTGTCTCAAAAAGAGAGAGAGACCAGGAGCAGTGGCTGATGCCTATAATGCCGAGGTGGGTACATCACCTGAGGTCAGAGACCAGCCTGGCCAACATGGTGAAATCCCATCTCTACTAAAAATACAAAAATTAGCTGGGCGTGGTGGCGCATGGCTGTAATCCCAGCTACACGGGAGGCTGAGGCAGGAGAATTGCTTGAACCTGGGAAGCGGAGGTTGCAGTGAGCTGAGATCATGCCACTGCACTCTAGCCTGGCGACAGAGTGAGACTCTTTCTCCAAAACAAAAAAGAGAGAGAGAGAGCAGAATTTTCCTCCCAAAAGTTTCTGAGAGGCTCAGAGTGCCCTAATACTTAGAGGGCAGCAGCTGCGAGATCAAACGGGAGGAAGCTTATCAAGGTCAATGGCCAATCCTAGAGTACGATTCTGAAAATGTTAAGGATGATGAATCAAGGCTGAGAATATAACACAACTTTGGCTGTCGAGTAAAGGTACAATAAAAGAATGGGAGAAGGGAAGTGGTCCTGTCAGCACGAAAACTCTCAAACCCAGAACACAGAGACAACTCGAATCAAGAAGCACCCTGATACATTTAAAGAGTCTTAAAGAAGGAAAACAGGGGCTCAGCAAGATGGAGTCTATTCTCTGGGCCACAGACTTGGAGAGAATCCTGAACTCCAGATTTCAATCCGATGGGCACAAAAAGTAGAGAAGGAACATAGGAGAACACACAAAATAGCCCTCCTCCAAGGCTGAGCTGTCTTGAATAAAGGAGTTCTATGAGCCAACAGAGACTGTTCATTCCACATCCTGAGAAGGTGGTCTTCTACCTGGGCAGTGCACAAGCTGAGGGGCAAGCCCCAGAATTGAGGAGACCTGGGGGAAGGGGTGGAAGCCGCTCTCCACTATCCACTCTTCTTCACAAGGCCTCCAATTCCTTGCAAGGTAAATTAGGACCAAAGCTCCAAGTTTTGGAGTCTGGAGGAGGATTTGAGTCCAGTGCCCCTCCATCTTCACTCCACCTCAGAGAGAAAATTCCTGAATCTGAGGAGGAAATGTCAGCGTGCACCCAAAGAAAATGGAAACGTGAGGAGGGCCATTTCATCATTTATTCTAGGGAGGAAATGAAGGTAAACTTTTATCTCAGCGAGCCCCCAGTACCTCTCCCTGCCCCGCCCCCATGGAGGGAGGGTGGTGTCTGGCACTGAAGAAAAGGCTCCTCAGGATTGGGAGGCGACATGGAGAAAATGCAGAACAAGAAATGGGAACCAGGTTTTCCAGAATGTGGCTGGAAGCGGTTAGGGACTAGGTTCAGTCTCTGGAAATTTTCGACGTACATGTAGTGGGGCGGGGGTAAACGTCTGGAGGGGCGGGGGTGGGGGAGAGTAATTCTGAAACTGCAGACTGGGGGGCTGGGGAGGTGGGGGATCAGTACCTCTCAGTCTTGGATTACAGGGCAACTAAAGCAGGACGGGAAAGGAGGACCCCCCCCCACCCTTTATCCTACTGGGACTCAGGGCCCTAACCCAGACAACTCAGATGCTACTGGGACATGTCTGCACCCCCAAAATATTAGGGCTTAAAACAAGTAAAAGGCCTGGGGAATGGGGGACACGGATGGAGTCGCTGTTGTTCCTTCCCCTTTGGCCCCCTCCTCACCGGAGCCCCAGTTGCACAGAATGACCTGGAACCGAGGCTTGCACCCCCAAAACATAGGGGTGTGAGTCAAAGTGAATGATAAGAGGGGCGACCCACGGCGCCTGTCCGCGAGAAGTTGCAACCCAGAGACCCCGCACCAAGCAGAAGGAAGAACGACAACGCTTGAAGCTTGCACCCTGATATTTGCGGGGGTCCGGGAAGAGGGGAGCGGGGCCGGAGCCCATACCGCGGCACGTACCACGCAGAGACACATGGAGGCGAATCTGTTCCGAGCCGACATGGAGAAGGGGAGGGGGACTGAGGGAAGGGGGTGGGTGGGATATCAAGGGTCCCGGGGTTGGGGGAGGGGGAGGGGCAGAGGGGCGGGGGCTGCGGCGGCCGCGGCAACTGGAGGCTGCGGCCGGAGGGGGGGGGAACGGCGCCTGCGCAGTAAGGGAGAGCGTCACATTGGGAGAGAGAGGGGTGAGGGGAGACCCCCTTAGCCACCAACTTCCCTGGTTCACGCTGTTTCTCTGTGAACTTCACTTTCCACAGTATACTTCTATTCCGACCCCTCTACAAATAGAGACAGATTTAAATTCACCAGTTTATCTCTCTAGTTCTCAGGGACCCCTTATTCCATCCCATCTAATCCCCCAACCCCAACATCGCGAGACCCCAAACCATTCCAAAACCTCACTGGACATCTCGTCACTACTGGACTCCCAGAGTCCAGGGAAGCAAACGGCACTTCTCTCACAAGAACCCCCAAGGGATCTACACTGCCTCTCCCACCAAACCCCCGCAAGATCGGTGCTGTGGATAGCATCTCCTCAGATTCCAAGGCATCTCCTACACTAACCAGCATAGTTCTCCCCTGCAGTCCAGCCCCACCTGATAGGCAGCCCATGTTTCTTCAAGAGTTTAAGGAACCACAGAGCCTTGTTGGCCCCCCAAATTAATATATGCTAAATCATCCCTTTCTATATCACATCTATCTCCCAATCCACTAACAGGGACCTTGCAATTAGTGCAAATAGTACTCTTGCTCTAATATAAACATCCAAATAACAAGTCCTCCAATTTGTTGGGGATCCCCTGTCCAAACCCCCGAATCTAATAAGATACTCATGACTTCCTAATATGCCAGTCTCCAAATCCACACCAGGACCCAATTTCAGGAAATATTTAATCTACTTTAAAGCAGACCCTCCAAATTAAATAGCAATCTCGTCAATTTTTTCCAAAACTCTTACAAAAAGAAATTTAGACGGGAAGATCGCTGGAGGCCAGGTGCTCAACACCAGCTTGGGCAACATAGTGAGATCCCATCTCTAAAAAAAAATTTTGGGGCGGGCACGGTGGCTCGCACCTGTAATCCCAGCACTTTGGGAGGCCGAGGCGGTTGGATTATGAGGTCAGGAGTTCAAGACCAGCCAGGCCAAGATGGTGAAACCCCATCTCTACTAAAACTACAAAAATTAGCCAGACGCGGTGGCAGGCGCCTGTAATCCCAGCTACTCGGGAGGCTGAGGCAGGAGAATCGCTTGAACCTGGGCAGCAGAGATTGCAGTGAGCCGAGATCATGCCACCGCACTCTAGCCTAGGCGACAGCGTGAGACTCGGTCTCAAAAATAAATAAATTAATTAATTAATTAAAAGTATTTTCCTTTTCCTTTTCTTTTCTTTCTTTTTTTTTTTTTTTTTTGAGACAGATTCTCGCTCTGTCACTCAGGCTGGAGTGCAATGGCACGATTTCGGCTTACTGCAACATCTGGCTCCCGGGTTCGAGTGATTCTCCTACCTCAACCTCCCGGATATCTGGCATTACAGGCGTCCGTCACCACGCCCGGCCAATTTTTTTGTATTTTTAGTAGCGACAGGGTTTCGCCATGTTGGCCAGGCTGGTCTCGAACTCGTGACCTCACATGATCCGCCTGCCTCGGGCTCCCAAAGTGCTGGGATTACAGGTGTCAGCCACCGCACCCGGCACCTCCTCTCCTTTTCTTTACCCCTGGGGTTCATAGATTACACCCTTTTCTGGCTGCCCAGAACATCCCCTCCACAATTCTGAATTCCAACTTTGTCGGAAGATTTCTCCCAAATATATCTTCTCCACACTCAGGCCTCAAAAAATACACACCAAAGATAGGGGACGGCAATTTGCAATGACCCACAAATCGTCCAGAACAGTCCCAACCGCCTCTTTCAGGTCTCTTCAGAGATTTCCATTTTCTCCCAAACAACTTAACCTGAAAGCCTCTCTTCCAAATATTCTCCCATTGAACGCCCACCCTTCTAGCTCTTAAAACCCAGTGAGGGGTCTCCTCAAATCGGCTGACTTCTATAAAATGCCCATACATGGTAGAAATGACGACTTCCCTAGACTCTCACCCAAGCGAGATTGACCCCGTTGATCGGCATCTGTTACATGCGCCCCCAAGATGACCCCCAATGTCCTAGTTTCATATCTGGTAGGAAGGCTTGGATCACCAGAGGATCCAAGGAGTCAGTGCGGAAGAGGCTGGACTCAAAATTCCTTCTAGAATAGAAAACGTGCAGACCCTGCTTATCCACCAGTGGGCGCCATGGCCCATAAAGACCCTTCCCCATCCCCCATTTCCCATTTCCCTCCATTTTCCGTTTCTCTGTTGCCTGGCAACGCAGCAATCAAGGACTTTGCTGTCGCCTAGCAACCGTCTCCTGGGAACACAGAGCTGAGGTAGGAGGGGTGCTCTGATGAAATCTGAACAGACCTCCATCTTAGGAAAATTGAGACGTCAGACTTCCCAACCCCCGGATTCTCCTTTCCAAAGACCCCCGCGCCCTGAAGCTACTTGGACAATACCTCCTCAAACCCTGTCTCCTTTACGCACTGGGGGCCACGCCACGCCCATCCCAGATCAGCCCCGCCCTCATTTCGGTCAGGTAACCCAGCCCCAAGGTTCCTCCCCTTTCCGAGGGTTGCTGCCTCCCTCGATAGAGTAAGCCAGACTCCGCCCACCTGCCCGGGAGGCCACGCCTCCGTCCACTTCCCGCCCGTTTGCTCCCCCTGCCTCGCCCACACTGTCCCTCCGCCACGCCCCTGCCGGCCAATGAATGAGGCCGTCGGCCACACTGCCCCGCCCCCGGCATCTCGGCTTTGCCCAATAAGGACCACCCGGAGGGTTTAACCGCTTCGCTCCTGGGGTTCTGGCAAATAGCCTCAGTCTTTCCCCCACTGTATCCCCACCCCCACTTGTTCTGCTCCGCCCTCCGCCACCCTCGCCCGGCCCTCCAGTCCGCCACGCAGCTTCAGTCGTCGCCGGTTACCATGGCAACGGCGGCAGCAGCGCGGGGAAAGGGGGAGGGACGGGGGCGGAGTGGGAGAAAGGGATGCTCAGAGACGAGAGATGCTGGCAGAGATAAAGGCACCAAGAAAGACAAAGTGATCGCTGTAGAGTGGAGTTTGCACACAACACAGGGCCTAGCACGTAGTAGGCTTTCAATAAATGTTCCTTAAATTACTGCGGCAGGAGTCTAAATATAGGCAATGAAAGATGGAAGACTCAGGCAGAGCTGCGGAGCTCAACGACCGCAAAGCCTGAGCATTCCCTACCCCATCCAGCATTTGGGGAAGCGGGAGCCATGTGCCCCCTGCAGGCTCCTCTTGGGCTACCCTCCGCTGTCTGCCCTGGATAGAGATGAACCACAACTCCCAACAGCGCCATGGGCAGCAACCCTCTAACATTGAGGGATCTTGTGCCTCGGGGCCTTATGGGAGTTGGAGTCCCCGCCATACCGAGGCTGACAAGTTTTTCAGCCAAGGAATGTGGCAAGCCTGGGTCTCCACGCCTCTGTAAACCCCAAATGCATGATCTGCTCTGTAAGCCTCCTTCCTTCAGGGATGCTCAACCCTGGGCTCCATGGAAGAAGTAGGAGTCTGGAGTGGGTAATGAATAAGGCCACCCACCCACCCAGAATAGCTGCCAGTGCTGGCAAGCCCCTCACCCTCGCTCCCATTTGTGTGTTCACGTGTTGGAAGCAGAGCCCACACATTCCAGCGGGCTTTCTATTTACACCTGGAATATAGGGGACCACAGCCAGGGAGCCTAAGGCCAAGTGACAGGCCTAAGGGCAGGAAACAGCGGGAGCAGAGGAAACCAGGCCAGAGAAACTGAGGCATAAAAATCCACCGAAACTACAGGGGATGTGGGGAAGAGGCAGCCTGGGAGAAAGCCCGAAATCCACAGAATGAGGGACAAGCAAGACGCCCTGGTGGAGAGAGGGTGGGGGCTCCAGATTTAAAGGTCCTCAGCCCCCAATCTCTTCCAACCATCCTCACACATGCACAATGCATGTGTACACACATGTGTGAGTTTGTGGCAGGGAACATGTGTGTCCTCAGCTCCCTCCCATGAAAAGCTGCAGTTCCCACTAAATATAACCCCCTCCCCAGCCTGTGACTCACCCGGACCCCGCCTCCCCCGGCCCCCACTTCCTGTCCCACCCCCCAGCCCCCAGCTGCCTGCCACCCGCCCAAGCCTCCCTCCACACACCAGGCATCCAGCTCTCCAGTCCCAGAGTCTCCAAGCAGAGCCTAGGTATCCGCATCCCACCAAGAGCTCGCCTGTGCTCCATCCGAGATCTCCTGCCTTTGCCAGGCTCCAACCAGAGGGACACTCTTGCACAGATCCCCATCGCTACCAGCCCTGCCCTCCTCCTACACCTTTTCACCCCAGTAACCTCAGTAACTTCGGTCATAAGCCCTCAGGGACCCTTAAATCCAGGTGTCCTCCCCCACCTTGATCCCAAGCTTCAGGGGTATCTGGAACAGTCCACAAATCTGCTTTTCTCCCTCTCTCTTGATCAGGGCTAGATACAGTGTGGGAGGAGATGGGGACATTGGGCGCCTGCCTTTGGGCCACCCCCAAATTGTGCACCACCCACCCGGTCCCCCTCCTCAAATCCCCTCTCTCCCTAAGCCTCTCATCCTCCTCCTCAGGGGCTGGCAAGCTCGGCTGCTGCAATCTTCTGCCTCCTATGGGAGTACCCCCAAATCCTTGCCTCACCTGGTCCATTCCCTCAGGTGATCCCATGCCAGGGCCCCAGCCCTCTGACAACTTCCAACTACCTCCATTCTATATGACTGAACCCTAAATTAACAGTTCCCTCAAATTGAGAGAGCATCCCTAAATGCAGCCACCACGAGATGCTTGTTCTAGAGTCTGAAGGCCCACCCCTTGCCTGCCAGCTGACACCCCCAGACCAGTCAGGCACTCACAACCAATAACCTTTACCCCATGCCAGGAGCCCCCCAAAACTGGACAAGGCCCTTGGAAGCCAGCTTTTCCCTGGGGAGGAAAGAGGAACCCCCCCAACATAGCCCACCTTCCCACATACACCAGCAGGACTCCCTTATGAGCCAGGCTTCTCCTTAAATAAGTCTCCCTCAAACAGCGCTGATGAACCCCCAAACCCACCAGGCCCCCCAAACCATGGAACATCCTAAATTTTCCATTTCCCTACAGGTACAAAGGGATCACTCCAGGGGGCACCTGTGGCCAAATCCAGCATTTTCTCAGATGTGAACCCCAAAACTAAGACCACCAAATACATCTTACTTCTGATGCTGCCACTCCAGGGGCGCCAGTCCCAGATAAGGCCTACTAACCCCTCCCCACAAACTCATACCCTCCCTCCAGTTTATAGCCCCCCCATCATGCTTACCTTGGTTGTCACTATACAGAGACAGTCCATGTTGGGGGGCCTGGCCGCGGCGGCGGGTAAGGGGCTCTGACTTCATCGGAGTTTCGTTCCTCCCCTCCGTGGGTTCTCACCCCTCCCCCCTCCGCACCCCACTTTTGCAGGGGGGGCCAGGATGGGGGGAGGGGTGAGAGGGGAAGGAGGGGGTTGGAGAAGGGAAGGGGAGGGGAGCGTGGGAGGGAGGGGAAGGGGGCCCTAAAAGGGGCTCCCCAGTGGAGGGGAGGGGGCTTGGGGAGCACACCCCGATTCTCAGGAGGGGCGGGGGCACCGGGGGCTGGCAGCCCCGGAGTTCGGGGGCTGGGGCATGAGCTGGGGTGGGGGAGGGGAACTGGATTTCGGGGAGCCCCGGGGTAGGGGGGGGTCTTGCCAAACGGCCAGGGGCTAGGGGCCGTGGCGGGGGAGTGGGGTGGGGGGGTTGGAAACGGCAGCGGCCGAGGGAGCCGTGGAGCCGAAGAGGGAAGGGGAGAGAGGAGGAGAGAGGAAGCAGGGGGAGGGAGGGAGGGAGCTAGGAGCCAGAATGGGGGGGGTGCCTTGGCAGAGTTAACTCCTTCCGTGCTGGCAGGAACCCGGATAATGGGAAAGGAGATACAAGCAGAAGCACAGAGGCCCTGAGGCAAACATGGAGACCTGGCCAGCCACCAGCAATGACAGCAAAGACGATGAGGCTGGATTTCATTTCTTAGAGAAGGAAGCATCTATAGTTGGGCTGGGAGCACCCACGGTTATTTGAATATGGGAGGGAGGCCTCTCGGCAGGCGGTAGGGGGTCGGATGTGAGGGAGGAGCTGCAGGAGGCAATCCCTGGGGGCCTAGTTCTCCCTCAGGTTTCTCAGGGGGAAACCTAAAAAGTTAAGCCCTAGAATCTTTAGTGCTGAAAGTGGGGCAGCCAAAGAAAACGAGGAAGAAAGGAAGAGTGGGTACAGGACCACAGAGAGTGCATTCTCGGTGCCCCAAGTCCCTGGGCCACCGACTCAGGCTTTTGTCATCAGGGCCCCCAATTAGCGATATTTGGCTCACCCCTCCAGCCCTGCCTGCCCCTCAGGAAGTTAGGCGCTCGCCCCCACCTCCTTACCTGACTCTCTGAGAGGGAAGCCTCATAACAGTCCAGGATGTCTGTCACAGGAACAGAACTGAGTTACCTCCCCACCCCAGGCCTCTCCAGGCACATCACCTCTGTCATCACCGCTGCTGGCTGGCTGGCTGGCAAGGGAGGAGCCCTTTCAGCCAAGGCTGGTCCACACTCATGGAGGACACCATAGGCAGGACCCTGCATGGGGCTCCAGCTTGGACCAAATGATCTCCAGGCTCCCAAACAGCCCCCGAAGTTCAGTAACGGCCCTTGGAGGCCCAGGTCCCTCAGAAAATGGGCTACTCACCCAGCAAGGCCTGGAAGAGGTCGCTATGCAGCACTGTAAGGAGGGGGGGTGCCCACCGCAGCAGTGGGGGTGCCAGGAGCCAGAGTGCTGACCTGGGAGCTAGTGAGATGCAAGGAGAATTTGGACAGGGAAGAGGCCAACACAGGAAGACGAACACACTGTCACTTCATCTCCCCAGCCTGTGTCCTTCACCCCAGCCCCTGTGGAAAGATTTGGGGAGAAGGATCTCCGAGCCCCAGCCCCCCACTTCGCTCCTAGGCCTCCCCTCCACAAGGAGCCCTGTTTTTCACCTCTTGGTCTCTGGGACATCTCTCTCTTCTCTCACTTTAATCTCCCTAATCCTCCAGGATTGGAGTTGAGCTGCTTCTCCCCACTAAATTCCAGCTGTGAGTAAAGTAGGCCGTCTCTGAACCAACCAGCTGTCCCATTCCCCCAGGTCCCAAGGCACCAGCGCCACCACCATCTTGCTCCACACACCCTGGCCCCCTCTTCCCATAGGCAGGCAGAACTTAGCCACATTCTCCTGAGAAGCCAGCAAAGAGGGCCTCCTCACAGAGGGCTCCAGCAGCTCAAAACGTAGCTGAGCCCAGCTCTCTCTCCTCCTGGGCCTTCTCTCACCCCAATGAGAATTGCAGAAAGAGGAGTAGAAATTGTTTGAGACTTCCTGACCTAGGGCTAGAGAAGTTGGGGTTTTACGTGTAAGAGGCAGGAGAATTCCTGCAGTTCCTCTCAGGCCCGGGAGGAATTCATCTGCCTGGGCACATGGTCTCTGGAAGGAACAGAGGGCAGAGACAAAAGGGAGTGTTCAGGAAGGTCTCAGAGGCTTTATTAAGGGACGGGCAGTGAATCTGGGGGGGCCTTCCTACTGTGAAACTGTAGCTGTTTCAAGAGTTAGTGAATGGCCTACATCTCAGAAGAATACACTTAGGGTACTCACACCCTAGCTTGTGTGCCCCCCACCACCATACCCTCCTTTTTGTGTTGGCCGAGATAGATTTCATCAGGAACCCTAGAGTCTGTCTTTCCATGTCTCTACCTTTGCCATCTACCTTACACTTCTCTTTCCCTACTTCTCCCTTCTAACTCCACCGGAGAAGCCCTCCCATCAGTCCACCTCCATCCCTCTGGCTGCAGTGACTTAAGCCCCTTCCTCTTCCGTCCCATCCTATCCCATCACCCCGTCGGAGGACTAGACTCTAGTCCGGACGGGCGGGATTAAGGAGTTTGGGGGCGACGAGCGACGCTTGGAGATCCCTCTAAGTCAGCGGAACGGAGGGCCGGGCTCCAGGGAACTACAGCTCCCAGCATGCCCCGGGACCCGCAACCGTCCGCCGCCCGGTGCACTGTGGACGATGAGTCAGGGCTAGGGGCGCCAGGACTTGGGCGTGCAGGACGCCAGAGCTGGGTCAGAGCTCTAGCCAGCGGCGCCCGGAGAGACTCGGAGATGCAGGCGGCTCGGATGGCCCCGAGCTTGGGGCGGCAGCTGCTGAGGCTCGGGGGCGGAAGGTCTGTGTGTGACAAGAGGGACGGTGGGCAGCGGCCCTGGGCACCGGGCCAGGACTGAACCCCCACTCCCCACAGCTCGCGGCTCACGGCGCTCCTGGGGCAGCCCCGGCCCGGCCCTGCCCAGCGTCCCTATGCCGGGAGTGCCGCTCAGGTAAGTCACGGCAGCCTTGGTAAGGGGGTGTGGGAGCGGTGGTCCGCTTCGGCGCCCGCCTCCCGCCGTCGGCAGGGATCTCCCTCTGGGTACCAGGTACCTGCCCACTGCTCTGTCGCCGAAAGTAGGGGAAAGGGCAAGCCAGGGTGCCCTAGGGCGAAACTAGGGGAAAGGTCACCGCTTCGCGCCGCCTCCCCGCGCGGCTCTCGCCTGTGCTCCCCTTGACACAGCGCAAGCCCCTTCCCTGGACTTGCTAACCGTCTCTTTTCCCAGCTGGCTCTGGACAAGTCAGATTCCCACCCCTCTGACGCTCTGACCAGGGAAAAACCGGCCAAGGCGGTAGGTAGCCCCGAGGCCAGGTAGACCTTAGCCAGAGACAGACTCACCCCAATCAGAGCCTGAAACTCGCCTCTCTCTGCCCAGGAATCTAAGTCCTTTGCTGTGGGGATGTTCAAAGGCCAGCTCACTACAAATCAGGTGTTCCCATACCCGTCCGGTAAGGGAAGGGATAATCAGAGCTGAGTGGGGCCAGGGTGTTTCCCCTGCCAGCCTGGCCTGACTAGCCTGTCCCTCACCCTCTGCAGTGCTCAACGAAGAGCAGACACAGTTTCTTAAAGAGCTGGTGGAGCCTGTGTCCCGTTTCTTCGAGGTAAGGAATGACTCGAGGCTTGGTCCCTGGTGGGGTGTCTGGAGATGTTAAGCTCAAAAGGAGCCTGGATGTGGGATCCTGTGCCTTCCCCAGGAAGTGAACGATCCTGCCAAGAATGACGCTCTGGAGATGGTGGAGGAGACCACTTTGCAGGGCCTCAAGGAGCTGGGGGCCTTTGGTCTGCAAGTGCCCAGTGAGCTGGGTGGTGTGGGCCTTTGCAACACCCAGGTGAGGGCACCCTATCGCCACATCCCAGTATCCCATACCCCAGCTTGGCAGACTCACCTCCTTTGCCATAGATCTAGAGACTACGGCTAAGGTCTCTTCTAAGCACCTGCCCTGGGTGCCTGTGGGATGGATGTTAATTGTCCAAACGTAACACAATTTACATGCAGTCCCCTAGGCCTGAGCCATGGGCCTCACCCTGGTTCCCAAGTCCTTACAAATCTCTAAGTTGGGGATTGCCTAATAGACTAGTAGCAAGTCACCCTCCCACCTAGACCTAAGACAGACCAGCATTCTCTGCTGTGCCCTTTGCACACCCTTCTTTTCCACACACTGGGGATGGCCCAGGTCAGGTACTGCCCTAGGTCAGCAACTGCCCTGTTGCCCACACTCGCCTGTTAAGGTCAGGTCCCCCTGCAGCCAGTGACAGCCCCAGATTCCTGCTTCCCCTCCAGTACGCCCGTTTGGTGGAGATCGTGGGCATGCATGACCTTGGCGTGGGCATTACCCTGGGGGCCCATCAGAGCATCGGTTTCAAAGGCATCCTGCTCTTTGGCACAAAGGCCCAGAAAGAAAAATACCTCCCCAAACTGGCATCTGGTGAGGCAACCCTAGGAGACCCAGGAATTGGGAGGTATACTGGGCTTGGCACAGATTAGGCCAGTTGGCACTTAATCAGATGGCTGGGCATTTCGGTTGGAGGAGGGTTCTGGGGAGGCATCACAGTGCGCTGGTTGGGACATGCAAAAGAAAACTGGATACTCCCAGGTGTTAAGGGGGAACTGCCTGCTGGAGGGATGGGGAAGTGGGCCAAGGGGACTTTGAAGCTCATCAGAACTTGGGGTAAAGGAGCTCTCTCCCCAACAGGGGAGACTGTGGCTGCTTTCTGTCTAACCGAGTCCTCAAGCGGGTCAGATGCAGCTTCCATCCGAACCTCTGCTGTGCCCAGCCCCTGTGGAAAATACTATACTCTCAATGGAAGCAAGCTTTGGATCAGGCAATCTGCCTCCCATTTCTCCCCTTCTCCTCCGCCCAATTCCAGGCCCCACTGCTCCCCGTCTTCCATGCCCTGAATATCCCTTCATTCTTCCACAGTAATGGGGGCCTGGCAGACATCTTCACAGTCTTTGCCAAGACACCAGTTACAGATCCAGCCACAGGAGCCGTGAAGGAGAAGATCACAGCTTTTGTGGTGGAGAGGGGCTTCGGGGGCGTTACCCAGTGAGTGAATTTGGGTTGGGGGAGCTTAGGACTGAGGGGCAGGACTGTGCTCCTGGGCAGATGGCTGTTGCAAGTCACCCTGGGGATGTGTGCAAAAGCCAAAGCAGGTGGACTGAATGTGGCCTTTGGGACTAATATGTATGCAACTGAGCCAGTTTTGGCTCCAGCAACCAAGTCCAACACAAAATAGGATATAGCCAGGCCTCCTTAGCCCTCAGGGCCTGAGGGGAAGTGGCGGCTGTACCCTCTAATGGTCTAGGAGTTGTCATTCCTCCCTGGTGCATAAGGAGCGAAGGAGCAGTTTTTCCCCCAGTGACAACCTGTTGAACACACCTCTGCTTTCCCACACTGCCCTGACACAGTGGGCCCCCTGAGAAGAAGATGGGCATCAAGGCTTCAAACACAGCAGAGGTGTTCTTTGATGGAGTACGGGTGCCATCGGAGAACGTGCTGGGTGAGGTTGGGAGTGGCTTCAAGGTCGCCATGCACATCCTCAACAATGGAAGGTTTGGCATGGCTGCGGCCCTGGCAGGTACCATGAGAGGCATCATTGCTAAGGCGGTGAGTACCCTGCCCGAGTCCCTAGGTAACCCGAACAGAAGTCTCACTGTCCCCCTTGCCATGTGTCCCTGATACTTGCAGGCACTCCCTACACTAGAAACTCCTCCCCTACCAGCAGCCCCAGACTTGCTAGCTTAGGTATCCATCCAGCGTAGACTGAACTCTGGTTGTATGCAAAACCCATCCCTCTGGTGCAAGCCCAGCCCCTCTCCTAGGGAGACTGCAGAACCACACTGAACCACAGCGGGATGCGTGGACCCTCTTCCAGGTAGATCATGCCACTAATCGTACCCAGTTTGGGGAGAAAATTCACAACTTTGGGCTGATCCAGGAGAAGCTGGCACGGATGGTTATGCTGCAGTATGTAACTGAGGTGAGGGCCTCCCAAGCCCCTCTCCCTGGAGCCCTGGGGCTTTCTTCCCAGTCGGGTCAGACTACAACCCCCAGCAGCACCTGGGGCAGTGGGTCTCCAGCTTTACACCAATGCCCTAGGGGATGCGGGGAGGCATAGTCAGCTCAGCTTCTGCGAAGGGAGACAGCAATGATGTTCTGCTCAGGTGCCTGCCAGCAGTACCAGAAGTTAATTCTACCTCATCCCTTACATCCACCCCTTTTAAGAAAACAAATACCTGGAAGCGCCTGATGAACTGACCCAGAACAAGTATTTGCCTGACCTGACAAGCTAGGTCAGCCCTTATCTTGGAGATCTGGATGATGAGACCAAGTCTGACAAAGTCCTTTGTAATTTTCCTTCCCATGTCCCAACCATGCAACCTCAGTCCATGGCTTACATGGTGAGTGCTAACATGGACCAGGGATCCACGGACTTCCAGATAGAGGCCGCCATCAGCAAAATCTTTGGCTCGGTGAGGTCCCAGGCATGCTGGGAGGGAGTCCAGTTTGGGTGCTCAGCTCCCAAAACCAGTCTCATCTGTTATTTGTCCCTAGGAGGCAGCCTGGAAGGTGACAGATGAATGCATCCAAATCATGGGGGGTATGGGCTTCATGAAGGTACAGCACAGTCTTCTGCAGAGCCTCAGTTGGGCCAGGGGTGGGTAGGCACATCTCAGCAGGGGCATATAATTTGTGTGGCCCTGTGCTAGGAACCTGGAGTAGAGCGTGTGCTCCGAGATCTTCGCATCTTCCGGATCTTTGAGGGGACAAATGACATTCTTCGGCTGTTTGTGGCTCTGCAGGGCTGTATGGTAAGAGGGAGAATTGGGTGGGGGTAGAGGTGGGGAGGACAGTGAGTCCTGACTGCTGGACCCTCTTCCCCCATAGGACAAAGGAAAGGAGCTCTCTGGGCTCGGCAGTGCTCTAAAGAATCCCTTTGGGAATGCTGGCCTCCTGCTAGGAGAGGCAGGCAAACAGCTGAGGCGGTAGGCTTAGGGCCAGAGCCAGGGGAGGGCAGGGTGGTGTATGGCAACTAACCAGTCATTCTCCCTCTTCTTCTCAGGCGGGCAGGGCTGGGCAGCGGCCTGAGTCTCAGTGGAATTGTCCACCCGGAGTTGAATCGGAGCGGCGAGCTGGTAAGGGGCCAGGGGTCCGGGAGAGCCTGCATCAGGGACTGCAGCCGACAGCCCCTCTGAGCCCTGCACTGTCCCAATCTCTTCAGGCAGTACAGGCTCTGGAGCAGTTTGCCACTGTGGTGGAGGCCAAGCTGATAAAACACAAGAAGGGGATTATCAGTGAGTGAGCTCTACACCCTTCCGCCCCTCCCTTTCCTCTCCTTGAGACTAAGGCCCCCACCCCCACCTACCCGACAGATGAACAGTTTCTGCTGCAGCGGCTGGCAGACGGGGCCATCGACCTCTATGCCATGGTGGTGGTTCTCTCGAGGTGAGGAGGCAGGCAGGGAATGCCTGAGCCGCAGGGGGCCTGGGCCTGGATCCCAGCCGGCCCAGATTTATTTTCATCTCCTGCTTCCTGCCAGGGCCTCAAGATCTCTGAGTGAGGGCCACCCCACAGCCCAGCATGAGAAAATGCTCTGTGACACCTGGTGTATCGAGGTGAGACTCGGGGCTGCCAAGCTCAGGTGAGGGCTACAGGTGCAGGCCCAACCCCTCCTTCCCTCTCCTCAGGCTGCAGCTCGGATCCGAGAGGGCATGGCCGCCCTGCAGTCTGACCCCTGGCAGCAAGAGCTCTACCGCAACTTCAAAAGCATCTCCAAGGCCTTGGTGGAGCGGGGTGGTGTGGTCACCAGCAACCCACTTGGCTTCTGAATACTCCCAGCCAGGGCCTGGCCCAGTTATGTGCCTTCCCTCAAGCCAAAGCCGAAGCCCCTTTCCTTAGGGCCCTGGTTTGTCCCGAAGGGGCCTAGTGTTCCCAGCACTGTGCCTGCTCTCAAGAGCACTTACTGCCTCGCAAATAATAAAATTTCTAACCAGTCATGCTTTGCTTCTGTGTGATGGTTCTTTCCCTCTGCTGCCTGCCTCCCTCCCAAAGAAAGGAGCCAGAGGCGTGGGGAGTTTGCCTCTATTGCTTTATTTGGTGTTTTATACAAGTGACTAAAATAAATAGAGTAACAAAGGCAGCTACATGGCCCCAATCTCCCAGCTTCCTCAGGCTGCTGTCTAGGATGCCTAACCCCGGGGTACCGCTGACCACCCCCAACCCTGCACAGGGCAGGGCTGTCGGTAACTGGAGGAGGTCACATTCTGGGGTTAGAAGGGGCCCAACGGACGGGAATTCTTCACATAAAAGAGGAAACGCCTATTTAAAAAGTCCCAAAAATGTAAGAAACTCTATTTTAACCCCCAAAAAGGCTTACAAAAAAACAAAGCTAAAAATAATCAAAGGTCCCTTGTCTACCCCTGAGGGAAGGGGGAGGAACCAGGCACTGCTGGTGAGAGTCACAGTGGCCACAATCTCCTGTATGGCAGCAGCTGGTAGGCTGAGCCCAGGCACTGTAAGAGCAAGCACATGATGGCCAGGACACCCAGTCACACACCAGGAGCGCCAGGCCCAGCCTAGCCCCACAGTGGGCTACATAACATCCACAAAGAACTCGCTGGGATTGCCCATGGCCATGTGGAAGCTTTGGCGGCTGGCTGTCAGTTCTGGGGGCACAGAGCCCAGGTCCCTGACTGGAGGGGCCCCCGGAGGCTGCACCGCTGGAGGGACTGGAGGTGGAGGTGGGGGCATCATGAGCACCATCATGGGGTTGTAGGGGAGGGCCATGCCAGGGGGCGGTCCATAGGGATGGAGCCCTGGGTGGGCTCGGAGATTAGGGGCACCCCCAGTTGAGCCTCTGGATGGAGGAGGGCCCCCATCGCTAGTCCCACTTGGTTCCCCACCCCGCCGAAGGCTGCCCCCTCGGCTGGAGGGCTCGGACTCACTGCCACTACCAGACTTGGACTCGGGGGCCCGCTCTTCGGGCCTCCCCGTGCGCCCTGCCCCCCCGTCACTCCGTGTCGACCCACTGCTCCGGCTGCCTGTGGAGGGAGGGGAGGGGCAACTGAGTCCTCACCCAGGCTCCTCCCTGGCTCCCCTCTGATCCACCCTCAGACCCTGTACAGGTATGTGGGGATGACTTACCCTCACTGTGCTGGCTGCTGGCACTGCCCCCACCATAGGTGTAAGATGAAAGCTCATGGTAGGGTGGAGGCTGCGGGCTGTAGGGGTGTGGGGCAGGGTATTGGTAGGAGAAAGTGGGCAGCAGGGGCCAAGGGGTGGCCCCAGGCAGAGGAGCCAGGGTATCCTGGTCTGAAGCCCCACTGGAGCCATCGTTGTCATTGAGAGACAGGTTGACTAGGTCTGGAAAGCAAGGGAAGAGAGGAAAAAACCATTGCTTCAAGAGGCCAGGGCCCCAAGACCCCGAATGGAGAGGAACTGGGAACAGTTCTCCCAGACCCACCCACGATGGGGCTCAAACAGGGGTTCACAAGGGTCTCTGACAGGAAACTACCATATACTTCTGCCATGAGGGCAGGGGCACAGCCAGGGCCACCACAAGCCCATGTCTTTGTGGGACTCAGGAAGAGGTGCACCTTCCCCCGGTGGACACAGTCCTGCACCTGGCACATGACTTGTCCAGCAGCACATGGGTGGACGTCAGCCCCTATCCTCGGCCAGTGCAGGGCTTAGTGCGGGACACACGCTGCTCGACCATCCATGGTGGCCTTGGCTGCGGTTTCTGGGCTAGGTCTAGGGTTGGAGAGGCAGAACAAGGCAGGCAAAGCCACACTCCCAGAGTTGGGGCACGGGGACTTACAGCTCTCACAGCCACCACTGAGGTCTCCGAAGACGTAATAGCACTGCTCAGAGAAGGTGATCTTGTTGACGGTGTGTCGGATCAGGCCCGCTTTGAGCAGGCCGCTGGCATATTTGCGGGCCTCCCGCCGCTCAGGAAAGCCCTCCACATGATGGTAGAGCCAGTCAACCACATCCGAGCCTGGGAGCACCCACAGTGGAGAAAGCCCTCAGGTTCTCCTTCCAACTCCTGCTCTCGCCTCTGCCCGTGCCATTCCTGGCTTTGGTCGCCACCTCCTCCCCTTCTCCAGCCACCTGCCCAGGACCCAGCCATACCCAGAAAGGCATTAGGGATGGTGATCTTGAGCCACATGCGGTCCCGGACTTCCAGTCCAGACTCTGGAGCTGCCATGGCCTTGGTCACCGATGCCATGTCCGTATGGATGGAGAGAGCCCGGCCCTCACAGCCTGGCAGAGGAGACAACGGGGAACCAGAGTCAGGGATCACTCCCACAAGGGCGATGGGTCAGGCCACTGTGGGACAGCCTTCTGCTGGGAGGGTGGGATGAGGTGGGTTGGCGGCTCACCATCAGGCAAAGACGATCCAGATGTAATGGTGCTCATGGACGAGGAGCCTGGATAGGCTGGGAAGGTGCCAGTCAGAGCCGCGGAATGGGACACCCAGGCAGCAGGGTCAATTGGCTGGATGGGCTCATCTGGGACAAAGATGGCACCAAAATGACCCATTCTCAGTCCCCAAAAGCCAGCCCAGTCCCTCCCTGACTCAGCCTCCTGTTCCACCTCCGCCTAGACCCTCCTCCCACCCATTCCCCATGACCACATGCCCAGCCCCAGCCTCCTGGCCAGCCCCCACCACCAACTTCAGGCCCCTCCCTGAGTGTCACTCACTTCGGGGGAGAGTGAAATAGGCCTGAGGAGAGGGATCCCAGCACTTGGCCACAGTCAGCACAATGGGGCTATGGGGAAGAGAAGTCCAGTCAAGGGCCCAGGGGAAGAGGAGGCCTCAGGAGGGCGGGGGTCTGAAGCAAGGATGGATTAAGAGACACAAAGAGGGGGAGAAGCAAGCACATCGCGGCTGGGCTAGAGAAGGTGAGGGTGGAAGGCACCACAATGTGGATGACTCATCAACACGGAAAACTCTTAAAAACATACTGCCAAGTGAGACAAGAGAGTACACGCTGTACAATTCCATTCACAGAAAGTCCAAAAACAGGTAAAACGCAACCGCGGTGTTCAAGGATACATGCAAGGGTGGTAACTATCCAGTGAGGCAAAGCTTTTCTTTGTTATGGTGATGGCCAAAGAAGTCAGGAGAGTGACTACCCCTGGGAGAGTGAGATATTTGGGAGCAGGAAGGAACATCTGAGGAGGAAGTTCTAGGGTATCAGCAATCTCCTATTTGATGATCTAGGTGGCAGTGACATAGATATTCACTGTAGTATTATTTGCTACGTCATGCATTTGCTTCATGTACTTTGAACATTATGTCTTAGCACTTTTTTTTATTTTTGAGACTGAGTCTTGCTCTGTCGCCCAGGCTGGAGTGCAGTGGCGTGATCTCGTTTTACTGCAACCTCCACCCCCCGGGGTTCAAGTGATTCTCCTGTCTCAGCCACCTCACTAGCTGGGACTACAGGCGCGCGCCACCATGCCCACTTAATTTTTCTATTTTTAGTAGAGACAGGGTTTCACCACGTTGGTCAGGCTGGTCTCGAACTCCTCACCTCAGGTGATCCACCCATTTCGGCCTCCCAAAGTGCTGGGTTTACAGGGGCGAGCCACCACACCCCGCTGTCTTAGTACTTACTAAAATTCCAAAACAAAACATGGAAGAGAAAAAAAAGAGGACTGAGGACCTGCAACCCGCTCGGCAACTCACCCAGGCTTGTGCACAATGTCCCTCAGCACCCGCACGGCGTCATCATTGCTCATGTTCTCAAAGTTCATGTCATTCACCTGAAAGCGAGGGGAAGTGGGTCAGAGCCATGCTGGGAGAGGCTGAGGGTCCCCATGCAGGGCAGCTCAGTGGCCCTACCCCAGCACACCTGCAAAAGCATGTCCCCTGGCTCAATGCGCCCGTCGGCCGCCACAGCCCCACCCTTCATGATGGAGCCGATGTAGATGCCTCCGTCTCCCCGCTCGTTGCTTTGGCCCACGATGGAGATACCCAGGAAGTTGTACTTCTCTGTGGAGAGAGGCCATGTGAGGAGAGGAGGCCCCCGCCACAGGACCCCCGGAACCCTAGAGAGAGAGGCCATGTGAGAAGAGCCCCAGCCGCAGGACGCCTGAACCCTAGAGACCAGGCCCTCCCCACGCCCTAGCCACAGGCTCTCCCCGTACCCATGTTTAGCGTGACTGTGATGATATTGAGAGACATTGTGGAATCTGTGACGCTGCTGAAGGACGACGTCTGTGGTGGGAAAAGAAGGAGCTAGAGTGCCCTTCAATAACCCAGGGTCAACCCTTGGGTGCTGCCGGTGTCCTGGCACCACCCAGACCAAAGCCCATGCCCCACCTTCTCCCAGCACCAGCCTTCCTGTAGGAACCCCTCACCCTCTCCAGGCGGGGTGGCCGCTGCTTCCTTCGCCGCCGGTGGCGCTTAAGGAGGCGGGAGGCACTGCTCTGCTCCGTGGAGCTGCTGAACCTGCCAGGAGGTTGGGAAGGAGAGCAAACGTAGGCCAAAGTGGTCATGGGGCCAAGAGAAAGAACGAGAGGACTGACTGGAGGAGGAGAGACGGGGCGGGGTGCGCTGGGGAGAGCTGTGCGGAGCCACACCTGCTCATGGTGTCCTCCTCATCTGAGTCCCCCAGGCTGGTACTCTCCAGCTCGCTGGTCATGAGGGTAGAGGAGCTCTCGTATCCGGCCAGGTGGCGCTCCAGCCTTGAGGGGCCACCAGTCCTGTGGCCCCCAGCTGCATACGGACAGGAAGCTCAGGAACCAAGCTTCCTCCTGCTCACCCCACCAAGGCTGGGGTCTGGCCCAGCCCTTCCCAGCCCCCAGGCCTGCCCCTCACCGCCATGCTCACTGCTGTCTCTCCTGCGAGGCCGCTCCCGCCTCAGTGACACTACTGACTCGGTTTCTGTCTCAGGCTCCAGATTCTCATGGCTGCTGGACACATTAGGGCTGGACAGGCAGAGACGGTTTCCAACCCACATCAGGAGAATAGGGCTCCGGATCCTAGGCGTCCCCTACCAAAAGGCCTGGGTTCCCTCCTCACCTCCCTCCCCTGCAGTCAAGAATCCGAAGGACTCACTGGAAGGATGGAGGCCTTGAGTCCCCAATGCCGCTGGTCCTCTCGGGTGGCAAAGGGGGTAAAGGTGGGGCTGGAGGCGCCAGTTCTGCCCGAGGCTCATGGGCTGGAGGGGCCATCTCGGGTTGGGGATTATCTGAGGACACCAGCTAGAAGGGTGCAAACGATAAACAGTGGCTCACCTGGGAGTCAGGATGTGACAGGTGGCAGTAAGTGAAAGAATGAGAAAGGGTCTCAGAGAGCTGGAGAAGAGCAAAAAAATCTAGCAAGTACTAGAGACTCCAGAAGGAGAAGGCTGAGGGCCTCTCGCCGGCTCTCCAAACAGACAGGAGGTAAAGAGCCAGGGCTGCTAACACCTGGCCTGGGGGAGGGCTACAGAAACAGAATGAGGCTTGGGGGAGCTTGGCAATGCTGAGGGGACCCGGCCCTCGGTGTCAGAACCTCTTACCCAGGATACCACCCTTCCATTGAAGCAGGGGAGGCGGGCGTTGTCATCTGAAATTTCTTCCTTCACCACCCTGCCAAGAAACAACGTAGAGGTCAGTGAGCTGGATCAACCATCCCCACCCCAACCCCCATCAAACTTTCTCCCAATCTTCACCCGGCTCCAGGATGTTGACTTTTCTCCTGCCCTGTTCAGTTCTTCTCTTACATTGAAAGAACTCAGTCTGACACCTAAGAAATCTCCAAACTCAATCCCCTTTCCTTATTTCTCCTCTCCCTAACGCACCCTCAGGAGCACAATGTTGCTCCAAAGACTTCCTCGAGTCTGATTCAAACCTCTCAGTCCAATTTCAAAGGCAATCCCCTACACTGATGCAGCTGCCTAAGACATCTATCTAACGAGACTGGCTGGTAGGCTTCTCTCAACCCCATCCCTGTTTCTTACAAACCTTCCAAAAAAGGTCGGGCACGGTGGCTCACGCCTGTAATCCTAGCACTTTGGGAGGCTGAGGCGGGTGGATCACCTGAGGTCAGGAGTTCAAGACCAGCCTGGCCAACATGGTGAAACCCCGTCTCTACTAAAATACAAAAATTAGCCAGGCATGATGGTAGGTGTCTATAATCCCAGCTACTCAGGAGGCTGAGATAGGAAAGTCGCTTGAACCCGGGAGACGGTGGTTGCAGTGAGCTGAGATCGCGCCACTGCACTCCAGCCTGGGTGGCTCAAAAAAAAAAAAAAACCTTCCAAAAAAGGCTTCGGTCCTCATCAAAGTCTCTACTCTTATACTTTCCTTTAGTTTTCTCTAATTCATTTCTAGAAGACTGCTCTTTCTTGAGTAGAAACACCCATTAGAGGCCAGGCGTAGTGGCTCACACCTGTAATCCCAGCACCTTGAGAGGCCGAAGTGGGCGGATTACCTGAGGTCAGGAGTTCAAGACCAGCCTGGGCAACATGGTGAATCCCTGTCTCTACTAAAAATACAAAAATTAGCCAGGCATGGTGGTGCACACCTATAATCCCAGCTACTCCGGAGGCCGAAGTAGGAGAATCGCTTGAACCCAGTAGGCGGAGGTTGCAGTGAGCCAAGATTGTGCTACTGCACTCCAGCCTGAGCAGAGTGAGACTCCACCTCAAAAAAAAAACACCCATTAGATCAAACAAACAATGGAAGCTCCTCATTAGACTGAAAGCTCCCAAGGAGAGGGCAAGCTGGGGTTCCCATTCCCCTGTGCCTCATCGGGCACAAAATTCTGCATGAAGCACTCTGCTCAACCTGACAGATCCCAAAGCCCAGCCTTGGGGTCATCTCTCCAATGGGTTCCCTGTGGTGGACTGGACTTGCCCCTTCTTCTTGACCACGACATCAAACCATGAACACTTACTCTGGTCAACACCACATCCTAGCCACACACCACACACTTGACACTTACGCATTAACAAATACTGTCGACTAAATGAATAAACGTATAAAGCATCAGACTCTCTGCCCTAGCTGTTCCTCTCTATCTTTCCACAGACACCCTTGCCCCCAAATTAGGACACCTTGTCTAATTAACCCATTAGCCTAATATGGTCATGGGAGCCAGGATATATATCAACTTTTTTTTTTTTTTGAGACAGTCTCGCTATCGCCCAGACTGGAGTGCAGTGGCGCAATCTCGGCTCACTGCAGGCTCCGCCCGCCGGGGTTCAACGCCATTCTCCTGTCTCAGCCTCCCGAGTAGCTGGGACTACAGGCGCCCGCCACCTCGCCCGGCTAATTTTTCGTATTTTTAGTAGAGACGGGGTTTCACTGTGTTAGCCAGGATGGTCTCGATCTCCTGACCTCCTGATCCGCCTGCCTCGGCCTCCCAAAGTGCTGGGATTACAGGCGTGAGCCACCGCGCCCGGCCGATATATATCAACTTAATCCATTTGCTGTCAATGTGACAACACAGCCCAGTCACTACCAATCCGTCTCAGCATAATGTAGGATTCTTCCTAACATAACACAATCTCAGCATAGCTTGGTCCACTCTAAGACAAATTATTCTGTATCACCATAACCTACTTTATAGAGTAGTCAACCTCAATACTAATGACAATTACCATTCACCAAGAATTTCCCGTGTGCCACACACCTGAACTAACCATTTCATTCTGTGATTTTCTCCATGTCACAGATGAGATCAAGACACAAAATTTAAATAAATTGTCCAAGATTACATTGCTGACAACTAGAAGAACCTTGACTTAAAGCCAAGATAACTCCCAAGATAGTATCAGCATCCCCATGTCAAACAATCTTTCTAGCTAGAGTCCAGTTTGTTCAGTTCTTCTAAAACCCATGCTATCCCAACTTAATCCAGCCTGCCTTCAAAAAAACAGAGGTTGGGCCGGGCGCGGTGGCTCACGCCTATAATCCCAGCACTTTGGGAGGCCGAGGTGGGCGGATCACGAGGTCAGGAGATCGAGACCATCCTGGCTAACACGGTGAAACCCCGTCTGTACTAAAAAATACAAAAAATTAGCCGGGTGTGGTGGCGGGCACCTGTAGTCCCAGCTACTTGGGAGGCTGAGGCAGGAAAATGGCGTGAAGCCGGGAGGCAGAGCTTGCAGTGAGCCGAGAATGTGCCACTGCACTCCAGCCTGGGCGACAGAGCGAGACTCTGTCTCAAAAAAAAAAAAAAAAAAAAAAAAAGCAGTGGTTGAGGACCCAGAGGCCTCAGCCCCAAAGACCATAAACACAAAAGGGCTTTCTCTGCATTATTTACACGCCAATCTAGTCCAAGATAGCCCTGAATGTCCCAAATTACCCTAGGATAGCCCAATCTATTCTAGCACAGCCTACAATGCCCCCACACGCAGCTGTCTGCACCAATCTAGACTAGAATACCCCAAACGGCTGCCTGTGCTAGCATAGGCCCCAACAGCCTTGGCTGCCCCTACACTGAGTGCTCCAATAAAACCATGTCTTGCCCCAAAAGAAACCAGGATTAACCAATACAACGCAGTAGCGTCCATAATGGCCCAAGTTTTTTTTGTTTTTGTTTTTGTTTTTTTTTTGAGACGGAGTCTCGCACTGTCGCCCAGGCTGGAGTGCAGTGGCGCGATCTCGGCTCACTGCAACCTCCGCCTCCCAGGTTCAAGAGATTCTCCCTGCCTCAGCCTCCCAAGTCGCTGGGACTACAGGCGCGTGCCACCACGCCCGGCTAATTTTTTGTATTTTTAGTTAGTAGAGATGCGGCTTCACCGTGTTAGCCAGGATGGTCTCGATCTCCTGACCTCGTGATTCGCCCGCCTCAGCCTCCCAAAGTGCTGGGATTACAGGCGTTACAGGACTCCTGAGAACGTACTAAACAACCAGACAATGGATCAATTTACTCAGTACAGACTAGAATACTCCAAAATAAACCAATATGCCCCCACCTATTCCAGTACAGCCTAATCTTGTCTAATCTGGTTTAGGATATCCCAGTCTGTCCGTGTGCCTCAATCTATCCAAGCATAACCTTGTCTATCCCGGGATAGTCAACCTACCTCAGCATAGTACAATCTGCTCCACCATAGGCCAGAAAAATCCCAGTGTGGCCCAAAGTAGATGTGTGCCCCTCCACGTCGCCCAATCCACTCTAGCAAAGCCCCCGTCGGTCCTATCTAGGCCTTGCGCTCACCCGAAATCCTGATCCATAGACTTGAAAAAGTACTTGGCGCCTGCGGGCCGCTGCAGGACGCTCTTGAAATCGCCGAGGGTGATGCGCTCGGCGGGGACAGGGATCTTCACCAGGTAGGGAGTCTCTTCCTCATCCAGATGGTAAATCACCTTCGTCTCCCCAACCCCACCGCCCCCGGTGCTGCTGCCCGCCATGGTCTCGCCCGCGCGCTCCCGGGCTCCACCGCCCACCCAAGGGGCTAATGGCCCCTGCCGCGCCTGCGCACACCCGCAAACCGACGCGCGAGCGCGGACAGGACTGACCCAGTACGGGAGAGAAGCAAAGAGAAAAAAGCAGGGATCGGCGAGGGTGGCGGCGGGGGGCGGGCGGCAGGGTGCGACTGAAAGCCGCGGTCTCAGCGGCCGCCGCGCGCCACCGCCACCGACGCCGCGAGCGTCCTCCAGGTCCCCGCCCACCTCTCCTCATGTCACGTGACTTAAAGCCGCCCGCCGCGCGCTCCTCAGCCGCCCTCCGTCACGTGATTCCCCCTCCCAATCACGTGACCGCTTGACTCCTCCTAGTGCCCCCGCCACATGATCGCTGCCTTCAGCAACGGTCTCCCAGCCCCCAAACGTGTACCCCAGCCGAGGTCCTCCGAGCACCCAGGCTAAGCTGGCCTGTGCCCTCAGGAAGCGGACAATCGGCTCTCACCCCGCTTTACCCCACCCAGGATGGAGCACGAAGCAACTCCGACCCGCAGGAGTGTGTGTGCAGGGAGTGAAGGTGGGGACTGTGGGGGTTCCTAGACTCGAGTGTGGAGGGCCAAATACAATGAAAGCTCTAAGGTGGCTTACTCAAGTGTCTTGGGGTGGGAAAGGCCCAGTGCTGTGCTATCTTCAGATTGGACTTTGAGAGGTGGGTTTCAGCCCCACCTCCAGCTAGTCTTAAGCCACCAAAGCCTCCCTCCCGAGCAGGACAGTGAGGGCTATAAACACAAAAGAGCCCACTCTGCTTTATTTACAACACGCAGGCTGTCTGTACAAACAGCGGCCAATATTATTAAAAACAAAAGAGGTGAGTGAGAATCGTCACCTTTCTGCTTTCCTTCCTCGCTTGGCCAGGCTCTAGTACTCCACCTTTGAGCTGCCATGCCCAATAGGGGAAGTCCAAAATTAAAAATACAACCGGTGTAGAAGAAAATAAATGGGGAGTGAAATAGAAGAAAAGATGAGGGAGGGGAGTGCTAATATTTACACTAGAGTTTTATAGACAACTGTCCCATTCCATCCCAATTCCAATCCTGACCCAGAAAGTGATGGTGGCAGGTCCAAGAGACAGAGATTATGTGTCAAGACACACAGCCTCCCATCCCCAACCGTAATGGGTTCAATTTCAAGTCCACAGAGTGGGGAGGAACGATAGGGTAGGAAAGTGAGACACTCATTTTCAAACAAGTCTCCCTTGGGAATTCCTGCCTTGAAGTGCAGACAGTATCCAAGCTCCAGGGGATAGGCTGAGGACCCTGAGGCTCAGTTCCCAAATCATGTTGTCATTTGGAAGTTCCAGGCTAAAGTTGGTGCCGTCAGGGCTCTCCAGATTTGGGAGGCCCCCCTAACCGCCGGGCCTCTGGCCTCAGTTCCTTGCATTTCTGGCAATAAAAGAAGTCAGGGACGTTGGTCTTCTTAATCTTAGCACAGGAGAGGTGGATCCACGTCCCACACAGGCTGCACTCAATCATGGGCCGCCCTGCAAAGGGCTTTCGACAGTAACATGTGATCAGATCCCATGAGTCATCACCTGGGGAAAAAAAGGTTGGTTTGGTATTCCACCTGGGCTGTTGCTGGATCCACAACACCCTCAAACCCCTCGCCCCAGCCCAAACCTCTCACCTGATTCTACCATGATGTCCTCGTCCATGACCCGCATCTCGCCTTCACTGGAGCTGGCATCTCCATCTTGGCTTGTTTCAGTGCTGCCCACCTCCTTGCTTTCACTGTCAGCAGGAGGGACTCCTTCAGGGTGCACTGTGGCAGGGGGCCTAGGAGCCTCGGGGGGTGCTGGGAGCACAGGGGCTGGGGCTTCACCCCCTACCACTGTTGCCATCTCTTCCTCTTCTTCCTCTTCCTCCTCTTCCTCCTCCTCTTCAGAGTCTGTATCACTGGGGGGTGCCTGGGGAGGCCCAGGAGGTGGGAGTCTATCCCCCCGTTCTGCCTTTTTTAACTTCCGCTTCTTGCTCTTCTTGATTCGAGATCTCTTTTCCCCATCCCCAGGAGTTGGCCGAGGCCTCCGAAGCACCCCAAAGCCAGCCCCAGCTCCTGGCCCCAACTTTCGGTTCTTTCGGTCCTTCTTTCGAGGAGGATGGGAGAGGTCCCCCTGGGAAAGGGGCACAGGGGTAAGAGCTGCAGGGGGCCGGGAGGTATGTGTCAGGGATGTGGGGGACAAAGGAGATGCCACTTTGGGCCCATCCAGATCAAAGAGAGAGTCCTTGAGCTTCATCTTCTCAAGCAAGGTAGCACTGTCGGGGGCCTGCAGACGAGAGAAAGTGGACCTTGGGGGTCCTGGCTGGGTGGGACCTGCTTGAGCTGCCCTTCTCTTGGATGACTTTGCTTTCTTAACAAAAGTCTGGATGGTTCGAAGATCTGAGGGGGCCGAGTCCCAGCCATCACTGTCGGCTGCACTCTCTCCTCGCAATGGAGAGCTGGAGCCAGAGGCTGGCCAGTCACTTTCCTTAAAAGGGGGAAGAGACCAGGGTCAGGAGAACCCCAGTGTCATCTCAGCCCCTCCACAAACCCAGCTTGAAAAGGAGTGACTGGACTTACCCCAAAATGTCCTACATCAACCACTAAATCCCACTGTACTCCAAAAACTTCTCCCCACCCCAATTCCCATCAGCATGTCCTCTTGACCATTCCGCGTTACCTCTACCCTCAAGTCTGATACCTCACCGCTGCCCCTGCCCAGGGCCTGTGGAACACTGTATCCCCCAGACCAGAGCCGTATGTCCTTAGCTCTTTTTCTGTATAGCCTCATTTGTTACCATTTTCATCTCCCTAAAATTTATCCATAAACACCTTCCATTCACAGCACCTCAAGACTATGCCAAAATCTCTGCCAGTGACTCCAAATCCCCCTTCCTTTTCATTGCTGTTCAAGCCAGCTATCCCTGCCATCCACTCCCCGCATACCAGCTTTCCTACCACAGCCCTAAGAGTGTACAACTTCCCTGGTCTTACATATAATTTCTAGGGGCCTCGTTCTATAAAGCAATACAGTTCTGTTTGAACAACAGCCACTCTATAGTCCCACGACACCAGCCTCAAGTCAGTAATTCTCTTGCCCCTACCTCTTTGCTAGGGGGAATGTAACCAGCATATGCCAAAACAAAACTGCAGAATTTGTTGAAATCCTCAATTGTTCTCCGCCGTTTCTCTGGTGGCTGAAAGGAAGGAGATATGGATCACATGGAAAGCCACACAGTTTAAGAAGGGCATTCCCAGAGACACAGTCCCTAAGTGAGGCGTCTAGAAAAGGGGGGCGGGGGGCGTTGTCAGGCAGGGCTACTAGGCTGCAAAGGTAAGGCAAACCTCACCTGAGTCTCTGGCTTAAGGGTCGGAGGTGGATCTGGAAAAGCAATAAAAGCTGAGTCAAGATACTAGGAAACAGTCTGTGTAAAACTCCCCCTCTAAACCCCGTTGTTCGTAAGTGAACCCCCTGCTCTCCCAGGTCCCTCTGCCAGGCCAGCAGGCCCCCAGCTGTGTTGGATCCGCCCCGGCTCCCCCTTCCGCCCCGCGAGGGGCGGAGCCTGGGCGCGGCGCCCTCTGAGGCCTCGCTATAGCGCTCCCCTTCCCCCAACCGGAGGCAGGCGCCCCGCCCCCCAACTCACGGTCTCTCTCGACTCCAGTCTACTCGGATCCCTCAGCGCCCCACCCCACCGTACCGCTCCCGGGGCCGCGTCCGGGCCGCCGCCCGCCGCCCCCGTCCTTCACACGCGCCCGGAGCCCCGAGTTCCTACCCGGCCGCGCTCCACCGCCTCGGGCCCTCCGAGACCGCACACGCCGCCCGCCGGCCCCCAGGGTCCAGGATGACCACGCCGAAGCCCTCCCCGCCCTCCGGCCCCTTCTACTCGAGCACGCGGCCCGGCGCGCCCCTCACCCCCACCCCAAACACACACAGGCACACGTATCCAACGCTACTTCACGGCCGGGACAGACCCGGGAGCTCTAACCCGGACGCGGCCCCACCTGCCCCCCCCCCCGCATACCGCGCTCCCCACAATTTCGCCGTCCCTCCGCCCCCATCCGGGGCTTTGGCCCCTCCCCGTCTCGAGCTCCTCGGGCTCCCCACCGGGCCCCCCGGCCCTGTTCCGAGCCCTCTCCGGCCGCCGCCCCCCCTCCGCCCCCGTACTCACCACCCAGTCACTAGGCTATGGACCCCTCAACTCTGGCCCCTTCCCCCCAACCCAGCCACTCTCTCTCTCTCTCTCCACAGCAACCACCGCTGCTGCCGCCGATGCCCCCCTCACCCTCAGCAACTCCCAGGCTCTTAACCCTCGCGAACCAACCCTACCCCCCCGCAAGTCGCCGGTCTTAACCCCCCCCACCCCGCCCCACCACCCCCTACAACTACCCAGCTCGCCTCGCTTCCTGGCTCGCTCTCTCCACAACTACCCCGGGTACAGGTCCGTCTGCCGTAGACAATACCCAGACCCCCTCTTCTCCCCACAACTACCTGCCCACCCCTCCGACAATCACCGGGCATTCTCCGGCGGCAACTACTCGGAGCTCCGGTACCACCGCCACAAACTACCCCACCTCGGCGAACTACCGGGCCCCTCACTCAGCCTCTTCTACGTTCTCCCTCCTGAGCAACTCTCCGGCCACTGGATTCCCCCAACCTTCCAGTTCCAGGGCCCCAATCTGCCAGTGGCCCTTTCGGGCCCTAACCCCCGAGGCTCCGGGTTTCAAGCTCCTATCCCCCGCACCCCCACACCGACTGATCTCCAACTACCCCAGCCCAGTCTCCCACTCCTCTTTCTCCAAGGTCTCTCAACTCGTCGCTCTCCCACCTCCAGGGCCAGCCTCCCGACCCCCTCTCCGAACTCCCCCGCTGGGCTCCGGGGCTCGACCTCCAAGTTTGCCAATTGATTCCTCGCCCGCCCCCCGCCGGCTCAGCGCTCCGCGCCGGTCGAGAGCTCACCTTCGGGACTGGGCTCCGCCATGGCTTCCAGCATCGCCCCCTCCCCTCCTCCCGGTCCGGCGCCCCCCTCCCCGGAGCCGGGGATCCCGGTGCCGCCTCTAGTGCTCGATGCTCCCACTGCTTCGCTCCACAGAAGTGTCCGCCTCAGCCCGGTTGAGACTCGAGTCCGCTAGCCGCTGCCGCCACCTCCCTCTACCACTGCCTCCCGCACTCCCGGACCGGGCCCCCTCCCCCCGCGCCGCCGGCCGCCTGCTCCCTCCTCCTCCTCCTCCTCTCTCCTCCCTCCCTCCTCTTCTCTCCCTCCTCCCCCCGCCGGCGCCGAGGCGCAGTGCACCAAGGGTTTTGTAGTCCGTCCGGGGACAGCGGAAAAGGGACCGCATGAACCTCCGGAACTTTGATTCCCAGAAAGCCACAGGCTGGTGCAGGCGCACCAAGCCGCCCCCCCTCCCCCAGGGAGCGGCGGGGAGACCAGGAGCCGGAGGGAGAGCGGAAGTGCGCGCGCAGGCCCCTGGGAGATGTAGGCTGGGCGGGACCAAGAAAGAAGAGGAAGAAGGGATTAGAACTCTCGGCCACCATACTGCCTCGTTCTGCAGCTTCTTTCTCCCCCGGGGGACCGCCCCACTTCCGGCCTGCCGGAGAAATGATTGCTGGGAGATGAAGTATTCCTGGCGATAATGGCTCCCCCTCCCAGTCTTCTCCCTCCCTGATTCCACTCTGCCGGATCCCACACACCGGCAAAATTCTAGCCAAGTGACATGCAACTGAGAACAGCCGTTTTACTAGCTCACACACATGAAAATATCTTCCTTAATTAGAATGTTCTAGCAAATGTGGATGTTCACCTAAAGCAGGTACTTCGGAACTTTCTCCACAGGAACCCACAGTAAAAAAAAAAAATTTTTTACATGAGCATTTTTAACATTTAGTTTCACATACGTGTCAAACTAAAGTTTCAAGAAATGATCCTCAGTATTCCATTCCATCACAACAAAAGCACCCTCTTTTTGCAGACAGGGAAAAGCCCATCATGAACAGAATAAACCAACATATACTTCTATCCCTCCAGCTTGTACCCAATACTCTTCTTTCCCCACCACTGAAACCCACTGACACCTTGGAAAGACTTAAAATCAGCGGGACGAGGGGAGCAACACAAGGCAAAATTCAGTTCAGCTTGGTGGTTTCCTCTTTATTGATGTGCCTCCTACCTTCCCCCCACAATTTCAGTCCCTTCCAACTACCCCCAAAAAAGAAGGTAGTGAAAGGAAGGGATTGCTGGGGTTCTGAGCCCCTGGGCAGTCAGAAAGGGAACAGAAACCAAAACAATCACTGGATGTGACAGAGACTGACAATCAAGAAGTCTAAAGCAGGATGGGAAAGGCGGGCAGAGAAAGGGGAAGAAAGGAGAAAGGAGAGTTACAAGATGCCAACTCCACCATTACCCCTTCTAAGAGAGGCTGGAGAGAAAGCCTCAAACATTAAGAAGTGCCGGTCCTAAATAAGGGAGGTGGTGTTTGAGCTTGGAGGAGGAGGTCAAGAAAGGGGGGCCACCTCTCTCTTTGTAGAATGAGACCCCCCTCCAGCTCAGGGGCAGCAGCTTCACAGACCGTAGACACTTTCGTCACTGTAGGCAATGTAGAGAAAGAAGTCTTCTTCATGGTGTTCCTGGGATGAAAGCAGAAAACTGTTCAGCAACTGGGCTCCAGTTACTTAAACCAACCACGACCCAGCCACGTTCTTGTAGAACCACAAACCATTGCCTGACTCCTTCACTGACTCCAAGGAGCAGTATAATCTCTGCAGTCCTGGGCAAAAAGGCCTCAAACTGTTTTCTGCTGCTTTGGAATGGGGAGGGGGACTGGGAAGAGTCCCAAACAGACAATTTCTCTAGCTCACTGTTCTCTTTCCTTCTCTCTACTCCTACTGTTCTGTCCAAACCCCCAACCCACAGCTATTATGAAACTTTAAGGCAAGCCAGGAAACTAGTCCAAAACTACTGATGTAACAACACTTTCTTCCCCTCACGCTCTTCCAAGATTCCTCTCCAAAGCCTCCACCACTTCCCAGTCACCATACCTGGTAGAGCTGACCCATTGTGGCACTGGTGGGTGGAATGACATTGTTGACAAAGAAAAACAAGGCATCCTCAGCTCTGAGATGAATTCGCTTCCGGATCAAGAAGTAGAACTGACCAACTGCAAAAGATACAAGGTGCAATAAAGTCACAGAGGTCAAAAATGCCCTCAAAAGAACAGCTGCTAGGTGGAGCCTCCTCCCGCAGAGACTGCACTCCCACCCACAGGAAGCAAGCCTGAGTCTTGGGTCAGGTTCCCACCTGTGAGATCAGAAGGCACCAGGTATTTCTTTTTGTCCAGGTCTCCTATCCGAGCTTTGGGAGCCTTTTCTACTATCACCTGATAAAGAGATGAAAATTAGGAGACAGAAGGAATGCAGCCCCGAAGCTGCACCTGTCAAGAACTCAAAAAACAATATTCCTAGTACCTAAATCTACCCCAGACTCATCTCTTTGTCTTTGTACACGCGGTGCAGCACTGAGTCCCAGAGATCCTGACCTCACTGACTGGAGCTCATTTAAATATACAGGATCCATCCCCCAATAGGGCGTCACCATAAACAACTATCTTAATCAGACGGAGATGACTTGTCTGGGTCGACTAGTGATTCAATCTCGCAACCTTAGCTAGCTGGGGGGATGACCATTTGAAGCTCAGGCTGTCAAACTCTCTAAGGCCTCCACTCACACAAATGCTAAGGTTTCTCTCTCCTGTCCACATCCCTCTCAACCCCACATCCACCACTACCCCACTTCTTTCATTCTGGGTCCCAAGGACAGCAGTTCCAGGCCTGCTCCCAACCCCACCACAGCCAGCAGCCTGATCCCTGCGCTGCCTGTCCCAGATCCAAGGCCAGGCTGTGGCGTCAGCGTAAGCGTCCCGCGCCCTCGGCCCTGGCTACTGTCCTCACCGGCACCCGGTCCGGGTATTTCTTTCGGATCTTCTCGCCCTCAGAGCGGCGCTTCTCGAACGGATGCTCTTCTTTGTACACGAACTTCATCCTCCCGGGAACCGGGCTGTACCGGGCTGGGCTGAGGGAACCCGGGGGGGGCCGGGACGGGGGGCGGCGGCGACGGCGGCGACGCGCGGGCGGATTCAGCGGAGCGATCCACGAATTTGCGCCACTTCCCTATTCACCAACCCCGCCCCCGACTATTGGGGACTGCCCCCCCGCTAAGATACGCCACTACCTCAGCGGCGCTAACGCTGCTAGCGTAGCACCACCCACTGACCGGCCCCCTCACGCCATTAGCGTAATCGCTTTGGAATCAATTTGTGGGCTACGCAGGCGACGTAGCAAAGACGGTTGGCTTTTGCTCATCGAAAATAACTCTAAACCTGTTCCCCAACCTTCCCCTCAAGGAAGCTGGGGCTGAAGAGTAGTAAAAGATGGTAATCATCATACGAGACTTGGTTCTCCAAGTTCGTTTCGTTAACAACGTAGAACAGCAGAGACAATTACAAGGTTAGCTATTCACGAACCGTGTTGCTACGCTGAAGGCAGCCGTTGACACCAAAACAAAGTAGTACCCAAGTGGCGGAGATGATCTCCAGAAATAAGAGGTCAAAAAGAAAACAGATGTTTGGAGAGATGTAGAGAACGCTTAAATGCCAAGAATGAGACCAACAGGGACTGGAGAGGAGGCTGGAGAGGTAGGGACTACGCCAGCGCGGAGGAACACCGCAGGGCTTGAGTAATCATGTGATCTCAAACAGGGCGAAGCGTCACGTGGCGGGTGAGCGAAGTAGGGCCGGCTTGGGAGGGCGCCGGGGAGGCGGGGCCAACTGGGCCACAGCTGGGAGGGGGACCGACGCCCCCCCGCCCCCGACAGCGGAGGTCGGGGCGCCAGCCGCCTGGGGGCAGCGCCTGCTTAGCCTGTCCACGTCAGTGCCCCGGACGAAGCCCGAAGTTTCTCCAGCTGTACGCCCTTTGGCCGTCCAGGTTTCCCCTTTCGTGCTGCTATGGCCTGCTGCTCCGAAGGTATCCTTCCATTCCCCACCAGCGCGCCCATCCTGTCACTCGGCCCTTCCCGCCAAAGCATCTGGTGTCCACATTATTGTATCCCTATACCCAACACCACCTTTCCCCCTGCCCCTTGAGTCCAACAGCAGTCTCTTCCCGCTCTGCCTGGGGGACAGGGTGCATGTGAACAAAGTTCCCTCCCTTCACTTCCCAAAACCCCAGAGAAGGACCTAAGGCCGCTTTGGTTTCAAAGTTATAATGCATGGTTTAAAAGAGAGGAAAGGAAAAAAGACACAAAGCTGGTTACAGGTCTGAGGGAGTCTAAGGAGAGAAAAATAGAGGGAGAGTAAAGGGGGGACAAATTTAGGGAAAATCCAGTGGCCCAAAATCCCAGTATCCCACCCACAGCCCAGCCCTTGGAGCAGGAGTGAAGAATTAGATCAGTTTTGTACAAGAGTTTTTTAAAAAAATCAAATCACAACAAAGCTGACTTGGCTTCTCTTTGAGCCTCCTGGATCACCGTATGTCTGTCACTCTGGCCAGTCCTGCCTCTTCACAAACACTGATTCGGCTCTCCTAGGCTTCCACCTGTGTCCCAATCTGGGGTTTCCATGGAGTGTGAACACGAAGTTAAGAGTGAGGCTGCTTCAGAGCCCCCGGCCCATGTGTCCATCCAAACTCCAAGTGGAGTGTAGGGCTCCCAGGGCAGAGAGGGGTGGGAGAGGCAGACCCTGCCCAGGCAGTCCTCACATTGGACAGGGCATCAGACGGCATCCCAAAGGCTCGCCCTCCCTTTCCCCCCCACCCCAACTCAGGTGGAGGGGGAGCAGCTGTCACCAGAGCCGATGTTGGTGAAGGTTTCGGCTCAGCACGGAACGAACATCAGCGGTGAACCTGGGGTGACAATAACTTGCATTGGTAGAGTACCTTATAGTTGATACCCTCACAACACTCATGTAAGGCAACATCACTGGAGATGTGGGACCTAAATTATCACCATATTCATGATTAGATAGGTTCAATTTGCCCACGGCCTACTAGCTAAAGTGATGAGCTTTGAAGTAAGAAGACCTGGGTCCAAATGTTAAATTCTTAAGGGAACAGAGTTAAAACAGGACAAACGTTTTTTATTCCCTCTGAGGATCCCCCACCTCCTCCTTTCTTGAGATATCCAAGTGTCCAGAGCCCACTTCCCTTACCTGAGGGCATCCAGCATTGGGAGCAGGTTGAGAAGGGCTGTGTCGCTGGGGTCACTGAACCAGGATTTGATGGGGATGGCATTGTCTAGGGTGGGTGAAAATGCAGATGAGAAGAAACAGAATTCAAGAGAGACTGGGTGTTTTTCTCTTCTTGGAGGGAAGGAGGAATTATTATTAAAAATATATGCCTCCCACTACCGGAAGTCAACAACCTAAGTAAAATTTTCCTGATATATGCTCCGAAACTAAGTTTTAATCACCAGATCTCATACCTATTGATGCCTCTAGTCAAGCTTACTGCCATTGTGCGTCACTTGAAACACACTTGGCCAGGCGCAGTGGCTCATGCCTGTTATCCCAACAGTTTAAGAGGCTGAGGTGGGAGGATCACTTGAGCTCAGGAGTCTGAGTCCAGCCTGGGCAACATAACGAGATCCCGTCTCTACTAAAAATCAAAAAATTGGCCAAGGGCAGTGGCTCACGCCTGTAATCCCAGCACTTTGGGAGGCCGAGGCAGGCGAATCACGAGGTTAGGAATTCAAGAACAGCCTAGCCAACGTGGTAAAACTCCATCGCTACTAAAAATACAAAAATTAGCTGTGCCTCGTGGCAGGCGCCTGTAATCCCAGCTACTTGGGAGGCTGAGGCAGGAGAATCGCGTGAACCTGGAAGTCGGAGGTTGCAGTAAGCCAAGATCATGCCACTGCATTCCAGCCCGGGCGACAGGGCGAGACTGTCTCAAAAAAAATAAAAAAATAAAAAAATTATCTGGGCATGGTGGTGCACGCCTGTAGTCCCAACTACTGAGAGGCTGAGGCAGAAGGATCACTTGAGCCTGGGAGATCAAGGCTGCAGTGAACTATGATCATGACACTGCACTCCAGCCTGGGAACAGAGTGAGACCGTATCTCAAAAAATAAATAAAAATTTATTTTTATTTATTTATTCTTTTTTTGAGACGGTGTCTCGCTCTGTCACCCAGGCTGGAGTGCAATGGTGCAATCTCGGCTCACTGCAACCTCCGCCTCCTGGGTTCAAGCAATTCTCCTGCCTCAGCCTCCCAAGTTGCTGGGATTACAGGCGTGTGCCACCGTGCCTGGCTAGTTTTTTCTATTTTTAGTAGAGATGGAGTTTCACCATGTTTGTTAGGCTGGTCTTAAACTTCTGACCTCGTGATCCACCTGCCTCGGCCTCTCAAAGTGCTGGGATTACAAGCATGAGCCACCGTGCCCGGCCAGAAATAAATTTTAAAAAAGAAAAAAATGATATAAGAAATCTGACCTATGAAATGGACATATATGGTATCTCATTTGAAACAGAAAAATAACTTGCACTTCAACTTATAGCAAACTAGGGATAATCTAGGGAATCCCAGCTCTCAAGGACCAAAGCCCAGGTCTCCTGCAAAAATACCTTCTCAGAACCATGTTCTGGTCCTGCCAGACTCGCCACCCTCCCCCGTACCTGGATGGCTCCTGTAAGCCCCTGGGGAGTTATCCAGGATCACAATGCTGGAGAGGTCACTGTGGACCACAGAGAGGTCCTTGATGTAGCTGCCCAACTCCAAAGTGCAGTGCTGGAAGGCAGGGGATCATGTAGCAGGCCTCTCTCCAGGATACTCTCCTCAAACCCAGATCCCTCCCTGGTGGCCTCCCTCCCAAGCCACACTCTTAGACTGGGATTCCAGCTTACCTGTCTGTAATATCTCCTCTTAAGAATGCTTCTGCTATTGTCCAGTTTATCTGCCACAGCAGAGCCATAGATCTCCATGCTTGCTGTAAACACCACCAGCTCGTACCACTGGCTCACCTGAAATAGATTAGGGGAGAGGGTGATGCCATACAAGGCGATGATTCCTTTAGACATACAGTTATCTTTCAGAAAAGCAACGGCACAGTCCTTCAGGCCTTCCATCAACATGAAATGTCTCTGAGGACACGAAATTCTGAACCCCCAGCCCAAACCTCCAAACTCAGTGTTAGGCATCCTACACTCTTAAGATTCAGAAATGCAAGAACAAAAGAGAAAGATGCCAGTGGAAAAGAATTACATCAGCACAACCAATGAACCCCAAGTACTGAAAGCCACTCCCCTACTATTCCACAGCCTCCCCTCTAGAAAACTGCTCTTACCCATTTATCCTCACCCCTTCCTCCAAATCCTCCGAATTCCCAGAGCCCTAAAACCATTCCTTCATTACAGAGCTCCCTTTAGCTCTCCAAAACTCACCACTTCCAGGAAGAAATCCACATGGGGCCTCTTATGTACAAAAAACCGGACAGGATGTTTGTCTATTACCACCTACAGAGGAACAAGATGGGCTGGGGGAAGTCATGACTACCACAACCCACGCCTAGAAAACGCCCCACCCATCTGCTTCCCTCCTCCAGGCTGACACTGGTGCCAGCAGATGAAGACAGATGCTCTGGGACTGGGAAAGGGAGTCCAGGTTTGGGCAGAGGAACAGATGAAACCATTTCATCACTCCCCACCACCACACACCTTGAGGATGAAGTCAGGAGGTGTACCAGGCCGGACTGTGGGCCTCAGGACCCCATCATGGTGGGAGTGAATAAGTGTCTCATCCAGATCCAGCACCAGGATCTTCCTCTTCACCTGGGCTGAACCACAGTGGGGAGGAATAATATTGACCGACCTCTGGCCCAGAGCTGGCCCCTACTTCACCCTAAAGGAGGCTTCCCACCACATACTTACCTAGCCGATTCCGGGACACAGGAGATAAGGGGAGGATATCATATCGAACAGTTTGGTACTGAATTACCTACAAATAGCACAAAAGAGGATTGAAACCCTTGATAAGGAAGCCTTCCCCAGTAACAGGGAGCACATAATGAACATTTACCACAGGTACTGTGTATTGTAATTTAGGATTATTTCTTCTTTTTTTTTTTTTTTGAGACGGAGTCTCGCTCTGTTGCCCAGGCTGGAGTGCAATGGCGTGATCTTGGCTCACTGCAACCTCCACCTCCCAAGTTCAAGCAATTCTCCTGCCTCAGCCTCCCTAGTAGCTGGGACTACAGGCGCGCGCCACCACGCTTGGCTCATTTTTGTATTTCTAGTAGAGACAGGGTTTAACCATATTGGCCTGGCTAGTCTCAAACTCCTGACCTTGTAATCCTCCTGCCTTGGCCTCCCAAAGTGCTGGGATTCCAGGAACGAGCCACCATGCTGGCCTTTTTCATTTAATCCTCAAAACAACCCTAATATTACTGTTATCCCTGTTTTAAAGAAACTGAGGCCACACAGCTAGGAATTAAGTTGTTTCTCTCCCTAATTAAAATGAAAACTCCATGAGAATATGATTTTGTCTAGATCATGGCTGTATTCCCAGTGCCTAGAACACAGTAGCAAAGGTGGTCAGTTAATATTAGTAGAATCTGCCGGGCACGGTGGCTCACGCCTGTAATCCCAGCACTTTGGGAGGCCGAGGCAGGCAGATCACAAGGTCAAGAGATGGAGACCATACTGGCCAACATGGTGAAACCCTGTCTCTACTAAAAATACAAAAATTAGCTGGGCGTGGTGGTGCATGCCCGTAGCCCCAGCTACTCGAGAGGCTGAGGCAGGAGAGTGGCTTGAACCCAGGAGGCAGAGGTTGCAGCGAGCCGAGATCGCACCACTGTACTCCAGCCTGGTGACAGAGCAAGACTCCATCTCAAAAAAAAAAAAAAAAGTAGAATCAGTGAAGTGATAGAGCCAGGATTATACCAATGCAGTTCAACCCAAGAACGTGCCCTCTTTTTTTTTCTTTCTTTTTGACAAGGGAGTCTCACTCCATTGCCCAGGCTGGAGTGCAGTGGCGCGATCTCGGCTCACTGCAACCTCCACCTCCCAGGTTCAAGCAATTCTCCTGCCTCAGCCTCCTAAGCAGCTGGGACTACAGGCGCGTGCCACCATGCCCAACTAATTTTTGTATTTTTAGTAGAGATGGGGTTTCACCATAGTGGCCAGGCTGGTCTCAAGCTCCTGACCTCATGATCCACCCGCCTCAGCCTCCCAAAGTGCTGGGATTACAGGCGTGAGCCACCGCGCCCAGCCGAACCTGCCCTCTTAACTGTGATATTATCCTGCTACACTGAACAAAGAAACGACCCCCACAACGCAACCTTCACCCCAAGAATTATTTGTAGCAACTACCGTCATCTCACATTGGGAACTAAGAGCCTCAGATTCCCTAGTGCACATGGAGTAGGAGTCGGGAGGAGATCCCTGGGTCCTTAATGGGAATATAGAATGAGGGAATCCAGAGGTTGTCAGGTCAGCTAAGTTCCTCTGGCTAGGAGCCACCAGGCCTATTTTAACCAGCCACCTGTCCACTTCTGTCTCTTCTAGCCAAGTCACAAGTTCAGAGAACCTCAGCCCTCTGAACAGTCTCCTTATCCTGGTACCCAGGGTGAGGCAAAGAACACTGGAAAGCCCCTGCCAGGCTGACTGGCAGGGTTTGGAGGAGGCCAGAGTGAAGTAAGTGAGAGGTGAATAAGGGACAAGGACGTCACCACCTCATCCTTCCAGCTCTGCTTCTCCAAGCCTTCTCTAGGGGCTCCTGTTTCCTAATATGCACATCTCCCCATGCAAAGCCTGGCAATTCCCTCCTCCACACTTTTCTTCAAAGGCACAAACCCTCTTCAGTGCATACCTAGGCCCCAAGCCACACCAGAACCAGGTTCTCCCTTGTAAACCCACAGGGCTCTCTCCCCCTATTCAAGATCTGCCCTTCTTTTCTCCCTGGGCCATGATGAGGTCCGAAACAGCTCCGGTGTCCAGCCTTGCTATCTTGGGTTGCAAATGCTGGGCATGTAGGGAATGCTCCAAGCATCTGCCAGAAGGGGGGTAGGGAAAGAAACCAGATTGGAAGGGAAGGGAGGACAAAAGGCTATGGGATCAGTGCTGCCCAAAGGAGAGCAATTTTGGAAGTAACCTGTGGATGAGCTGAAGCGCCACTCCCCTATGCCCAGAAAACTGATGTGTTAGAGCGAGAACGTCAGAGAAGACGGCAGTCAACCCATAAAGAAAACCCCAGGAGGCCAGGTGCAGCGGCTCAATCCCAGTACTTTTGAGAGGCCGAGGCGGGCAGATCACTTGAGGTCAGGAGTTTGAGACCATCCTGGCCAACATGGTGAAAACCCGTCTACTAAAATTACAAAAATTAGCCAAGTGTGGTGGCGGGTGCCTGTAATCCCAGCTATTCGAGAGGCTGAAGCAGGAGAATCGCTTGAACCCAGGAGGTGGAGGTTGCAGTGAGCCGAGATGGCGCCACTGCACTCCAGCCTGGGCGACAAAGCAAGACTGTCTCAGGAAAGAAAAGAAAACCGCAGGAGATAGCCCCACACATATCCCAGAATCTCTGACCCTACATTTTTCTTGGCTCCTAGCTCTTGTCTCGGGGGAATAGCGCTGCTGCCTACAGCCACAACCATCCTGTACTGTTCGCACTCTAAATCAAGAAGTGGAAGCAGACTGGTAAAGGACAGAATGAACCCAAGGCCAGACCCATTCTCACAAATCAGTTAAGTCAACCACCACTACCACGGACGGCTTTCTGGAAATTCTCTGGACCCCAGGTCGCCCCAACCTGGGTTTATTCTTTCAAATTGTACTGAGGTATGCTAAGGGGTACAGACCAGAGTACAGACCCAGAACCTCTGTCTCCGCTTACTAAATTCTCCCCAGACTCCTTCCGAGGATTCTCCCTGGTGGTGGTGAGACCACAAGAGCACACTGATTTAAAGTGCTGTTAGCTGAAGGACCTCTGATCTTGGAGAAAAGCTAAGGGGGAGGGGACCCAGAGATGCTTGGGTCCATCCAGACAGTGTCCCTCAGAATGCTAGGCTCTCCTGGAGAAGCAAACGTCCTCATTTTCAAGCCCTACAACTGCCCAGCGCTGTCCTCTGACAGGGACACCCCAACTTCAGTGGTGGGCACAGCACCCACCTTGAACTCCCTCCCACAATTAAAGAGGCCCATCATAAAAGCATCTGCTTTAGTCTTCAATAAATCCAGATACTACACTCACACTATGAAATAAATTTTCACAGCCTTTTTGGAGTTCTCTTAATGGGAACCGCAGGAGTTTCTCCTTCACACCCAGGGTTTTCCCAAGTTCCAGTCCTTGTTTGTAACATATGCCCTCCCACCCACCTTCACCCTTGACACACAAGTCTGTCTCTCCCTTGTTATGGGACCAAACACACACCGAGGTTCCAAATAGGGTCTCTCACAAGCCCACATCCACAGATCTGGCTGTCATCAAACAGGTGTTCCCCGCCTCTGGGTTTCTTTAGCAACAACTCCAGCTTTCTTAAAGAGCGCCCCACCCACCACCTTAGCCCCCAAGAGTTGCCAAATCCTGTCCCATCTAGCCCCATCAAAACCCCCAAGGGCTAGGTTCTATTACAAGGGTCTCCCACCTCGCCCCGCTTAGGGTGCCCAATTCTCTGGCGAGAAAAGCCCCAGCCAGGATTCCCTTCCTAGGCCCAGAGGCCCGACACTCCGAAAACCCCTGAGTACCACGGACAGACGTCCCCAACACCGCCAGCGCCCACCCTGGCTCACCGTGCGGATCTGCCTCCGCAAAAGGTAAATGAAGAAGCTCCAGAGCTTGGCGGCGAAAGCCACGAACGTGCGCAGCCCCAGCAGACACTGCGTCCGCATCATCCCGATGACCCCGGCACCGCCGGCCCCGGGGCCCCCGCGGCCCAGCTCCGCCAGCCCCCCGGGGGCAGCCCCCCGCCGCCGGGAGGGGGAACGGGGGCCCCGAGTGGCAGGAGAGGCTGCGGAGAGGGGCACGGAGCGGACGGCTCAGAAAGCCACCCCTGGCGAGGGGAAAGCCCAGCGGAACGGGGAGCTGGGGGACAGGCGTGGGCAGCCCGCGGGGGCCCACATGGGCTGGGAGTGGCACCGACGGCTTCGGGGAGGTTGCGGGCCGAGACAGGTCGGGCTAGAATGGGGTCCTCCGAGACCAGGAGGGAAGGGGAAGGGTAATTGGGGGAGGGGGCAGTGGGGGAGGGGGCTAGGGAAAAGGGAGGAAGGGAAAAGGGAGGGGGAGGGGAAGGGGGGAAAGCGGAGAATGGCCCGCTGCGCAGGCGCGCTAGGGGGCTGCCCGCAGGAAAGGGGAGGGCGGGGGCAGCGGCGCGCAAAGGGCCGCGGCAGCAGAGAACGGGCCTGCAGAGCGAAGGAGCAGGGAAGGAGGGGGAGGGGGAGCCGGAGGGCGCGGAGCGCTGGGCCGGAGCGGCCTCCCCCTCCCCGAGCTCGGGGGTCCTTTAGCCGCTGGGGAGCGGGGCTGCAGCCTCTGCAGCTGGGTTTCCAACTCTGACAGGCGCCATTTTACCGCCCAAAGGACTCCCTCCTCCTGTCTTTCCCCCTCCTCTTCCCCTTTGACGCTACTTCCGGTGGTGACGTGTATTCGCTTCACCGGGACCAAGTTCCGCCTGCGCGGTCTATGGGGGTAGGTATAAGGAAAGCCAGAAGCACTCCGAACGAGGCTGCAGTACTGCGCACGCGCAGAATGTGGCCGCGGGGCGGGACCTGGGGGGGCTTGTGGGTTCTCCTCCCCTTCCTAGTGACAACTGCCCCAACTGCTCTTCCCGTCCCGGTCACAGTGAAAATCTAGACGGGGTCGTTGTCTGTACGACTGTGCGCCAGGGCTCGGGGAGGGGCGCCCTCCGCGTGAGCGCCCCCCTGGGAATATTGAACATAATCACCTCTCATTCCGGACTATGTTAGGTCTTAATGGTGGGAGGACGCCCGAGTGCCCCGCCCGTTTCACGTCGAGGGGGCGGGACACTGGGTCATGACGCCATCAGAGGGCGCCAGAGCAAGGACCGGACGCGAGTTGGAGATGCTGGACTCGCTGTTGGCCTTGGGCGGCCTGGTGCTGCTTCGGGGTGAGAGCCAGAGGCACGGCGGTGGGTTCGGGCCTGGCTGATGGGACGGAAGTGGGGAGGAAGGGCCATGAGTCACAGGCTAGGTGTGGAGATCGCGACGGGTTCGCGAAGGCGGTAATCCCAGCGCTCTCACACTCTTTATCCCTCCCTCGCTCTGCAGATTCCGTGGAGTGGGAGGGGCGCAGTCTCTTGAAGGCGCTTGTCAAGAAATCTGCACTGTGGTGAGTATCCCACAGTGTCACCCCGGCCTACCCTGGATAGGGGGCCTGTGCCCACTCTTTGACAATCCCTTCTCATCTCTTAGTGGGGAGCAAGTGCATATCCTGGGCTGTGAAGTGAGCGAGGAAGAGTTTCGTGAAGGTTTTGACTCTGATATCAACAATCGGTAAGTACCAGTTGGAAGAGATTTGATTAAATTTGAGACCTATATTGCTAAGGAAATTTTCTTTACAACAAGCGCAGAACCTGGTATATAGTAGCAGTTCCTTAAATATTCATTGAAGACTTGGATATGGGTCTTTCAAGAGGCAAGAATTAGTAAGAGGAGTGATGAGGAGTGATGAGTATTTGGGGAGTCCAAAGCAAAGATCATAGAAGTTGAGAGGGAAATAGCCTGGAGTTAGGGAGAACATGTGGGAAGGGTATTGCAGTAATCCATTAATCCGGGTTCACTCATTAAGGTGCATATGTACCGAGCACCAACTATAAACCAGGTGCTGTGCAAGATACTGGAGACAGCAGTGAGTGAGACAGACCTGTTCCTGGCCTAATGAATTTTTGGGAATAATGGTAGGAAGTGATAGAGGCCTGGTTTAAGCCAGTGGCAGTAGAGATGGAAATTTTAGAATACATGGAAAGGACTTTAGTGGGCAGAATTTCCAGGATTTATTGACTAATGTGGGGGAGAAGAAACTATTGAGATAAGGAAGTCCCTAAACCCAGCCGCGTGCCTGATCAGGAGACATTAAGAACCATTAGTAGGATGCTTTCCACTTCCTAGTCCGGGCAACTCAGTGGATGTTAATAGTAGTTTACATCTTCTCTGTTGAGCCTCTAATTTTGCATCAGCCATTGTTGTGATAGAGGTGGTGGTGTATGTTAAGATGGCATTCCATGGCTGGGCGCGGTGGCTCACGCCTGTAATCACAGCACTTTGGGAGGCTGAGGCGGGTGGATCACCTGAGGTCGGGAGTTCGAGACCAGTCTGACCAACATGGAGAAACCCCATCTATACAAAAAATTAGCTGGGCATGGTGGCACATGCCTGTAATTCCAGCTACTCGGGAGGCTGAGGCAGGAGAATCACTTCAACCCAGGAGGCAGAGGTTGCAGTGAGCAGAGATCGCACCATTGCACTCCAGCCTGGGCAACAAGAGTGAAACTCTGTCTCAAAGAAAAAAAAAGAAAAAGATGGCATTCCACAAGAGAACCAGAAGATAGAAAAGAGATATCTGGGAAAAAAAGTTCTGCTACCTATGCCAGTCTCCCTTTCCTGAGCTGTTTTTTCTGTAGTTGTTACTCCTTGACTTAATTCTTGATTTTCTTTAAGCTGTTCTACAGGCAGGACCAAGTCTCATGTCCTCTGCTTTCTCTTTTTTCGTCCAGGGTGATAAACTTTAGGTGCCACACACAGGAAATATTTGATAATGGTGATAACTAACATTTATCAGGCATATACTATGTGTCAAGCACTGTGCTGAATGCTTAGAGGTTGGCATCTCATATCACCAATGAAGCAACTGAGTCTTAGAGATAATGTATCAGTTAGCTGACCTTGGGCAAGTATCAAAGCCAAGCTTGGAGGTCAGGCTGTCAGACACCAAAGTCTGTGCTCCCAATCACTGTATGCTATCTCTCAGTAATTATCTTTCACTAATATTTAGGATATTCGTGAAAATTGAGAAAACAGAGCCACAAAGATCAGAGGATGAACTTTGTGATCCTCTGGGGGGAAGGGGCAATATTATATTGTGTCTTATTTTCCCTTTGCAGGCTGGTTTACCATGACTTCTTCAGAGACCCTCTTAACTGGTCAAAAACTGAGGATGCCTTTCCTGGGGGGCCGCTGGGAGCCTTGAGAGCCATGTGCAAGAGGACAGATCCTGTTCCTGTCACCATTGCTCTCGATTCACTCAGCTGGCTGCTACTTCGCCTTCCCTGCACCACACTCTGCCAGGCCCTACATGCTGTGAGCCATCAGGACTCCTGTCCTGGTGAGACCCCTCCTTCATTGTTTCCCCTCATACATCTTCCTCTGCCAAGGAGTGTGCCCCTTTTCCTTTCTATCCCTAGAAGAAACATCTGGGTTCTCCAGATGTTTTTTCATTTTTTTGACTTTTTTGTCTGTTTTTTTTTTTTTTAACTTCTCCTTAATGCCATCTACCATTTGCTTTTTTTTCCTCCAAGTTTTTTTTTACTCATTTGTTTCACTCATTCATTCATTTAACAAATCAGTAGTAAATACATACAATGTGTCAGGTACAATTCTAGATAATGGCAAAATACAGACTGACTATAGCTGGGTCCTTGCCTTCCAGGAGCTCGAAGTCCCATAAAAGATGGAGATAAGTAAACAGGCAGCTACAAGATGGTCTGATAAAGGCCGTGATGATATAGGACATGCACAGAGTACCTTAAAGAAGGGCGCACTCGGCCGGGCACAGTGGCTCACACCTGTAATCCCAGCACTTTGAGAGGCCGAGGTGGGCGATCACAAGGTCAGGAGATCGAGACCATCCTGGCTAACATGGTGAAACCCCGTCTCTACTAAAAATACAAAAAAAAAAATTAGCCGGGCTTGGTGGCGAGCGCCTGTAGTCCCAGCTACTTGGGAGGCTGAGGCAAGAGAATGGCGTGAGCCCGGGAGGCGGAGCTTACAGTGAGCCGAGATGGGGCCACTGCACTCCAGCCTGGGGGACAGAGCAAGACTCCATCTCAAAAAAAAAGGCACTCTCTTGAAGAGCAACAGGTCAGCCAGGCAAATTTGGCCGGGCAGGGGCACTGGGACTAGCCTTGAAGTGCACTGTGGGTACTCAAATGGACTTAGGAGTCAGACGCCCAGCTTTGTATTAAGGTGCTTGATCTCTCATTGCTTCACTTTCCCCTGTATATGGAGGAAGGTACAAGGGAAGTATTAGGATGACCACTATATTGCCATTTTTTAGGTCAAAAGTTGTTAAATATTGGCTGGGCACAGTGGCTCACGCCTGTAATCCCAGCACTTGGGGAGGCCAAGGCGGGCGGATCATCTGAGGTCAGGAGTTGGAGACCAGCCTGGCCAACATGGTGAAACCCTGTCTCTACTAAAAATACAAAAAATTAGCTGGGTGTGGTGGTGCACGCCTGTAATCCCAGCTACTCGGGAGGCTGAGGCAGGAGAATCACTTGAACCCAGGAGGTAGAGGTTGCAGTGAGCTGAGATCACGCCACTGCACTGCAGCCTGGGTGACAGAGAAAGACTTCATCTCAAAAAAATAAAAACAGTCCAGGTGCAGTGGCTCACACCTGTAATCCCAGCACTTTGGGAGGCCAAGACAGGTAGATCACGAGGTCAGGAGTTCAAGACCAGCCTGGCCAAGACGCTGAAACCCCGTCTCTACTAAAAATACAAAAATTAGCCAGGTGTGGTGGCACGTGCCTGTAGTCCCAGCTCCTCGGGAGACTGAGGCAGTATTGAACCCGTGGCAGGGGTTGCATTGAGCCGAGATTGTGCCACTGCACTGTAGCGTGGGCGACAGAGCAAGACTCCGTCTCAAAAAAGAAAAGAAAATTGTTAAATGTCAGTGATTTCATATGGTTTGACCCAAAAACGCTGACCTTTGTAAGAGTTCAAACATTGTGTTAAAGGGTTTAGCATAGTACCTGACACTCTAAATGCTCCCAAAAAGGGAGGCAGAGAATTGAAGGCACTGACTGAGATCTTGGGAAGTTCCAGAAAGTACAAGTACTTCCGTGTGTAAGAGATGAGGCTGGAAAGTAAGTGGACACATGCTGGAAGCGTTCATTCCATCCTGAAGGCGAAGGAGCGGCTGAAGGATAGAAGTTAGAGCGGTGCCTTGATCAGCTTTACATTGGGATGATAGTGGAGATGAAGGTGTGGGCTGGAGGAGGCTCAGAGCACGGTAGTGAGATTGGCCAAGGGAAGTCAGGATTTTGGCAGCACTGTGATGGAATTGTGAGGCTCTCTCCTTTCCTCTTCACTGTTTGCTCCCAGGCCACCAACCTGAATGCTCCCTACTATTCTACATTTCTTGTCCTCCTCTAGGTGACAGCTCCCCAGTGGGGAAAGTGAGTGTGCTGGGCTTGCTACATGAAGAGCTTCATGGACCAGGCCCTGTGGGAGCTCTCAGCAGCCTTGCTCAGACTGAGGTGACCCTGGGCGGTACCATGGGCCAGGCCTCGGCCCACATCCTGTGTCAGAGGCCCCGACAGCGCCCAACTCACCAGGTCAGAAGAACCAACAGGGAAGGACTGGAAATGGGGGGCAGAGAAAGGAGTGGCACAATGGGAAGAACAATGAAAAGCTGATTGTTTCAAGGAGACTTTTAAAAACAAACTTTTTTTAGAGATGGGGTTTCACTGTGTTGGTCAGGGTGGTCTCAAACTCCTGGGCTCAAGTGATCCTCCCACCTCAGCCTCCCAAAGTGCTAGGATTACAGACGTGAGCCACTGTGCCCACCCCTCAGGGAGACCTTTTCTAAAAAAAAAGCTGATTTAGGTATTTCTCTGTTTTCTATCACTCACCTCATTTAATCTTCTCAGCTATGGTTAAGGTAGATTGTTTTATTGTCACCATTTTTCAGGCTGGAAAGCCAGTCCAGGGAGGGTTTTTTCCTTGGGTTTTTTTTTTTTTTTTTTTTTTTTTTTGGACAAGGTCTCACTGTTGCCCAGGCTGGAGTGCTGTGGTGCAATCATAACTCACGGCAGCTTTGACCTCCCATGCTCAAGTGATCATCCTGCCTCAGCCTCTGGTGTAGCTGGAGCTGGGAACACAGGCATATAGCACCACATCCAGCCAGCTTTTTAGTTTTTTATACAGATGGGATCTCACCCTGTTGCCCAGGCTGATCTTGAATAACTAGGTTCAAGCCATCCTCTGGCCTTGGTCTCCCAAAGTACTGGGATTACAGGTGTGAGCCACTGCACCTGGCCCAAGGAGGTTTAAATTTAAGTCACTTACCAAGGTTATAAAGTGTAAGTGGGGCCCAGGCAAGGTGGCTCAGGCCCATAATCCCAGCACTTTGGGGGGCTGAGGTGGGCAGATCGTGTGAGGTCAGGAGTTTGAGACCAGCCTGGCTAACATGGTGAAATCTTGTCTCTACTAAAAATACAAAAATTAGCCAGGCATGGGGCACACAGCTATAGTCCCAGCTAGTCCGGAGGCTGAGGCAAGAGAATCGCTTGAACCCAGGAGGCAGAGGTTGCAGTGAGCCGACATCATGCCGCTGCACTCCAGCCTGGGCAACATAGTGAAACTCCGTCTCAGAAAAAAAAAAAAAAAAAAAAAAGTGGGGCTGGGCAAAGTGGCCCATGCCTGTCATCCCAGCAGAGGCGGGCAGATCACCTGAGGTCAGGAGTTCAAGACCAACCTAGCCAACATGATGAAACCCCATCTCTATGAAAAATACAAAAATTAGCTGGGCATAGTGGTGGGTGCCTGTAGTCCCAGCTATTCGGGAGGCTGAAGCGGGAGAATCACTTGAACTTGGGAGGCGGAGGTTGAGGTGAGCTGAGATCATGCCACTACACTCCAGCCTGGGCAACAGAGCGAGACTCTGTCTCAAAAAAAGAGTAAGTGGGGCTGCTCTGCCTAAGGAGTAGCCATCCTTTTATTCATTTACTTCCTTAATCAACTTGCTTTCACTTTTGAAAATAAAATAGAAGCTGGGTGCAGTGGCTTACACCTGTAATCCCAGCATTTTGGGAGGCCGAGGTGGGCAGATCACCCGAGGTTAGTGGTTTGAGACCAGCCTGGCCAACATAGCGAAAGCCCATCTCTACTAAAAATACAAAAGTTAGCTGGGCGTGGTAGCATGTGCCTGTAATCCCAGCTACTCGGGAGGCTGAGGCAGGAGAATCACTTGAACCTGGGAGGCGGAGGTTGCAGTGAGCCAAGATCACGCCACTGTACTCCAGCCTGGGTGACAAAGCCAGACCCTGTCTCAAAAAAAAATAAAGTTGAGGGCCGCGGCTGAAACCAGTTAGTTAAATAGGTGATTGGGGGCTGAGGATGTGAGGTCCTGGAGTCTGTCTAGTTTCTTCAGTAAGATGAAAAAAACTCTTTTTTCTCTCCAGACTCAGTGGTTCTCCATCCTTCCGGACTTCAGCCTGCATCTCCAAGAGGGGCCCTCTGTAGAGTCCCAGCCCTACTCCGATCCTCATATACCCCCGGTATCTTAAGAATGCCAGGGCCAGAACACAGAAATGTAGTTTAGGGTCTGGTCAAGGGAGAGAGAATAAAAGCTGCAGAGGTTGGGGGTGGGGTCAGGGATTCTAGGGATGGGGCAGAGTAGCAGCATCCTTTGTACCTACAGGTGGATCCCACAACTCATTTGACCTTTAACCTTCACCTGTCCAAGAAAGAGAAAGAAGCCAGAGATAGCCTGACCCTGCCCTTCCAGTTCAGCTCTGAAAAGTAAGGTTGGGACCTGGGTACGTGGATCCCTGAGTAGAGCCCAGCATCTGGGCCGTGGAGAGGTGGGGCAAGAGGTTATTGATTAACCTGACTTTATAGGGGCTGAAGTCCACCTCCAGAGACAAGTCCAAGTTCTTGATCCACCCATTCCCCCTATAATGGCAGAGGGCCTTTATGTGCCTTTTCTCTCCCTTAGACCCTTGGGTCACAGCTCCAGTTGTCCGCAGAGCACCCTGGGCCTGGGCTGAGCCAGAGCAGACCCTTGGGAGGTGGCCCTATCCGTAGGCAGTGGTGCTAGGAGGACAGAAGGCTATATGGGCGTGGCAAAGGCTGGTTAACAAGGGCTTAGTACATGCCTGCTGTTCTGTGCCCAGTATGTGGGCGGATGAAGCAAGACTACAAGATCCTTGTCCTCAAGCTGCTAGGAACTTACGGTTTTATTAGGAGAGCAGTACAAGGGTATCTATCCCAGTACCAAATGGTGCTTCAGCTCTAACATGGAGGTCAGAGAAAGGGACTTGGACCAATAAAATGACATGGAGGCCTAACAGGTTGCCTGAATGAGAGTCACAGTCACCTGGAAGAAAGTATCCAGACCCAACTGTTAGCTACCCTCACCAGCACCAAATCTTCCCTTCTCAGACAGCAGGCTCTCCTGCGGCCTAGGCCAGGCCAGGCTACCAGCCACATCTTCTATGAGCCAGATGCTTACGATGACCTGGACCAAGAAGACCCAGATGACGACCTGGATATTTGACTGGCCAGATTTGATTAGATTGTAATTGGAGGGGGCGAGGGATGGCTTTGGACCCAGAACCATCTTTCTGTTGTTTGTGTTAGCCTTACCCTGTCCCTGTCCCACCTTGGTTCCCCTTGTCTATGGAGCCCCGCCTTGTGAGCCAGTAAGCAGCATCTCATCAGGACAGAAGGTAGGATGAAGACATGGGGTAATGTGAGAGAGTAGAACCGGACCTAATAAAATCTTTATTTTTTTATTAAAAAAGAAGTAGTTTGGTAGCTATTTAAATAAGAGGGGGGTGGGAATGGATGTCGAGATATGAGCACCTGCATCTTTTAGTCAATTGTCAATGGAGTCTGGGGTGCTAAGTGTTCTGAACTGAAGTAGGTGCACTAAGGTTCCAAGCTCCCTGCAAGGATCCGGACGGGAGGAAAGCAGAGGCCCTGAAGGGAAAAAAGCCTGCTTCCCAAAACTTATTTTTTATTACTGTACAAAAAGCACCCTCTCCCTCTTTTTGTCTCTCCCACCAACAGCCCCCCCCAACCCAAGAGGACTATACATGGAGTGCAGGGACAGAGTGACCAGGAGGCCTTCGTCCGGCACCCTGCCCACAGGCTGAGCTCAGCCCCAGGCCCTTGCAGGCATCTAGACACTCCCATAGCCTGTCAGACTGGGGCGAGGAGATCCCAGGTCACACATACTCCTTGGAAGAGTTGGACTTAGGGTAAGAGCGGGGTGCACGGTACCCAGCCTTGCTCTCATTCCCAGGACAGGAACAGGAGAGCAGTGCACCTCCCAGGATGACTAGGGCAGACCCTGCCCAGCCAATAAAGATGGCAGGGCCAAACTCATACCTGTGAAGAGAAGGGGGTGGTTAGAAACCCTGGCCTGCCTCTGCCCTCCTCCCTATTCCAGGACCCCAGACCTGTCCCCTTAGGAGGCAGGGTTCCCAGACTTACTTAATGTTGGTAGGGATCAAAGGGTTATAAAAGTCCGTGACAATCTGATGGCCGTACCAGGAGCAAGCTACCAAGGCGGCAAGACCTGGAGAGAGAATGAGGGTTTCAATATAGTGAGGCCCCAAACGGGCACCTTGCCCAGCCTTGCTCCTCCCAGATGGAGAACCCGGGGGCTCACCTGCCACGATGAAAATTATGCCTCCACCCATAGCTATACGGGCCTTCTTCACTTTGTCGTCTCCCCCACAGCGCGTGCACTTCATGCCCATCGTGGCCACAAACATGGCCAGGAAGCCCAGCACCAGGGAGACCACCATTAGGGCTCGAGTGGCCTGCAAGGCCGCTGCGGGCGAGGGGAAAGGGCGCCGTCATTGCTGGAAATGAAGGCGGCTCCAGCCTTCGTGCCGCCGGCCGCGCCCACTAACCCGTGGACCTCGTCTGTCCGGGGCCGTGTTCTGCCGCGGGCCAGCGGCGCCCAGGTGTCCAAGGCCTGGGCCCAGCGGGCAGGTCCCCGCCCCTCCCGACAGCGCGGCCTTCCTGCTCCCGCCCCGCCCTCTCCGCTCAAGGATCCGCCCGGGGCGCCGGGGTTTCGGCGAAACTGCCCTGGATAGGGGGAAGGGTGAAAGGGGGCAGCGAAGAGAAGCCGAGACGGTGGCCCGAGCCCCGCGCGGCGCACGTGCCAGCCGACGTCCCTGCTCTGAGCCCGCTATCGAGGCCACCGGCTTTGTGGCTTCGGCTAATCGGCCGATAAGATTAGAGGCCGCAGGCGGCGGCCCACTCTGACCAGCCGCACCGCCCTTCGGCCCTCGGCGCGCCCCGTGCCCCGCGCCCCGGGGCCGTTTCTGTCTGAGAAAAGGGCGGGAGATGTCGGAGGCCATGGCCTGCCCGGGGATGGGGGAGGGGACGGCCCCGGCCTAAGACCGCTGCTCCGAGCCGGGGATGAGGCTGGGTTGGGGGCGGAAGAGGACCGTGGGCGGCCGAGGTGCGCGCCCACGTGCAGCCGCCAGAACCCTGGCCGGCTCCCGCCCAGCCCCGCCGCCCCCAGCCGACCACTTCCTCGCCCTGCAGCTCCCCAGCAACCCAGGGCCCCCAGCCGTGGGGCCTCGGCTCTCCCACGCGCGCCACCCCGCCACCTCGGTCCAGGGCGCGTCCGCCCCGTCTGTCCCGCGGCCTTACCGGACAGGGCGAGCACCGAGTCGTACATTTTGCAGCTCATCATCCCCGTGCTCTGCGTGACGCAGTCCATCCACAGCCCCTTGTACATGGCCTGGGCCGTGATGATGTTGTCACCCGCATAGGAGCTCATTTGCCATTGCGGGATGGCGGTGCAGGCCACCAGACCCACCCAGCCCAGCAGGGCCATGGAGAAGCCCAGCAACTGCAGGCCCGAATTGGCCATTTCCGCCCTCAGAAAACACTGGGGGCGCCGGGCGGGAGACCCTACAGTAAAACAAACGACGCTTGAGGGGCAGCCCCACAAAAGAAAACTTGAGGTGGTTTTCCGGTCACCCAAAGAGACAAAAAGGGTTTGGGCCAGGTGAATGCAAATCTTGTCACCAAACTACACACAAATGGACCCCTCCAGTGAAGCGATGGCCTCGCGGCAGAGGGAATAGGATACGCCGGGAGGGTGGTTCCAGACAAAAGCGGTCCCCGAAGGCCAGGCGGTTCCCTCCGGGCGCTCTCGGCGACCCTAGCCAAACAAAAGGTGGAGGGGCCGTCTGGGCGCGGTTCTGGGCGCCGGCAAGTCCCAAAGTATCCTGGGCTGTAGGTCCGAGGCTGCGGTGCGCAGCAGAGGTGGCTCGGAGGTGAGGCAGCAGGTGCGGGCGGACAGGTGGGGCGCACCTGAGTATATGTAGGGCGTCGGGGGCGCGGCCCGCGGGCCCCGGGAGCGCGGGAGGGGGAGGCGGGACCGGAGGGGCGGCCGAGGGTGACCTGACGTCACCGAAGGGACACTCACCTGAACCGGAAGTCGTGGCCCCCACCCCTCCTTGCCCAGGTGAGGAGGAAGAAACCTGAGCACCAGGGTCACGCCCCTTCGCTTGCCCGGTTTTGACCGCCGCTGGGGAGGAGGCGGTGGCTCCCCGGGAGTCCCAAGCTCCGAGTCAGCCCCTCCGGACTGGATTTCCCTCGAACACCGGGGGGAAGCCCCTTCCTTTCTTCCCAACAGGTTCGCCTGGGACGCTGCGGGTCGCCCCTGACCAGCCTCGGCGCCGTCCTTTCCCCGCCGGGTTCTGTCCAAAGTGCTCTCTCCCGGGCCCCGCTTTCGCCCCCATCTGCTGTTCTCCTTTTTTTTTTTTTTGTCTCCTACCCTGGTCGATCCCACCTCCGGGGACCCTGGCCCGATCCCTGAGAGTCGCCCCCTTCAGCACCCGCTTCACTGTCCCGGTTCTCTGGCTCTGCTACAGACACCCCGCTTAGCGTGGCTCCCCAACAGCCCCACCTTCCTGTGCCCCCATTCCAACCCAACATGACTTACAGCCTGAACCCTTTGCACTCAACCTCCCCACCTACCACTATCCCCTCCGGCATCAAGGCTCCTAACTGGAGGAAGAAACCAGTGGAACCGAAAGCCGGCCGAGGGTGGGGAGCAGGGTGAGGGCTAGGTCAGAGTCTTGGCCACACCCATCGTTCCCCTCCCTTAGAGTCATTTCAGACCTATCCTCCACCTTTCCCACCCCTCCCCCACACTCGCCCGTTTTTCTTTCCCTCCCGGGCCTGGGCTTGGACTGCCAATTGCTGTGCACTCTCTCACGCCCTCACTGTTCCGTCCTCCTTATAATCTGGCTCTCTACGGTGGTCGTCCATGGTCCCTCACCCTGCAGTCCTGCTGTCTCTCCCCAAAGCATTGCTCCCTCCTTCCTCCGGGCACTCCTTCCAGCCTTTTGCTCCTTCCTCCTTCATCTTTGGTCATCTCCCCTTCCTGCCTTTCCTGCTTTGGAGCTTCCTATTTCATTCCTTGTCTTTTTTTGTTGTTGTTTGAGGGGGGGGGTCTGTGTTACCCAGGCTGGAGTGCAGGGGTGCAATCTCGGCTCACTGCAGCCTCGCCTCCTGGGCTCAAGCGATCACCCCGCCTCAGCGTCCCCAGTAGCTGGGACCGCGGGTGCACACCACCACGCCCAGCTAAAGTTTTTGTATTTTTGGTAGAGAAGGGTTTTCACCATGTTGCTCAGGCTGGTCTTGAACACTTGAACTCAAGCAATCCCCCCACCCCCACCTCCTAAAGTGCAGGATTACAGGCGTGAGCCACCGCACCCAGCCCACTCCTTGTCTTTTCGTTTACCTTTGCGCCTTGTCTCCAGTCTCCTTGGAACCCAGCATCAGCAATTAATCTTTCCTCTTCTTAGGTGCACACTGCACTTTCCCCACCCACCCTGCCCAGTTTCCTCCCAATCTTCCTACTACCCTCCAACCTCCTCATACTTCTCAGATTCTCACATACCCTGCTTATTCTGGCTCTCTCTCATTTCATTTTCCTCTCTCCATTTTTTATCTCAACTCTCTCACATTTTTTATCTTTATTTTGCCCTCTCAAACATTTCTCTGTCTTTCCTTCGTTTATTCGCTAAACATATTAAAGGCCCCCTTATGCTAAGCTAATTGACCTGCTTTTGTATAAAATGAAGACTTTCATGAACTCTTTTTTTTTTTTTTTTTTGAGACAGTTTTTGCTCTTGTCGCCCAGACTGGAGTGCAATGGCATGATCTCGGCTTACTGTAACCTCCACCTCCTGGGTTCCAGTGATTCTCCTGCCTCAGCCTCCCAAGTAGCTGGGAGTATAGGTGCCCACCACCAAACCCAACTAATTTTTGTATTTTTAGTAGAGACAGGCACCATGTTGGCCAGGCGGATCTCGAATTCCTGACCTCAGGTGATCCCAACCCACCTCGACCTCCCAGAGTGCTGGGATTACAGGCGTGACCCACCACTCCCAGCCATGAACTCTTTGTTATTCATTTTTATTGTTGTACTTTTGGATTAATGGTACTTTTCTGGATTAATGTACTCTTAGAGGCAGGGTCTCACTCTGTTGCCCAGGCTAGAGTGCAGTGGTGCAATTATAGCTCACTGCAGCCTTGAACTCCTGGGCTTAAAGGATGCCCCCCACTCCAAAACAAATAGTTGCAATTACAGCCATGTGTCATCATTGTTCTGGCTTTGTTTGTTTTTTGAAACAGAGTCTCGCTCTGTCACCCAAGCTGGAGTGCAGTGGCATGATCTCGGCTCACTGCAACCTCTGCCTCCCAGGTTCAAGCAATTCTCCTACCTCAACCTCCCAAGTAGCTGGGATTACAGGCATGCACCACCACACCCGGCTAACTTTTTGTATTTAGTAGAGATGAGGTTTCACCACGTTGGTCAGGTCAGTCTCGAACTCCCGACCTCAGGTGATCCACGTGCTTCGGCCTGCCAAAGTGCTGGGATTACAGATGTGAGCCGAGGTGCCCAGCCCCGAACTTTTTTTTTTTTTTTTCCGATGGTGAGATTTTCTTTTTCTCTTTTTAATTTTATTTTATTTTGAGATGTAATCTTGCGCTATTGCCCAGGCTGGAGTGCAGTGGTGCGATCTCGGCTCACTGCAACCTCCGCCTCCCAGGTTCAAGCAATTCTCCTGCCTCAGTCTCTTAAATAGCTGGGATTATAGGCGCGCACCACTACTCCCAGCTAATTTTTGTATTTTTAGTAGAGACGGGGTTTCACCATATTGGTCAGACTGGTCTCAAACTCCTGACATCGTGATCTGCCCGCCTCGGCCTCCCAAAGTGCTGGGATTACAGGCGTGAGCCACCACCCCCGGCCTTTTTTTTAATTATGTTAAAAGACTAGTCAGATGCAGTAGTGAGAAGGGGGCGAGAGTAGAAAAAGAAGTTCCGTCTGTAACTGACTGTGAACAATCAATTGAAATAATTCACTACCTTCAGACCAGCTAAGATTTTCTTGAAAATTTCCTTTAGCTCTAAAGGAAAATGTTTGTCATCACTTAACTATATCCAGCTTCTCTCCAAACTCACTGCCGCCACCGCACACCAGCCCAAGGCTGGACACAGCAACTGCCTCCAAACCAATCTCCTTTCCACACTGGTCCTTTTAAACTCTATTCTCTGGAGTGACCACTTCTTACCCACTCAGAGCTTTGTCATTTCCTGTTTAAAATCTTTCAGTTGGCCGGGCGCAGTGGCTCATGCCTGTAATCCCAGCACTTTGGCAGGCCGAAGCACGTGGATCACCTGAGGTCAGGAGTTCGAGACCGACCCGACCAACATGGTGAAACCCCATCTCTACTAAATACAAAAAGTTAGCCGGGTGTGGTGGTGCATGCCTGTAATCCCATGGTGAAACCCCGTCTCTACTAAAAATACAAAAAAAAAAAAAAAATTAGCAAGGCGTGGTGACGGGCACCTGTAGTCCCAGCTACTGGGAAGGCTGAGGCAGGAGAATGGCGTGAACCCGGGAGGCGGAGCTTGCAGTGAGCCGAGATCGTGCCACTGCACTCCAGCCTGGGCGACAGAGCGAGACTCTGTCTCAAAAAAAAAAAAAAAAAAGAAAAAAAGAAAATAAATAAAATAAAATAAAATCTTTCAGTGATACTCATGTTCTTGCCAGTAAGTGCCACACCATGGCTGGCCTGACTGCCTCAGCCACACTGGCCTTCTCTCTGTTCCTGCCCACTGAATTGCCTTTGTACAGTCTGTTCTCTGGGTCTGGAAGCTCTTCTCCATCCATTCCCACCCACGTTCCTCTATCCAGCTAACCAACTAATCCTTCAGCTATCCCTCAAATAGCACTTCTTTTAGAAAGCCTGGCCTGACCACCCCACCCCAAACTGAGTCAGATCATCTGCATAGTACTCTCACAGCTACCAGTACTTTGCTTTCAAAGCTCTTATCACAGTTTGAAAATACTGTATTTACTTTATGTATTTATTTATTCAGTGTCAATACCCCCACTGTACTGTATGCTCCAAGAGGGTAGAGATGTGTCTGGATTTCAAATTGCAAATAAACAATATTTTCATTCACCGTTTAACAAATATTCTCTTTTTTCTTTATTCTTTTTTTTGAGACGGAGTCTTGCTGTCACCCAGGCTGGAAGGCAGTGGCGCGATCTTGGCTCATCACAACCTCTGCCTCTCAGGTTCAAGCGATTCTTGTGCCTCAGCTTCCCAAGTAGCTGGGGTTACAAGCACAGACCACCATGCCCAGCTAATTTTTTAAATATTTTTAGTACAGACGGGGTTTCACCATGTTGGCCAGGCTGGTCTTGAACTCCTGACCTCAGGTGATCCGCCCACCTTGGCCTCCCAAAATTCTAGGATTACAGGTGTGAGCCACCGCACCCAGCCCTCAACAAATATTTTCTAAGTGTCTATAATGTGCCAGACATGACCAGGCACAGTGGTTATGTCTGCAGTCCCAGCTACTCAGGAAGCTGAGGTGAGAAGATCACTTAAGCCCATAAGTTCGAGGCTGCAGTGAGCTATGATCATGCCACTGCACTCCAGCCTGGGCAACAAAGGGAGATCCCGTCTCTTAAAAAAAAAAAAATGGTGCGGCCAGGTGTGGTGGCTCATGCCTATAATCGCAGCGCTTTGGGAGGCAGAGGCAGGAGGATCACGAGGTCAGGAGTTCGAGACCAGCCTAGCCAACATGGTGAAACCCCATCTCTACTAGAAATAGAAAAAATTATCTGGGTGTGGTGGCAGGGGACTGTAATCCCAGCTACTCGGGAGGCTGAGGCAGGAGAATCACTTTAACCTGGGAGGCAGAGATTGCAGTGAGTCGACACCGCATCACTGTACTTCAGCCTGGGCAAAAGAGCAAGACTCTGTCTCAAAAAAAAAAAGGGGGGAGACCAAGCACATTGGCTCATGCCTGTAGTCCCAGCACTTTGGGAGGCTGAGGCGGGGGGATCACGAGGTCAGGAGTTTGAGACCATCCTGGCCAACATGGTGAAATCCCCCATCTCTACTAAAAATACAAAATTAGCCGGGCCTGGTGGCGTATGCCTATAATCTCAGCTACTCGGGAGGCTGAGGCGGGAGAATGGCTTGAACCCGGAAGGTGGAGGTTGCAGTGAGCCAAGGTCGTGCCATTGCACTCCAGCCTGGGTAACAAGAGCGAAACTCCGTCTCAAAACAAACAAAAACAAAAATAAAAATGAGACATAGATCAGTGAAGACAGTGTGCTAATAACTGTGTCATTCGTTCAATCTTCTGTGTTGGAACTCAGGGATCAAGGTCCCCAGAAGCCGGAAGCAAAGTGAACCTGTGGAGCAGGAGCTGGGTGAGGAAGCTTTCTTTGAAGGTTGAAGAGGAGTGTTCCGGATTTTTTTTTTTTTTTCTTGAGACGGAGTCACTCTGTCGCCAGGCTGGAGTGCAAGGGCACGATCTTGGCTCACTGCAACCTCCACCTCCCGGGTTCAAGCCATTCTCCTGCCTCAGCCTCCCGAGTAGCTGGGATTACAGGTGTGCATAACTACGCCCGGCTAATTTTTGTATCTTTAGCAGACATGGGGTTTCTCTATGTTGGCCAGGCTGGTTTCGAACTCCTGACCTCAGTCGATCCACCTGCCTTGGCCTCCTAAAGTGCTGGGATTACAGGCATGAGCCACCGCGCCCGGCCAGCATTCCAGATTTTGCAGGGGATTAGTACAGCAAAGGGATCAAGAAGGGATGTAAAGGCACAGCGTGTTCTGGGTACAATAAGGACTTAGGCATTGCCCAGAACAGGAGGCGAAGGAGATAGAAGGAGAGGCAGGAGAGACAGGTAAACCTGGCCAGAGATTGGATAAGAGAGGCAGGAGGTTTTGTTCACTCTGAAAAGGGATTTGAACTTGACAACTGGGGCAACAGAGACTACTTGCTTGAGAGATGAGATTGGACCTTCGAAAATTGTTCTTTGCCCTCGTCATAAAGGAAATAAGATGAGCAGGAAGACCAGTGAGGGTGATGGTGATCTGGACTGAAGTGGCAGCCGCCACGGAGAATATCGGATGAATGTGAGAGAGTTCTGGAGGTCAAAGCACCAATGTTGGAAACTAACTGGATAAACGGGGAGAGCGGCGCAGGACAGGAGGAATCGAGCATGACTTCTACCATAGGGGTGACTGGGCGGGTAATTCATTGAAATAAGGAAGTTAGGAGGAGGAGCAGGTTTGGACATGCTGATCACTAGAGCTGCCACATCCGGGCGGTGACGAACACCTGGATTTGCAGCTCCAGAGAAGGGCCTGGGTTAGATGTCACTGAAGCCTTAGGGGTGGCGGAAAGGCGAGAGATAGTGGGTTGAGATTCCAAGTGCAATCCACTGCGGCTCCTCGCTCGTCCTCCAGGTGGCACCACAACCCTGCGCTTCCGAAGCCCGTTTTCTGAGCCAGACACTCTCCACGCTCTGGGTATTTCGCTTCTCTTTCCCCACGCGCCGACCCTAGGTCGCGCACTTTCTGCCTGGCAGAATTTGGCCGAGGATCCAAACCCGGAGCAGCCTCCAGAGAGCGTGTCGTTCACGCGGCCAGCATATGCTCAGAGACCTCAGAGGCTCAGAGACCTCAGGGCTGGTGGTGTGGTCGGTGTGACCACTTGTCCCTCGGACCGGCTCCAGGAACCAACCTAGGGAATGTGTGTAGGGGAAGGGCGGGATAGACAGTGCCCGGAGCAGGGAGGCACTGAAAGACAGGACCAAGCAGCCCGGCCACCAGACCCGTTCTGGGAACGGAATTTCCTGGCCCCCAGGGCCACACTCGCGTGGGAAGCATGTCGCGGACCCTTTAAGGCTTAATCTCCCTGTCTCTCCGCCCCCGCCTGGGACAGGCCGGGACGCCCGGGACCTGACATTTGGTGGCTCCCAACGTGAGAGCTAAAAATAGCCCCGGGTTACTTTGGGGCATTGCTCCTCTCCCAACCCGCGCGCCGGCTCGCGAGCCGTCTCAGGCCGCTGGAGTTTCCCCGGGGCAAGTACACCTGGCCCGTCCTCATCTCTCAGACCCCACTGTCCAGACCTGCAGAGTTTAAGATGCTTCTGCAGCCCGGGATCCTAGCTGGTGGGCGGAGTCCTAACACGTGGGTGGGCGGGGCCTTTTGTTCCAGGGACTCTTTTCTCAAAACTTCCCAGTCGGAGGCTGGCGGGAACCCGAGAGGCGTGTCTCGCCAGCCACGCGGAGGGGCGTGGCCTCACTGGCCGGCCCCACCAACTCCAGCCAAACTCTAAACCCCAGGCGGAGGGGGCGTGGTCTTCTGGGGTGTGCGGGCTCCTGGCCAATGGGTGCTGTGAAGGGCGTGGCCCGCTGGGGCAGGAGCGAGGTGGCGGGGGCTCCTCGCGTCTTTTCCCCCAGCCCCGCTCCGCCAGATCCGCGGTAGCCCCACTGCTCTCTGGCTCCTTGGCTTGTGGCTGTGGGTCCCATCGGGCCCGCCCTCGCACGTCACTCCGGGACCCCCGCGGCCTTCGCAGGTTCTGCGTGCCAGGCCGGGACCAGAGACTCCCGGATCGGTTCTTTCATCTTCGTCACCCCTGCGCGTCCAGCTCCTCTAAGACGAGATGCCGTCGGGCTTCCAACAGATAGGCTCCGAAGTAGGATTCATCATGAGGGGGCGGGGCGGGGGGGCACGGGTCCCGCTTTTCTTGGGCTGGGGTCGCGGTTGGGGTCAGCTGGGGGTGGTTCCTGCGCAGGCGCAGGGGGTGAAGGTGGGGGGCTGGCTATTTATACCCGGCCTGGACAACCCGTGACCGTGAGATTCCAATCCTACCAAGAGGCAGAGTGGGTCTGGAGGGCCTTTCGGGGCACAGGCAGCAAATGGATTCTGCGAGCCAGGGTTCACCCCCTTGCCTAGTAGGAGGCGCGGCGCTCCGTAATCGGGGACACCCTGCCCTCGATCCAACTCGGGAAAGCAGATCCAGGCAGGTCTTGCCCTCCGGGAGCTGTCCGTCCGTCTTCGCTCGCGGGCAGTGTTTCGAGGACCAGAGGCTCTCCGTGGGCCCCCACCCCCACTCCTGGCCGCCCTCCAGGACGCTGAACTTTCCCTTGGCCCCATGGTTGGTGGAGGGGCAGAGGGGACTGTCAGCCCCCCCTCCCCCAGCTCAGGTTTCCGCTTGGAGACAGTCTGTGCCGCCAGCGAGCGGCCACCACTGCCACCGCCCCTCACACCACCTTCCTGCCCTCCTCCCCTGGGCATGGCCCTCCCAGGCAGAACCCCTGGACGGCCCTCCCTGCACGGAGGTTAGAGGGGGAGGGCAGGCCGCGACATAGATAGAGAAGGCCACCCCTAGATGACCGGGATGTCCTTTCTGGAACAGCACTTCTTGTTCCTGTTGGGGGCCTCCTGGAGACAGAACCCCCAGAGGGGAGGGAAGAGGACAGTGGCTGATGATAATGCACTTGTTAATTTATGGAACCAGCACTGTCGGGGATACTGTTAACATGTGATGTTGATTTTCACAACACTCTCACAGATAGGTAGGCAAGGCAGGCAACATCACCCCCATCTCACAGAGGACACTCAGGTTCGGGGCGGGGAAGTGACTTGGCCAAGGTCACACAAATCTGAGCTCTTAAGGCCAAGCCTGTCTCAAGGTCACAGAAGAATTTTGAGACAAGTTCTCAAACATTTCTCTGCCTTATGGACTCAAACATCCAGTTTCTCCTTTATGCCCAGGTTGCAGTTGAGCTCCTGTTTACATTGAGATCTTTGTGCAATTCCTAATATGGCCCAGTTTCCCTCACCCAACATGCTGGATGGAGCCCAGTATCTTCAGGCTCCAGCTGGGCCCGGGCCCCTAGCGGAAGGAAAAAAATCATGGTTCCATGTGACATGCTGTGTCTTTGCGTCTGCCTGTCCAGGATGGAGAACCCCCTCAGCAGCGAGTGACTGGGACCCTGGTCCTTGCTGTGTTCTCTGCGGTGCTTGGCTCCCTGCAGTTTGGGTACAACATTGGGGTCATCAATGCCCCTCAGAAGGTGAGGGCCTGCAGCTGGCAGGGGGGGTACCCAAACGAGGAGGACAGTTGTCTCAGGGGTGGTGGAAAGGGGAGGGTCTGCAGGAAATCTGTCCTCTGCTGTCCCCCAGGTGATTGAACAGAGCTACAATGAGACGTGGCTGGGGAGGCAGGGGCCTGACGGACCCAGCTCCATCCCTCCAGGCACCCTCACCACCCTCTGGGCCCTCTCCGTGGCCATCTTTTCCGTGGGCGGCATGATTTCCTCCTTCCTCATTGGTATCATCTCTCAGTGGCTTGGAAGGTTCGCAGCTGGAGGGCAGGGGTGGGGGAAACGGGAAGGGAGCCACTGCTGGGTGCCCTTACCCTCACAGCCTCACTCTGTCTGCCTGCCAGGAAAAGGGCCATGCTGGTCAACAATATCCTGGCGGTGCTGGGGGGCAGCCTCATGGGCCTGGCCAACGCTGCTGCCTCCTACGAAATGCTCATCCTTGGACGATTCCTCATTGGCGCCTACTCAGGTATTCACGGGCACCGCAGCCCTGCCTAGCACCCTGTTCTCTTTCACCATGCCTGGGCTTTCAGATGGGAATGGACACCTGCCCTCAGCCCTCTCTTCTTCCCTCGCCCAGGGCTGACATCAGGGCTGGTGCCCATGTACGTGGGGGAGATTGCTCCCACTCACCTGCGGGGCGCCCTGGGGACGCTCAACCAACTGGCCATCGTCATCGGCATTCTGATCGCCCAGGTGACCGGGACAAGCCTCATGGGTGCCTGGGCAGTGGTTAGAGTGGGGCTCTGGAGAATATGGTGGGCTTCCAAGGTAAGGCAGGAGGGCTGAGTGACCTGCCTTCTTTCCCAACCTTCTCCCACAGGTGCTGGGCTTGGAGTCCCTGCTGGGCACTGCCAGCCTGTGGCCACTGCTCCTGGGCCTCACAGTGCTACCTGCCCTCCTGCAGCTGGTCCTGCTGCCCTTCTGTCCCGAGAGCCCCCGCTACCTCTACATCATCCGGAATCTCGAGGGGCCTGCCAGAAAGAGTAAGCTCTCCCGCTGCAGCCTGGCCCAGGCCCATGCCTCCGCCTCGTCTGGCTAGCACCTGGCTTCCTCTCAGGTCCCCTCAGGCCTGACCTTCCCTTCTCCAGGTCTGAAGCGCCTGACAGGCTGGGCCGATGTTTCTGGAGTGTTGGCTGAGCTGAAGGATGAGAAGCGGAAGCTGGAGCATGAGCGGCCACTGTCCCTGCTCCAGCTCCTGGGCAGCCGTACCCACCGGCAGCCCCTGATCATTGCAGTCGTGCTGCAGCTGAGCCAGCAGCTCTCTGGCATCAATGCTGTATGTGTGGAGGAGCCTCCAGGCAGGGCACAGCCCCGGGAGGGGAGACGAGAGTGGGGAGCAAACCCTCCACCAACACTCAGGTTAGGGCCAGCCTGTTGTGGCTGGAGTTGAGGAAGGGACATTCCTGCCATCATTTCTTCTCCCCCACCTCTAGGTTTTCTATTATTCGACCAGCATCTTCGAGACAGCAGGGGTAGGCCAGCCTGCCTATGCCACCATAGGAGCGGGTGTGGTCAACACAGTCTTCACCTTGGTCTCGGTAACTGCTCACCTCTGGAATGGCCCGAGCCACTGGCTTCACATCCCTGGGTGTCCCGGAGGTCCTGCTCTTGGTTGCCCTCACCCACGCAGCCCCTCCTACTTCCCGTGCCTGAAAGGCTCCGGTCAAGCTCTGACTCTCCCCGCAGGTGTTGTTGGTGGAGCGGGCGGGGCGCCGGACGCTCCATCTCCTGGGCCTGGCGGGCATGTGTGGCTGTGCCATCCTGATGACTGTGGCTCTGCTCCTGCTGGTAAGGCCTGGAGACTAGGAGAGGCTAGCAGCCCAGCCCATGGGAATGGTCCTGAGAGTCTCTGTGACCAGCCAGGGCCCCTTCTTAACACACATGCTTTCAATCCTGGCGCCAGCTCTGGACCAGGACTATGGGTGACTGGCTCCAGAATCTGCTGGGACTGTGGTCTGCTCCTGAGGGATTTGGGCTGCACTGGGAGGCAGCTGTGGCACAACTCTGGCAGCCAGGAGGGAGAGCCCCTGTCAAGCCTCAGGAACAATCATTCCTAAGGACCCAGCTTTGGAGCCCAGGGAGAGCTGACCGTCCTAAGAACTGAGAGGCTATAACATTTCCTCTGCCTTGAACCCACCTGGGATAGCCAGCAGAATGCCAGTGCTCAGAAAGGCTCAAGGGCCTGCTCTAACCGGGGACGGCAGGCCCCCCACAAGCTGCTGGGGAGGGGGTTAGATTTCACTTCTCTGAGTTGAGGGCAAGGAAAGATCCAGAAGGGCCTCAACTGGATTCTCCACCCTCCCTGTCTGGCCCCTAGGAGCGAGTTCCAGCCATGAGCTACGTCTCCATTGTGGCCATCTTTGGCTTTGTGGCATTTTTTGAGATTGGCCCTGGCCCCATTCCTTGGTTCATCGTGGCCGAACTCTTCAGCCAGGGACCCCGCCCGGCAGCCATGGCTGTGGCTGGTTTCTCCAACTGGACAAGCAACTTCCTCATTGGCATGGGTTTCCAGTATGTTGCGGTAGGTCCCCCCCACCCCAGCCTCCCACACTGTAGGCCAGAGGTGGGCATCACACAGCTAGCCCACCTGCTTCCCCGTCAGGGACTCCTGCAGCCACAGATCATGGGTCTTTGGGTCACTTTGGTGGACCACCTGCTCCACAGAATCAAAGCAAGGAAGGGAGCTGACCTAGATTGGATAGTAACTGAGGTGTCTGAAACGCACCAGTGGCATAACTTACCTTAGTCTGAGAATAAAACGATACACTTTGCATTAATACTACAAACAGCTGGGACTCTCCTCTGAGTGCAGTAACTGAGGATGGTGAAGAGGGCGAAAACTAAAAGAGTGTTTGGGGTTCAGAGAATCCTCTTTTCAGTGTAAATTCTCATTCCTGCTCATTTCCCTTGTCCCTGGAGGAGGCAGCTGCTGTCTGCCGTCTCCCCAGCTCCCTGTGAAGGCCTTTAGCTCCTGGTTGCCTGAAACCACCCCTTCCCTCCCCACCTCACTCTGTCAACACCTCTTTCTCCACCTGTCCCAGGAGGCTATGGGGCCCTACGTCTTCCTTCTATTTGCGGTCCTCCTGCTGGGCTTCTTCATCTTCACCTTCTTAAGAGTACCTGAAACTCGAGGCCGGACGTTTGACCAGATCTCAGCTGCCTTCCACCGGACACCCTCTCTTTTAGAGCAGGAGGTGAAACCCAGCACAGAACTTGAGTACTTAGGGCCAGATGAGAACGACTGAGGGGCCAGGCAAGGGTGGGAGAGCCAGCTGTCTCTACCCGCCCCAGAGACCCCTTCCTTTCCTCTGCAGCACTTTAACCCTCTCTTCCCTATTACTTCCGGGTGGAAAAGAATCCCTGCAGCCTGGTAGAATTGGGAAGCTGGGGGAAGGGTGGTCTGAGCACCCCCTCATTCCCCTCGTGTGACTCTCTTGGATTATTTATGTGTTGTGGTTTGGCCGTGGCCATCAGGGTGGGCCACTGTCCCCTCCCTCTTCCTTCCCCCATCCTCTTTCCTCCCCACCTCCCCCCATACTCAGCTCCAGAATACCTTCTTCCCTGCTAGAGAAGGGAGATTGGAGGGAAGACAGGTCTAGACTTTCTCAGCGGGACAAACCAGAGCAGAGAGCAGGATAGGAGACAAGAAATCCAGTTTCCCACCACCTTGGACTCCTCCCACAATCTGGGACTTTCACTGAATTCTCGCCACACAGACTCTGGGCAAAGGGGGTTCTCTTTTTTTTTTTTTTTTTGAGACGGAGTCTCGCTCTGTTGCCCAGGCTGGAGTGCAGTGGCGCAATCTCGGCTCACTGCAAGCTCTGCCTCCTGGGTTCACGCCATTCTCCTGCCTCAGCCTCCGGAGTAGCTGGGACTACAGGCACTCGCCACCACGCCTGGCTAATTTATTTTGTATTTTTAGTAGATACAGGGTTTCACCATGTTAGCCAGGTGGTCTCGATCTCCTGACCTCGTGATCTGCCCGCCTCGGCCACCCAAAGTGCTGGGATTACAGGCGTGAGCCACTGCGCCCGGCGAAGGGGGTTCTCTCTTGACCCCTGCAGGGAAAAGGACTCACTTCCCTCACTGCAGGCAGCCTTCCAGGGCAAGAGGGAACAGGAAAGTATGTGCCCATGTGTGGCAAGATGGAAGGACGGCAGGCTCCCGCCTCTAGGCTTGGGGCTCTACCCCGATTGTTCCCCAAGGCTGCCAAGAAGGAGCCCTAGCTTTCTTCCTCTCCCTTTCTGGAAGGGTGCTGCACCCACAGGCTTTTGACCAACTAAGGCAAAGAGGGGATTTGAAAGGCTGCCTGGAAACACTGGACTGGGAGGAGCCTTTGGATATTTTTATATACGTTTGAAAAGGGGGTTAAGGGAAGAAACCAAAGGTCGGTTGTACTAAATGTATATATATAGATACTTCTATAAAGTCACTGCTGAAGACAAGCAGTGCCACCTATTGTGGAGGCACTTGAGGACGGGCTGAGACAGGGACCAGAACTCTTCACCCCCTTCCTCCCTCTGTCCTGCCTCAGCTCAAGGCCTCAGAATCTTCTGAACGCCGTTGCTCATGCCCCTACTCACATTTCTACTCATTGCTTTATTAATAGTAAATGCTCAATAAATTGTAGCTGCCAGTGCCGGACACTGCTCTTGGCATCTGCAGAATACTCACTCTGCTAGGGAGGTGTCAGCCCATGTCACGGATGGGCAGTGAAACCCCTGATGGGGGCACTCTTCCCCAGGGGCACAGCTGGAGACAGGGGAGCAAGGATGCCAGGCCCTGCCCACAGCCCCACATCCCCTCCTCCCCACCCTCAACAGTGAGTTACTAGCGATTCTCCAAAACAGAAGAGACAGAGACCAAGACCACAGGAAAGCCTGTTTTTGTTTTTACTGGAGGCTCAGGTGGCACATGACAGATCATAAAATGGCTTCAGAGGTAGGGGGCTGGGGGAAAACAAAAATAAACTTGGGGAAGGGGGAAGAAAAACAACCAGGAGGAGGTAAGAGCTGGCTGGTTCCTTCTCAGCCTGAGTTATGGGAGGGAGTTGCTGTCTGGCTCCCTTCCTTCAACCCTTGATAAGGGGAGGGAAGAAAAAAGAAAAAGCAAAAGGCTGTTGCTTTGGTCCTCCTGAGTCTCAAGGAAAAGGTGAAAAGCTGGTGCTTTGATGCCATGAATTATGGGAAAGGGGAGCAGGGTACTGGGTAGGGCAAGGTCAGTTGGAAAAACTGGCAGATACCTGAGAGAGAAAAGGAAATGGACGGATTGTGAACAACAGCGACTTGTCATCACCACCCGGTACCCCGCCTTCCTGGCCACCCACCCAACTGCACCAGCCACTCACCAGATGGCAGCTCTGGGTGTCCTTTGAGTTGGAATCACTCCAGGATGGTGGTGGTGGGGTCCCCACTGTTGACAGGGGCTGAGGTCTAAAGAACAGCGGTGGCCAATTGAGACTTGTTCTCTTTTTTTGTTTTTGAGACAGAGTCTCACTGCAGGTTGGATGGAGTACAGTGGCGTGATCTTGTCTCACTGCAAACTCCCCCTCCCGGTTCAAGCGATTCTCCTGCCTCAGCCTCCCAAGTAGCTGGGATTACAGGCATGTGCTACCATGCCCGGCTAATTTTTGTATCTTTAGTAGAGACGGGGTTTCCCCATATTGGTCAGGCTGGTCTTGAACTCCTGACCGCAAGTGATCCTCCTGCCTCTGCCTCCCAAAGTGCTGGGATTACAGGCATGAGCCATAACGCAGGGCTGAGACTTGTTCTTCAGAGCCCCGAACTTCAACCTTCTTTCACTTTTTCCCTTCCCATTAAAACCTCAATCACACCCCTCAGTTCACATCTACAAGCTGGTAGGATGGCTCCAGGCAGCAAGTGGGGGACAGGTTGGGGGGGGCATGGCCATCATGGGCAGTCATGGGCTTGATTGCCTCTGCAGGGGCTTCTTGGTGGGAGGGGGCACCTGCCAGGGGTGGACCCAGCAGGCTGCATGGAAGAGGGTGGTGGCAGGGCCAGGGCAGGGGAGGGGAGGAGCCAAAGGATAAGAGTAGGAAAGAAAAAGAAAAGGAGCCGGTGGGGGAGGGAGCTGGTCTCAGCCTCTTCTTTCATCCCACATCTGAGGTCCTCACCTCAGGGGCTGCAGGCTGCCGGGGGCCAGGGGCCTGCTGCCGTCTCCGCTGGAAGTAGGGGCGGTTTCGTGGGCGCTGGGGCTCAGGACGGGAACCATCAGCAGGACCTTGGCTGGGCTTGGTCTCACCGTCCCCACCTTCTGTGTTAGGCTGCTGGGGTGGCCTGGGGCGGAAAGGCCTAAGGAAAGGAGCAGGGCTCTGAGGGGACCAGGGAACACTCCCTCCCCAGGGCTCACCCAGCTGCCCCACCCCACCTCCAGAAGCCAGGCCTCCAGCCCATGAGCACTGCCTCCCCACAAGGCACCTCTCTCGCCAGGAGCCCAGGGTCTGCCTAGAGCTTCGCCCTTCCATCCTCCTGTCCCTTTCCCCAAGGAACCAACACTGGAAGGGGAAGACCAAGCCCCAGCAGGGGGGTCTTACCTTCGGTACCTGGGCCGGAATCTGGGCGGGGGGACCCGCTCATCTCCCTGCTGTTGGTGTCCCTCCAATGGGGCTGTCTCTTTGGGTTCTACCCCATCAGTGCCCTGGGAACATGCAAAGGTGAGCTGTGGGGACAGTGAGCTGTGGAGACAGTGAGCTGTGGGGACAGTGAGCTGTAGGGACAGCAGCTGCCCCGGAGCCAGGTTATCCGCAGCTCTGCCCAACCCTCAGTTCCTCCTTCTTTGGGGACCCATGGTCTCTATCCTAACTCCCACTCCTCTCCTGAATTTGGGGAACTGGCTCCCATATTCCAGCTTCCCCTCACCTCTATAGGCTGCTGCTGGTTGGGAGGCCGGGGGCCTCGCACAAACCGCCGTCGGTAGAAGGGTGGGGGGCGCCGCCATCTGGGCCGCTGCCCAGAGTCTTCAGCCCGCTCCCCTTCACTGCCAGGTCCTGTCCCCCCCGAGGGGATCTCTGCCACCATGGGTGGTGGGGCAACTGAGGGAGGCCGGGGGATGAATCGGCGGAACCTACGTCGGTTGGGGGCATAACGGCTGCCCTTCACAGGCACTCCCCCGGGCCCAGTTACATTAGCGGCTTCTGCGCCCTGGGAAGGTGGTAAGGGAATAGTCAGAACCTGCTCCAACAGCCAATGTGCATTTCCCAACTTGCTTCCCCTTCTTACAGGGGAAGACCCCTCTCCAGCTTTCCTTTAGCTCCTCTAACTTCTTTCTACCCTCCCTGGAGAGGCAGTGGAATGTGTTTGCACCCGTCTGGGAAGGAGCAACATGTCCTTTTGAAATAATTGCTACTGCACCCTCCTCAGTATACGACTGGGTGGAGAAAGGCCTGGCAGCCAGCATCCACCTTTTTACTCCAGAGGCGGGCTCGGGAAGTCTAGGACAGGGCCCCACGTGGAGAATGGATGTCGAAGTGCTTGGTGAACTACAGAGAAGAAACCCAGACACTGCCGACTGATGACAGGGACATACTTAGGACGTCCCTTAGCCCTAGCATTAAGGAAGAGGACATCAGAGCTGGCCCCAGGAGGGTCTTAGCCTGTGATGACCTCCAGGCCACCCTCCCATAAGCCTAGTCAACTCTATACCCCACAGCAGTCCCCAAACCTTCTCTCCTTCCACGACATCAAATTCCACAGTCTCCCCATCTCCAACGCTGCGCAGAAACTTCCTGGGGTTGTTTCTTTTAATAGCTGTCTGATTGGGGAAAAGGCCATGTGAAAAGTGAGACAGCAAGACAGGAGTCTCTGTCACCCCTGCTGGGGCCACCACCCAATTTCATTCTTTCAACATTTAACTTGGGGTCTAGAGCTGGAGGGTGGAGCAAGGAGATGGTCAAAGTTTAGCAGGGGAAAAGTCCTGAACTCAGGGCCTCAGCAAAGACTGTGCAGTTACCACCATCCCCAGGACACACTCCCCGCACCCCCCGCCTCCTGCCCCGCTTTACCCCTCAGGGATTTCAAAAAGGGAGGCAAGAAATATGAACTCCAAAGCAAAAGGCAGGGACAGCCTTCAGTTGCAAAGTGGATAAAATGCACTCTGCTTCTTACCTCAGTCCCAGTGAGAGCTCTCTCCACCAAGCAGTGGTTCTCAAGCTGTAGCGTGCATCAGAATCACCTGGAGAGCTCATTAAACCGATTGCGGAGCCCCAGCCCCAGCTCTGATTGATTCACCAGGTCTGGGGTGGGACCTGAGAATTTGGATGTCAGGTGATGCTGCTGCCGCTGGTGCAGGGGCCACGCTTTGAGAACCACTGCACCCAAGGACCTTCTCCCTCTGAAAATTGCCTCAGTGCTTCCTGGAGTGTTAACAGGTCCCAGTAGGTAGTAAGCGTGCCATGCCCAGGGGCAACATGCTCAATTCTGACAGACGTTTAGTAACCCAACACAAGTGCGGCTAATGGTGGTTGACACAGGCACCCGAGGCGGATGGGGGGAGCTATTCCCTGGCAGATGGGCCATTGTGAAGAAGAGCCAGAGAAACATGGTGGGGCGCACTGCTAAGAATTACGGCAAAGGCCTTCAAAGACGGCCGGTTCTTCCCCTCAGAAAGCCAACCTAGCTCTTACCTGGTGAACAAAGACATCTTCCTTGGTGTCATTCCTGCAGAACAGGATGGGTCGTTAAGGAAGGGACTTTAACAAAGCCCTCAGCTCCTCACTGAGGCCCCCTTAGCTGCCCAGTCTAAGCTCAGTGGGCCCATCCTCTCCAGCATTCCAGTTAGGGGTAGACAGGGCCTGGGGAATGGGAGGGAGAGCCAGCAGGGCCCCCAGAAACTGGTGTAAAGAGAGGTACACCTAAAGCCTCAGTGCCAAACCTGGACTTCACAAGGAAAGGGCAGGCTGGGGAGGCAAAGGCACCTTGAGGGACCTGAGACAGCTCTGCCCCTGCCGGGACTCCACCTCCCACCCCAGGCTAGCCTTACAACCTGCCAGCGCTGGGTGCAACTGTCCTTGGCCAACACCCCCTCCCCCAACCCCCATCAGGGTTGGAAAATTCCAGTTTTCTTCCTTCTATAGTCAAGGAGGCAGAAAGTGCAGATGGGGCCAGAGGTGCAGAACGAGTTTGAGAAGGGAACAACGTGTCAGGAACTTGCTCTGAACAGCTGCCAAACTTTATTCTCATCCTCAGCCTGGAGGTGAATCCCAGAGTCAGGCCCACTCTCCAGACGCGTGGGACCAAGGGTGAGAGAAGAAAACATTCACCCATTCTCTATCACAAGAACCCCAGTGGGTGGGGGGAGGGGAGAAAGGAAAAGTTTCCCTGGAGACACTCTGCCCCCCACCCAGTCTGCCATTTCCAGAATTAGACAGGGACCCTTCCCCAGAACAAACGTTTTAGCTTTGAAGCACTTGTATCTGCACAAAGGTCAGCCTGCTAAGAGGGAACTAGGGCCTCCCAGGAGAGCCAGGCCGGGCAGGATGCCTGGGCTGGGGAAGGGCCCACTGGGGGAGACCTGGCTCTGCTCAGAATCCACTGCCACAGCCTCTCCCAGTGCTGAGGGGTGGGGCTGCCTACTGAAGGAAAGCAGCAGCCTCTGGCTCCTTCCTCCTGCCCCCCACTGTCAGCCTGAGTCCCAACAGGTGGGGGGCTTGAATGAGCCACAGCTCTTGAAGGGAGTTGAGTTGTGAGTGCTGCCATAACAGGAAATCAGTGAGGATTCCAGCCTGGGGCCCTGAGGCACAGAGAACCCTATAATACATTCTGCCCCAAAGGCATGTCAGAGTAAAAGTAATGAAGCAATTCCAGAAGGTGAGATGAGAAGCTGGCAGGGTCAGAGCCAGGTTTGCCAAGTTCCTGAATCATTAATCCTCCGCTGCCCTTGAAGATGTGGAGGAGGCTTCCTCTTGTCACTAAGCACACATTTGTGCTGCGGTTAAAGGCTTTCAACCAGCATCAGCTGGACATTGCAACCATGTGCCTCCGCAGGGGTCGAGATGAGGTTGGGTGTGTGTCCAGTCCCACAGGCCAGTTCGGAAGACACCCATTCCACCCCCGCCCTGGGTTCCTTGGATACCTGTTGATGAATCCGTAACCATTCCGGACGTTGAACCATTTGACAGTGCCCAGGACTTGGATTGCTGCCAGGCAGAGATGCAGTGGGGACAGTGAGATGGGGGGAAGAGATGGAGTTGAACTCAGTTTTGAGGCACTCCAAAATAAAAAAAATCTAGCCTACTGCCTTATTACCTATTAAGCTTACCTTCAAGCCAACCAGGTTTCACTAGTAGCTTCAAGGTATTCTTACCCTATTCCACCAAATGAAATCACCCACACAGGGAGTCAGGCTTTCAAAAAGCCTTCCAACTCTAAGTCACGTTCCCCACATCCTACAAATCCAGCCCCTTCACCTAGAACTGGGTACTCACCTGGTCTGCAAAGTGCCGCCCCCAGGTCATAACTGAGGGTTTTTCTAGCCCTCCCAATGCAAGGGTCCCCAGTGCACCTGCTTGCCGGGCTCAGAGGTTTGCTTAGTTCTAACCCAGTCAACTAGGCACTGTGTCCCGCCCGGGGGCGTGGCCGGACCCTGGGGCTTTATTCTCCACCCCAAGACCTTAGCTGAACCTGCCGGCCCCGCCCTCCTCCCAGGAAGGCACGGCAGGATTTCCCACCAGGGGAATCCACTTTGTTTGGTGCGCAGCTCCCAGCCCATTTAGCGCTCTGGGCCTCCGGGCCAGGCCGCCTTTGGTTTTCCGGATCCTGCCGGGCTCCACACTGCCCCTCCCCCAGCCCGCCGACCCCTCAGAGCCGCCCTGTGCGCGCCTGCCCCTCACCCAGCACCGGCTTGTCCGCCTGACTCCGGGCCGGGAGGGCGGGGGTTCCCGAGGCCGCCGTCGCCGGGTTGCCAGGGGTGCGGGGGCCGGGCGCCGAGGGGGTCCCAGCAGCAGGGCCCGAGGCGGCTCCGCCCCCGCCGCCCGCCCCGCCGCCTGCTTTCTGCGGCTCCCCTGCGGGCACTGGCACCACCACCGCTACCACCCCTGCCGCCGTCGCGGGCACCGTCGCCGCGGGGACTGTTGTAGCCACCGCTACCGCCTCCACCTCGCTCATCCCGCCGGGTCCAGTACCGGCCTCCGCCGCCGCCGCCGCCGCCACCGCCCCAGCCCCTCCCCCCGGCTCGCGAACCCGCCGCCCTGCTCGGTCCTCGCGCCCCGAGCCTCGCCCGCACGCCGGCAGCGGGCCCGGAGCCGAGGCCAATGGCAGCCCGCTGCCGCCGCTCGCGCAGACCCCGCCTCCCGACCACGGGCCAATCCCAGCCAAGCAGTCCCCCAGGCCCGCACGCCGACCCCGCCTCCCGGACTTCGCACCGCGGCCCCGGCCCCCGCCAGCTGCCCAGTAAGTACACCTGGGCCCCGCCCCCGGGCCGCCACGTGACCGCCCCGGGCCCAACCCATTGGCCGTCGGCCCCTTTCCCCTCCCCCCTCCGCCCCTTTCCACCGGCCGCGGGAAATCAAACGGGCCGATCGCGCCCCAACTGCCACCTGGCCTCTGCGCGAAGGGCGGGGCCGAGGCCGCAGCGCCAAGGTTGCCCCTGACGACCTGAGCGAGGGGCGGGAGTCTACAGCCTCGGTTCTGGCAGTGAGTAGCACCGCTCGCCTCCACCCTCGAGACCGACCTTGCCCGTATGCTGCCAGGTGCAGACGCCTTCCGGCCACCACCGCCCTTGGCACCCTTTCCCCACAGGACGGCCCTGCACACCCTGGGGCTGCGGGGTCCGCCCGCAGGATAGGCTGGAAAGCGCAGCAGAATGGATTTCCCGGCTCACAGTTGCTCCCATGAGCCAGGACCCCCTACTTTTCTGTTTTTCTTTTTTCTTTCTTTTTTCTTTTTTTTTTTTTTTTTTTTTGAGACAGGGTCTGGCTCTGTCAGGCCGGGCGTGGTGGCTCACACCTGTAATCCCAGCACTTTGGGAGGCAGAGGCGGGCGGATCACGAGGTCAGGAGATCGAGACCATCCTGGCTAACACAGTGAAACCCCGTCTCTACTAAAAATACAAAAAATTAGCCGGGCATGGTGGCGGGCGCCTGTAGTCCCAGCTACTCGGGAGGCTGAGGCAGGAGAATGGCCTGAACCCGGGAGGCGGAGCTTGCAGTGAGCCGAGATTGTGCCACTGCACTCCAGCCTGGGCGACAGAGCGAGACTCCGTCTCAAAAAAAAAAAAAAAAAAAAAAAAGGGTCTCACTCTGTCGCCCAGACTAGAGTGCAGTGGCGCGATCTCGGCTCGCTACAACCTCCGCCTCCCGGATTCAAGCGATTCTCCTGCCTTGAGCCACCTCGAGGTGGCTCCCGGCCTGCCCTACCTATGTTTGTATTGGAAACAAAGTTTACAAGTAGTACAATGAGTTGGTTATTTTGTTTGTTTGTTTTGACACAAGGCCTCCCTCTGTCGCCCAGGCTGGAGCGCAGTGCGCGATCTGGGCTCACTGCAGCCTCCGCCTCCGGGTTTCAAGCGATTCTCCCTCCTCAGCCTCCTGAGTACCTGGAATTACAGGCGTGCGCTACCACAGCCTGGCTAATTTCTGTATTTTTAGTAGAGATGGGGTTTCACCATATTGACCAGGCTGGTCTCGAACTCCTGACCTCTGGTGATCCGCCCGCCTCAGCCTCCCAAAGTGTTGGGATGACAGGGTGAGCCACTGGGCCCAGCCTTTGCTGAGTTTTGATCAATGTGTCCACCCATGTGGCCCACACCGACCGCTGCAGCTCTGATGTCTACCGCCCTAGACTGGCTTTGGGGTCTCTCACGTGTGCATGCCCGGGGCTGTGGTCTCCGGCCAGGCGTCAAGCTCCAGCGGACTCGAGGCCTTCTGCACATGCAGTTTCCTCTGCCGAAAACGCGCTTTCGTGTCTCAGGGTGGCTCTCTCCAACTAGCAGCTTACATACCACTCTTCGCGATCACACCATTCCTTATTTTTCTCCGAGTAGCTGAGACTACAGGCGCCCGCCACCACGCCCGGCTAATTTTTTGTATTTTTAGTAGAGACGGGGTTTCACCGTGGTCTCGATCTCCTGACCTCGTGATCCGCCCGCCTCGGCCTCCCAAAGTGCTGGGATTACAAGCGTGAGCCACCGCGCCCAGCCTATTCCTTATTTTTCTAATGGCATTTTTGAAAATAGTCTGATCCTGACCATTTGCTTATTTTATTTCCCTGCACACAGTAGGCTGTAAACTCCACAGCAGTAAGAGCCTTGTACAGCCGGACGCCTGCAGCAGTGCCTGGTACAACGTACACGTTCAATATTTATCGAATACATGAACGGCCCCCAGTCCACAGATGAGAGGACTGAGGGGCAGTGCGAGGCTTGTACCAGGTTTCTCGTGAGCCTGGGAGGATTAATGGGCCGGGCGCGGAGGCTCATGCCTGTAATCCCAGAAAAACGAGGCTCCAGCAGTATCTCCTCCCTAGGGCCGCCTCCCCAACCAGGGAGGACGCGGGTGCGCGTTGTATTTTTAGCCAGGGCAGTGCGCCCCGGGGCAGCACACGTGCCCCCAGGCGCTGCTGGGCAAGCCCCACGTGCGCTTCCCAAGGACTGGCGTCCTCCGCGTCCCCTTCGCCGCCAGCTGCCTGCAGCAGCCGTAGTCGCCTCTCCCGGTCCCGGCGCGCCCTCTGCCGGCCGCTCCCGGAGGCCGCCGGATTCCGCTTCCTCGCTGACCCTCCACTTGCTATCGCCCGCCGCACCCCTCCGGCCCTTTCAGAGTTGAAGATTCTGATTTCCGGGGCATCGCGCACAGTGGACAGAAAAAGAGAAGAGACAAGAAAACAACTAAGTCGCAAGACGAGGCCGTGAAGCATACAAGAATGACCATTGGCCTTAGACTGTTAAGGACCAACTTACCCGTGCCTAGCCCTGAGCTCAAGAAATTGGAGAAGCCTAAGACCAAGGCTGGGGAAGGCAGGCAAGAAACCTCACAGTGTGACCGCTGCAGCAAAAGAATCACATGGAAGGCACAGACGGAGCTCAGGAGTGGGCCAGTTAGCTACAGGCTGGAGGGTGAGAAGAGAGGACCTAGGAAGGGAAGCTGAACCATTTTTTTTTTTGAGGCAGAGTCTCGCTCTGTCGCCCAGGCTGGAGTGCAGTGGCGCGATCTCCGCTCACTGCAAGCTCCGCCTCCCGGGTTCACGCCATTCACCTGCCTCAGCCTCCCGAGTAGCTGGGACTACAGGCGCCCGCCACCGCGCCCGGCTAATTTTTTGTATTTTTAGTAGAGACGGAGTTTCACCGTGCTAGCCAGGATGGTCTCGATCTCCTGACCTCGTAATCCACCCGCCTCCGCCTTCCAAAGTGCTGGGATTACAGGCGTGAGCCACCAGGCCCGGCCTGAAGCTGAACCTTTTTGTAGTAAGATTAAGAAAATGGGCAGGGCACGGTGGTTCACTCCTGTAATCCCAGCACTTTGGGATGAGGAGGCCGGTGGGTCACCTGTGGTCAGGACTTCAAGACCAGCCTGGTCAACATGGTGAAACCCCCGTCTCTACTAAAAATACAATAATTGGCTAGGCGCGGTGGCTCACGCCTGTAATCCCAGCACTTTGGGAGGCTGAAGCGAGTGGATTACAAGGTCAGGAGTTCGAGACCAGTCTGGCTAATATGGTGAAACCCAGTCTCTACTAAAAAATACAGAAAATTGGCCAGTTGCGGTGGCTCACGCCTGTAATCCCAGTACTTTGGGAGGCCGAGACAGGCGGATCATGATGTCAGGAGATCGAGACCATCCTAACACGGTGAAAACCCGTCTTTACTAAAAAAAAAATAAAAAAAAATACAAAAAAGTACCCTGTTGTTGTGGCGGGCACCTGTAGTCCCAGCTACTGGGGAGCCTGAGGCAGGAGAATGGCGTGAACCTGGGAGGCGGAGCTTGCAGTGAACCGAGATAGCGCCACTGCACTCCAGCCTGGGCGACAGAGCGAGACACCCGCTCAAAAAAAAAAAAAAAAAAATTAGCCCAGCATGGTGGTGCGCGCCTGTAATCCCAGCTACTTGGGAGGCTGAGGCAGGAGAATCGCTTGAACCTGGGAGGCGAAAGTTGCGGTGACTTCAGTGACTTGAGATTGCGCCACTGCACTTCAGCCTGGGTGACAGAGTGAGACTCTGTCAAAAAAAAAAAAAAAAAGTGGCCAGGCGCGGTGGCTCACACCTGTAATCCCAGCAATTTGAGAGGCCGAGGTGGGCGGATCACAAGGTCAGGAGATCCAGACCATCCTGGCTAACATGGTGAAACCCCGTCTCTACTACAAATACAAAAAGTTAGCTGGGCGTGGTGGCAAGTGCCTGTAGTCCCAGCTACTCCGGAGGCTGAGGCAGGAGAATGGTGTGAACCCAGGAGACAGAGCTTGCAGTGAGCTGAGATCGCGCCACTGCACTCCAGCCTGGGCGACAGTGCGAGACTCCGTCTCAAAAAAAAAAAAAAAAAGAAAAGAAGAGAAAATGGGAGGATGTGAGGAGACCAGAGGTGGGAGCATTGCAGGGAAATGTACTCCTGGTTGTTGAAACAACAGCTACACTGGCAACAGCTCAACAGCTACGTGCTCTTCATCCCCATGGAGGAGAATTCGCAGATACCACGGAGAGATGCAGCTCATTGTCCTCTTCAGTTGAAGGATTTGTGCATGTAATTTTCTTTCTCTTTTTTTTCTTTTTTTTTTTTTTTTTCTGAGACGGAGTCTCGTCCTGTTGCCCAGGCTGGAATGCAGTGGTGCTATCTCGGCTCACTGCAAGTTCCACCCCCCAGGTTCATGCCATTCTCCTGCCTCAGCCTCTCCAGTAGCTGGGACTACAGGCGCCCGCCACCACGCCTGGCTAGTTTTTTTGTATTTTTAGTAGAGACGGGGTTTCACAGTGTTCGCCAGGATGGTCTTGATCTCCTGACCTCGTGATCCGCCCGCCTCAGCCTCCCAAAGTGCTGGAATTACAGGTGTGAGCCACCGCGCCCAGCCTTTCTTTTTCTTTTTTGAGACAGGGTCCCACTCTGTCACCCAGGCTGGAGTGCAGTGGCACCATCTCAGCTCACTACAGCCTCCACCTTGAAGGCTCAAGTGATCCTCCCATCTCAACCTCCCGCCTGTAGTTAACTGGCCCACTCCTGAGCTGAGACTACAGGCACGTGCCACCACACCCGGATAATTTTTTTGAACTTTTTGTAGAGAGGGGGTTTCACCCTAGGTGAACTCCTGGGCTCAAGCCATTGCCCACCTTGGCCTTCCAAAGTGCTGGGATTACAGGTGTGAGCCACCGTGCCTGGCCATAATTTTCTGGTTATTTAAATATTTTTAAGTACTGTAGATAACAAGGGCTCCAGGAATTCTAGTGAAAAGGCTTCCTTCTTTTTCTATCACTTCCTTTCCATTAGTTCCTGCTCACCTGAAGTGTTCGTTACCTGTCTGTTTTGTTCATTACTTAAAAACAAAAACAGGCTGGGTGCAGTGGCTCATGTTTGTAATCCCAGGACTTTGGGAGGCCAAGGCAGGAGAATTGCTTGAGCTCAGGAGTTCAAGACCAGCCTGGGCAACATAATGAGACCCCATCTCTTCAAAAAATACAAAAATTAACTGAAGATGGTGACGTGCACCTGTAGTCCTAGCTACCTGGGAGGCTGAGGTGAGAGGATTGCTTGAGCCTAGGAGGTCAGGGCTGCAGTGAGTGGTGATTGTGCCCCTGCAGTTTAGCCTGAGTGACAGAGTGACACCATGCGTCAAAAAATGAAATAAAAAACAGGCCGGGCATAGTGGCTCATGCCTGTAATCCCAGCACTTTGGGAGGCCAAGGCGGGAGGATCACGTGAGGTCAGGAGATCAAAACCAGCCTGACCAACATGGTGAAACCCCGTCTCTAATAAAAATACAAAAATTTAGCTGGGCATGGTGGTACATGCCTGTAATCCCAGCTACTCAGGAGGCTGAGGCAGGAGAATTGCTTGAACCCAGAAGGCGGAGGTTTCAGTGAGCCGAGATCATGCCATTGCATTCCAGCCTGAGCAATAAGAGTGAAATTGCGTCTCAAAAAACAAAACAAAACAAAACAAAACAAAATCCTGCTTTCTCGACTATTGCCCTGTACCTCTCCGTTATTTTAACACCAAATTTCCTGAAACCAGTCTTTTCTGTTTACTTCAACTTTCTTTGACAACCCACCAACCCAAATCTGGTTTCTGCCCCATCACTCCACTGCAACAGCTTCAGCAATGCCCCACTGTCCCTTCTCAGTTGAGACATGCAGTGGATGGCTTTGGTTCCTTTTGGACTCTGTCAAATGAAGTGTTCCTGCCACAGCTTCCACAATCCAACCTTCCCTGTCACCTCACACCTCTCCTGTTATGCTTGTTCTCCTTCTCCAACCCCAGTGTTTCCTAGGCCATGTTTTCCTGTCATTTCCTTCTTCTTTTTTTTTTTTGAGATACAGTCTCACTCTGTCACCCAGGCTGGAGTGCAGTGACACAATCTCAGCCCACTGCAACCTCTGCCTCCCGGGTTCAAGTGAATTTCCTGCCTCAGCCTCCTGAGGTAGAGTAGCTGGGATTTCAGGCACGCCCAGCTAATTTTTGTATTTTTAGTAGAGATGGAGTTTCACCATGATGGCCAGGCTGGTCTCAAACTCCTGACCTCAAGTGATCACCTACCTCGGCCTCCCAAAGTGCCGAGATTACAGACGTGAGCCACCGCGCCCAGACAACCCTTCTTTAGATTGTTCTATCCATTTCCCTGGCTTCGATGACCACTTTCTGATGGCTCTCAAACTTGTGTCTCCACTCCTGAGTCCCTCCCACCTTCTGCCAGACCCCCAAGTCAGGTAGTCTCCAGCCAACAGCTCCTCAGGCTTCTGGAATTTGATGAGTCCAAGTCTAAGCTCCTCTGTTTCCTCCCTCCGTTCTCCCTCCTCACTGAGTTTATGTCATCACCACTTATCCACAGTCATTTTGCGCAGAACAATCTTCCCGGAGGCCCAGGTTTAGCACAATAAAGGTGAAGATTTGTGTGATCAAACTGAGATAATATTTGAACGATTGAAAAAATGGTGTCAGCTGAGCACAGTGGCTCATGCCTGTAATCCCAAGACTTTTGGAGGCCAAGGTGGGAGGACTGCTTGATAGTTTGAGATTAGCCTGGGCAACATAGCAAGACCCTGTCCCTACAAAAACTTTAAAAAAAAATTAGCCAGACGTGCTGGTGCACCCTAGCTACTCAGGAGGCTGAGTTAGGAGGGTCCCTTGAGCCTGGGAAGTCCAAGCTGTGGCAGGCCCTCTTCACACCACTGCACTGCAGCATGGGCAACAGAGTGAGACCCTGTCTCAAAAAAAAAAAAAAGTAAGAAAGAAAAGAAACAAAAGAAAAGATGATATCACCTCTATCCCCTGGTGCCATCTACTCCCAGAAACTTTTCACTCCAACTTTTTTGTTGCAGCCCAAATCAGAGTTTACCTCTTCTCTGTCCTAATAACTGCTCTCTTATTTCCCAACAGCAACAGTGTTTCATACCCACACTGTCCATCTTATCCTCTCACATTTATTTATTTATTTATTTATTTATTTATTTATTTATTTATTTTTGAGACGGAGTCTCGCTCTGTCACCCAGGCTGGAGTGCAGTGGCGCGATCTCCGCTCACTGCAAGCTCCGCCTCCCGGGTTCATGCCATTCTCCCACCTCAGCCTCCCGAGTAGCTGGGACTACAGGCGCCCACCCCCACGCCCAGCTAATTTTTTGTATTTTTAGTAGAGATGGGGTTTCACTGTGTTAGCCAGGATGGTCTTGATCTCCTGACCTCGTGATCTGCCCGCCTCGGCCTCCCAAAGTGGTGGGATTACAGGTGTGAGCCACCGCGCCCAGCGGGCACATTTATTGATTGATTGATTGAGACAGAGTTTTGCTCTTATTGCCCAGGCTGGAGTGCAGTGGCGCATCCTGGCTCACTGCAACCTCTGCCTCCTGGGTTCAAGTGATTCTCTTGCCTCAGCCTCGCAAGTAGCTGGGATTACAGGCGCCCGCCACCACGCCTGACTAAGTTTTTGTATTTTTAGTAGAGATGGGGTTTCACCATGTTAGCCAGGATGGTCTCGATCTCCTGACCTCATGATCCACCTGCCTCGGCCTCCCAAAGTGCTGGGATTACAGGTGTGAGCCACCGTGCCTGGCCTAATTTTTTAATTTTTTATTTGTAGAGAGAAGGTCTTGCTCTGTTGCCCAGGCTGGGCTCAAGTGATCCTCCCATCTCAGCCTCCCAAGCAGCTGGGATTACAGGCACATGCCACTGTGCCCAGCTATTACTTGATATTTTCTTGTTCGTATTTTCTTGTTTATAATTTGTAAGCTTGGAATCTTGTCTGTCTTGTTCACTGCTGTATTATCAGCTCCTAAAACAGTACCTGGCACCTAGTAGGTGACCAGTGGATATATGGCTGAATGAATGAAGGCAGAAAGCTTTGTCTAAAATGCATTTTTTTTTCTAGCAATACTTCCTCACATTAAATATTTACATTTCCCTATGACCAGGCAATTCATCCTGTGGGCACGTGACCTAAAGGGATTCTTTTGCAGAAGATGTACACGAGGACAGGCGCGGTGGCTCACGCCTGTAATCCCAGCACTTTGGGAGGCCAAGGAGGGCAGATCACCTGAGATCAGGAGTTCAAGACCAGCCTGGCCAACATGGTGAAACCCCGTCTCTACTAAAAATACAAAAAAAAAAAATACTAAAAAATTAGGGATGTGGTGGCAGATCCCTGTAATCCCAGCTACTGGAGAGGCTGAGGCAGGAGAATCGCTTGAACTCGGGAGGCGGAGGTTGCAGTGAGCCCAGAGATCATCCCGCTGCACTCCAGCCTGGGCGAAAGAGCGAGACTCGGTCTCAAAAAAAAAAAAAAAAAAAGACCTACATGAGAATGAAGCTGGGAAGTTAGAGGCAACCTGGGCATCCGTCCCTGAGAGTGTGAGGGTGAAATGTGGGTGTACACTGTGAAGTGTCATGCAGCAATCAGAAGTGCCAGGTTAGGGGTACACATGGCAACATGGATGGATTTTTTTTTTTTTCTTAAGACGGAGTCTTGGTCTTGTCGCCCAGGCTGGAGTGCAATGGCGTGATTTCGGCTCACCGCAACCTCCACCTCCTGGGTTCAAGTGATTCTCCTGCCTCAGCCTCCCAGGTAGCTGGGATTATAGGCGCCACCACCATGCCTAGCTAATTTTTTTGGGTATTTTTAGTAGAGATGGGATTTCACCATGTTGGCTAGGCTGGTCTCGAACTCCTGACCTCGTGATCCACCCGCCTTGGCCTCCCAAAGTGCTGGGATTACAGGCGTGAGCCAGTGCGCCCGGCTGCCAGGATGCATCTTAAAAACACATTGCTTTGAGGAAAAGGGTAAGAAACAGGATGAGACATATACAACAGGCTGGGGGCGGTGGCTCACACCTATAATCCCAGCACTTTGGGAGGCCAAGGTGGGATGATTGTTTGCAGCCAGGAGTTTGAGACCAGCCTGGGCAACATAGGGAAACTCTATCTCAACAAATAATTTAAAAAATTAGTCAGGCATGGTGGCACACAGCTGTAGTCCCAGCTACTTGGGAGGGGCTGAGGTGGGAAGATTGCTTGGGCCTGGGAGGTCAAGGCTACAGTGAGCTATGATCCTGCCACTGCACTCCAACCTGAGTGACACAGCCAGACCCTGTCTCAAAAAAAAGCAAACAAACATATACAATGATATGACATACATAAAAAGAATCATTCCCACAAACAACAAACCATGTCTCTCAGAGTATGTCAAAACCAAAAGATGTGCAACATTGTAATTGCTTGTGGAGGACCAGGGAAGTAAATGCGGTCGGGGGTGTTAAAAGAGAAAAAAAATCAAGCAAATGTAGGAATGAATGAAATGTTCTATCCTGCTTAAAACTCTCTAGTGACTTCCCATTGAAAACTCATAGGTGAAGCTCAAGCCCTTTAGCTTAATTCTAAAGGCCCAAGATCTAATCCACTGCCACCCTGCCTACCCAGGTCTCAAGCACTGCCTCCTGACCAGTCTTCCTGACATTGCTACATGTGGCTATTTCAGTTTAATTAAAATAAAATTTAAAATTCAGTTCCTAAGTCTCACCAGCCACATTTCAAAACCTCAATAGCCGTATGAGGCTCATGGATACTGTATTAGCACAGATAGAGAACATTCTCACCCTCAAAGAAAGGTCTAGCAGACAGCACTACTATTCAACCAACTCTATTTTTTATTTTTATTTTTTTGAGACAGGGTCTCATTCTGTCGCTCAGGCTGGAGTGCAGTGGCACAATCACGGCTCACTGCAGTTGACCTTCCCAGGCTCACATGATCCTCCCACCTCAGCCTCTGGAGTAGCTGGGACTACAGGTTCACACCACTACCCCCGGTTAATTTTTCTAGTTTTAGTAGAGACAGGTTTCGCCATGTTGCCCAGGCTGGTGTCCAGCTCCCGGGCTCAAATGATCCACCCACCTTGGCCTCCCAAAGTGTCAGGATTATAGGCATGAGCCACCATGCCTGGCTTCAGCCGTCTCTGTAAATCTCAGTACTCAGGATACTAAATCTTCTGTTGTAAAAGTTTCATAAATAGTTTCCTATTTGAATTAATTTCACTGAGATTTCTTAAGTGCTTTCCTCTGACCATCTGGACTGGGAGACAAGTGCACCAGTAACTATCATGATAATCTCAGCGCTGGTTAGCAATTCTGTGGGTCACCTTCTAAAACTACTTCACATAGTTTACAATAAAATATGCATATTCCTTTATTTCTTCAACAAACATTTATTGAGCACCTACTGTGTGCCAGGTGCTAAAACGTGCTAAGGTATAGTAGTGAATTAGACATACAAGATCCCTGTGGGAGGCTGGGTGCAGTGGCTCACGCCTGTAATCCCAGCACTTTGGGAGGCCGAGGCAGGCAGATCATCTGAGGTCAGGAGTTTGAGACCAGCCTGATCTACATGGTGAAACCCTGTCTCTACTAAAAATACAAAAATTAGCAGGGCGTGGTGGCGGGCGCCTGTAATCCCAGCTACTCAGGAGGCTGAGGCAGGAGAATCGTTTGAACCTGGGAGGCGGAGGCTGCAGTGACCCAAGATTGTACCACTGCACTCCAGCCTGGGTAACAAAGCGAGAGTCCTATTGCCCAGGCTGGTCTTGAACTTCAGGCCTGAAGCAATCCTCCTGCCTCAGCCTCCAGAGTAGCTGAGATTATAGGCATGAGCAACTATGCCTGGCAGTTTTCAAGAATATCTGAATTCTAATCATGGTAAGTGGGTGTAACCACAAGGAAGTAGGAAATAAATGTGTATGTCATTAAGACAAGCTAGAACCCGATCAATTGTATTTGAATTTTTTCTTTTCTCTTTCTTTCTTTCTCTCTCTCTCTCTGTCTCTCTCTCTCTCTCTCTTTCTTTTCTTTCTTTTTTTTTTTTTTTTTTTTTTTTTTTTTTTTTTTTTTTTTTTTTTTTATGGAGTTTCACTCTTGTTGCCCAGGCTGGAGTGCAATGGTGTGATCTCAGCTCATCGCAACCTCCGCCTACCGGGTTGATTCTTCTGCCTCAGCCTCCCGAGTAGCTGGGATTACAGGCATGCGCCACCGCACCCAGCTAATTTTGTATTTTAGTAGAGACAGGGCTTCTCCATGTTGGCCAGGCTGGTCTCGAACTCCTGACCTCAGGTGATCCACCTGCCTCAGCCTCCCAAAGTGTTGGGATTACAGGCATGAGCCACAGCACCCGGCCCGCCCTCCCTTCCTTCCCTCCCTCCCTCTGACCCTCCCTCTCTTCTTTTCTTTTCTTTTCTTTTTTTCTTTCTTTTCTCTTTCTTTCTTCTTCTTTTTTTTTTTTTTTTTTTTTTTTCTGAGACAGAGTTTCTCTCTTTTGGCCCAGGCTGGAGTGCCATGGCACAATCTCAGCTCACTGCAACCTCCGCCTCCTGGGTTCAAGCAGTTCTCCTGCCTCAGCCTCCTGAGTAGCTGGGATTACAGGCATGTGCCACCATGCCTGGCTAATTTTTGTATTTTTAGTAGAGACGGGGTTTTGCCACATTGGCCAGGCTGGTCTCAAACTCCTGACCTCAGGTGATCTGCCTGCCTCGACCTCCCAAAGTGCTGGGATTACAGGCGTGAGCCACCACGCTTGGCCTGACCTTCTTTCTAATTTACATATTAAGCATTTCTCTTCTGTTCACATAGAATTTTCCTTGCGCGAGCCACCGCGCCCCGCCCAAGAAGGAAGCTTCTATGTGAACAGAAGAGAAATGCTTAATATGTAAATTAGAAAGAAGGTCAGGCCAAGCGTGGTGGCTCGCGCCTGTAATCCCAGCACTTTGGGAGGCCAAGGCAGGCGGATCACGAGGTCAGGAGATTGAGACCATCCTGGCTAACGTGGTGAAACCCCATCTCTACTAAAAATACAAAAAATTAGCCGGGCGTGTTGGCGGGCGCCTGTAGTCCCAGCTACTTGGGAGGCTGAGGCAGGAGGATGGCGTGAACCCGGGAGGCGGAGCTTGCAGTGAGCCGAGATCGCGCCACTGCACCCCAGCCTGGGGGACAGAGAAAGACTCCGTCTCAAAAACAAACAAACAAACAAAAGACCAGCCTAGCTAAGATGATGAAACCCTGTCTCTAATAAAAATAGACAAATTAGCCGGGCGTGGTGGCAGGTGCCTGTAATCTCAGCTACTCGGGAGGCTGAGGCAGGAGAATCGCTTGAACCTGAGAGGTGGAGGTTGCAGTGAGCAGAGATCGTGCCACTGCACGCCAGCTCGAGTGACAGGGCAAGAATCCGTCTCAAAAAAAAAACAAGTAATAATGCTGCTTTGAACATTTATGTACAACATTTCTGTTTTTTTCTTTTCTTTTTTTTTTTTTTTAGACAGGGTTTTACTCTGTTACCCAGGCCGGAGTGCAGTGGTGTGATCACAGCTCACCACAGCCTTGAACTCCTAAGCTCAGGCAATCCTCCTGCTTCAGCCTCCCCAGTAGCTGGGACTACATGTACATATGACCACGCCTGGCTAACTTTTTTTTTTTTTTTTTGTGATGGAGTTTCGCTCTTGTTGCCCAGGCTGGAGCACAATGGCATGATCTCAGCTCACTGCAACCTCTGCTTCAAGCTATTCTCCTGCCTTAGCCTCCTGATTAGCTGTGATTACAGGCGTGTGCCACCACACCAGGCTAATTTTGTATTTTTAGTAGAGATGGGGTTTCTCCATGTTGGTCAGGCTGGTCTCCAACTCCCGACCTCAGGTGATCCACCTGTCTCAGCCTCCCAAAGTGCTGGGATTGCAGGCGTGAGCCACCGCGCCCGGCTATTCTAGCTGTTTTCTAAGAGTGGAATCATAGAATATGTGATCTTTTGCATCTTGACTTTTTTCACTTAGCATAATGTTTTCCAATATTCATCCAGTTATAGCATGTACTTCATCTCTTTTTATGGCTAAATAATATTCCACTGTATAGACATACCACATTTTAAAAATCCATTCATCTATTGACAGACATTTGGGTTCTTTCCACCTTTTTTGCTACTGTGAATAACTGCTGCTATGAACACTCACATGCCCGGGTTTGCTTTTTTTTTTTTTTTTTTTGAGATGGAGTCTTGCTCTGTTGCCCAGGCTGGAGTGCAGTGGCGAGATCTCGGCTCACTGCAAGCTCCACCTCCCAGGTTTGCCATTCTCCTGCCTCAGCCTCCCAAATAGCTGGGATTACAGGCGCCCACCACCAGGGCCGGCTAATTTTCTTATTTTTAGTAGAGGCGGGGTGTCACCATGTTAGCCAGGATGGTCTCTATCTCCCCACCTCGTGATCTGCCCACCTCGGCCTCCCAAAGTGCTGGGATTACAGGCGTGAGACACCGCACCCAGCCCGGATTTGCTTTGAGTACCTATTTTTAATTCGTTAGGAGTATATATACATTGGAGTGGAATTGCTGGGTCACATGGACAATAAATACTTTGCTTTGAGAAAAGCGGGTGTTGGACTTTTGAACAATGTACTCACAACGTTTTTTGTTTTTTTTTTTTTTTTTTTTTTTTTTTTTTTTTTACAAAGGAAAGGGCATGAATTTCAGAAAATTGAGGGGAAGTAGCTGGGGGTTAGCATAACAGGCTACACAAATGTAGTAATTCAATCTAGTGTTTGCAGTTCACATGTATCATGTCACAAGAATTTTTTTTTTTTTTTTTTTTAAAGAAACAGGTTCTCTGTTGCCCAGGCTCAAGTGCAGTGGTGGGGATTATAGCTCACTGAAGCCTCGAACTCCTAGACTCAAGCTATCCCTCCACCTCAGCCTCCCAAGAAAGAAGAGTAGCTAGGTCTACAGGTACCAGCCACTGAGCTGAGCTTTTCTTGTTTTTGTTTTTTTTAATTTTTTATTTGTAGAGATGTGCCCTTGTTATGTTGCCCAGTCTGGTCTGTAACTGCTAGCCTCACGGGAGCCTCCCACCTTGGCCTCCCAAAAAGCTAAGACTACAGGTATGAGCCACTATGCCCAGCCCATGTTGCAGAATTTTTGCAACGTCCTGAAAAGTTGGGAAGTTCAGGAATCATTATTATTCTCATTTTATGGGAAGAAAATTAAGGCAGAGCTATCTGAAGTAATTCCTTAAAGACACAAAAGAAGGATGAGATCCCAAGATCTTTGGTCGGTTGTTTCTGTCTTTTTTTTTTTTTCTTTTGAGATGGCGTATCGCTCTGTCGTCCAGGCTGGAGTGCATTGGCGAGATCTTGGCTCACTGCAATCTCCACCTTCTGGGTTCAAGCGATTCTCCTGCCTCAGCCTCCCGAGTAGCTGGGATTACAGGCACGCTCCACCACGCACGGCTAATTTTTGTATTTTTAGTGGGGACGGGGTTTCACCATGTTGGCCAGCTTGGTCTGGAACTCCTGACCTCAAGTGATCGCCCGCCTTGGCCTCCCAAAGTGCTGGGATTACAGGTGTGAGCCACCACGCCTGGCCGCTTGTTTCAGTCTCGTTATCCAACAAGGCAGCCATGAAGGTAGTGCAAGAAACCCAGGAATTGAAAGAAGACTACGAAGTTTCGGGAAAAGCGAAATGGGGGGCGGAGAGAGAGAGGGCAAAGAAAATAAAGTTGGGAAGATAGCTCGTCTCCAGCTTCACGGTCTCCTATGATTAAGACAATGTCAATGTAATCTAACATATCACTTTTTTTTTTTTTTGAGACACAGCCTCTCGCTGTGTCGCCTAGGCTGGAGTGCAGTGGTGTGATGTCGGCTCCCTGCAACCTCCGCCACCTGGGTTCAAGCGATTCTCCTGCCTCTGCCTCCCGAGTACCTGGGATTACAGGCGCCCACCACCATGCCCGGCTAATTTTTTTGTATTTTCAGTAGAGACGGGGGTTTCACTATGTTGGCCAGGCTGGTCTTGTTTGTTTTTTTTTTTTTTTTTTTTTTTTTTTTGAGACGGAGTCTCGCACTGTCGCCCAGGCTGGAGTGCAGTGGCGCAATCTCGGCTCGCTGCAAGCTCCGCCTCCCGGGTTCACGCCATTCTCCTGCCTCAGCCTCTCCGAGTAGTTGGGACTACAGGCACCCGCCACCACGCCTGGCTAATTTTTTTTTATTTTTTAGTAGAGACGGGGTTTCACCATGGTCTCGATCTCCTGACCTCGTGATCCACCCACCTCGGCCTCCCAAAGTGCTGGGATTACAAGCGTGAGCCACTGCGCCCGGCCGGCCAGGCTGGTCTTGAACTCCTGACCTTGTGATCCGCCCGCCTTGGCCTCCCAAAGTGTTGGGATTACAGGCGTGAGCCACCGCGCCCGGCCTACCATTATTTTATTTTATTTCTGTATTATTTATTTATGTTTTTGAGACTGAGTTTCGCTCTTGTTGCCCAGCCTGGAGTGCAATGGCGCAATCTCGGCTCACGGTAACCTCCACAGGAGAAGCGATTCTCCTGTCCCAGCCTCCCGAGTAGCTGGGATTACAGGCATGCGCCGCCACGCCCGGCTAATTTTGTATTTTTAGTAGAGACGGGGTTTCTCTATGTTGGTCAGGCTGGTCTCGAACTCCCGACCTCAGGTAATCCGCCCGCCTCAGCCTCCCAAAGTGCTGGGATTTCAGGTGATCCGCCCGCCTCAGCCTCCCAAAGTGCTGGGATTACAGGTGTCAGCCACCGCTCCCGGCCCACCACTCTTTTTTATAGGCAATTTTTTCTAAGGGATCTCGTAGACAACACTTTTGGGAACCGCAGAGCACAGTGGGGGAAAACACAGTAATACTATCTTTCTTTACTGAGGACCTCAGAGCGGAATGGCCTCTATGGATGCCATAGAGACCAATACGGACTGAGGGTTTAAACAAGATGGTGTCAGCCGCAGGACCGCTCTGTCTTCCCGGGTGAACTCTATGGCACAGCATAGGCGTTCGATTTAGAGAAGTGAAGCCGAGATGGGTGGGAACCCGACCACACTAGCGCGCAAGGAAGAGTGGGGCGGAAAAACATCTCCCGCGCATGTGTGGAACTGGAGGGACTGATTCCAAGACAAGGGGCCCACCCCCCAGAGCAAGTTTTCTGAAACGTGTGAGTCGTTTTAAGTCCAGTTAAAGCCGAGGTGGGGCGTATCCTGAGACGCATGCGTTCTAGACGAGACAAGTGATCTAGCGGCGTGGTCTTTTCAACGCCCAGCGTACAGACGACGTCTGAGGTGGAAGGGGCGTTTAGGATTCCGAACACGCATGCGTTCTGGGACCCAGGCGTTTCCTTTAGAGGGTGTGGAGTGCAGGGCTCCTTATTGCGCAGGCGCAAAGACTGCCCGGTAGGACGAGCGGTCTATCAAGGGGAGGGAAGATGAGGTTGAAGAGATTAAAAAACCGGGTGCGCCTGCGCGTTGCAGATTAGTTGAAAACGCTCAGGGTTTGTGAGGGGCGGGGTCACGTATGCGCGTCATTGGACGGGTAGGTGGGAGGGAGGGTGGAGATGGGGAGGGTATGTGCGCTTGCGCAGTGCGGGGGTGGAGGGCGGAGGAGATAGATAGCACGCTTGCGCGGCTGTCATAGGGCTGCTTGGTTGGTCAGTGGGGAGTCGGCGCCTGCGTACTAAGACCCGTGTGCAGCAGCGGCGGCGGCGGTAGAGGCGGCGGCGGCGGCGGCGGCGGCAGCGGGCTCGGAGGCAGCGGTTGGGCTCGCGGCGAGCGGACGGGGTCGAGTCAGTGCGTTCGCGCGAGGTGAGAGCGGGCAGGGCGCGCGTGCGCGGTACCTTGGCTTGGGCCTGGGAGAAGATGGAACTGCGCGGGGGTCGGGGAGGGGGCAGAGGGGAGCGGCGGTCGCCGCCGCACCGGTTCGGCCAGAGAACGGCGCGAGGTGAGAAGAGGCGCGGGCGCGCTCCCCGCTTGGCGCGCGGGGTGACGGTTGGGGCTGGCCCGGTGACGTTGGAGCGACGCAGGGCGGGGGACGGCGAGCCGCGAGGCAGCCACGCGGGAGAGGCCGCCAGGCGGCCACGCCGGGGCGAGGGCCAGGGGCCAGATCGGCCCACCGGGGCAAGGGTACCTGGGCCGTTGAGGACCTGGCGCAGCGCTGCCACGTGAGGTGGGGGAGGGGGCTATTCGGTGAGAGGGCATGATGGGGGGGTTGGCGGCCGGCCGGGGGGAGGGGAGGCGGCGTAGCTCCGGCCTGGCGCAGTCTCTGAGGAGGGGGCGGCCGCGACACCGGAAGTGCCCCCCACGGGAAGCTGCCCTCGGGGTCGCAGGCCGCATGGCCGAGCGTGGACCAGGGCCGCATGGCAGCGCGGGGACCCCTCCCCCCAGGTCCCGGCCACCGGAAGCCCCGAACGGCCACATGGTCGGCAGGAGCCGGCAGCCCCTAGCGCGGGGAGAGCTAGTCCTCGCGGGGGTTCCGAGGGGGCCTGGGATTTTGAGGAGTGGGAGAAGCCGGAGGCTCGGGTCCTGATCACCCCGGAGGGCTTGCTGCAGGCATATGTTAGCGCTTCCCAACCTCAAGAGCTCCAGGAGCTTTCCTGCAAAACCCTCCTGTGAAGTGTGGCGGCCAGCCAGGTGTAAGTGGCACTCCTTAGAGCTGGGAGGCCGGAGAAATGGGGAAACTGAGGGCATTTGGACAGGAGCCCAACTCTTCTGTCGGCCCGGGTGGACAGCGCCTAAAAGCCTCAGGCAGATGAGTTTCCCACCGTGATAGGCGTTCTTCACCTTGTCACTGTCTTCCCGTTGTAACTGGTTTGGGAGTTCCACGGTTTCGAAGTCCTTAACTCTACTAGCCTAGTATGATTTTCTACTACTCACTACTACCAACCTTTTGCTTTCATTTTATTGTCATTCACCACCCCCCACCTCTCCCACTTTCTACTGACTGTACTGGCCCGGCCTGAAAAGCCGACAGGACAGATGCATCCTGGGAAAAGTGGGAGGGCCTTCCAGGAGAGGCTGGGTTCCTGGGTTCTCTTTGGGAACCAAGATCGAGGTGTTTGGCAGGGGGATCATTTCGGAAACAACTTTGCTTTCTCCCCCTTGGCTTGTTGCAAGTGCATGTTGGCGAGGCGGGAATCCCCCAAAGAGGCCTTGTGGTTTCCTGTAGCAGTGACTGGTTTGTGTGTGGATGTGGGGGGGGAGGCGGTGTAACAGATGGGTGGGGCCTTGTCCTCCGGTCTCCACCCTCCCCCCCCCACATTAGCCCTGCCCTTTTGCTGGATCATAGCTGCTCACCTAATTATAGCCCTGGCTATATGTGGGGAAGAGGGATGGTTGGTTTCAGTGGCAAGTAACACCTGAGTCCTCCCCCCTCCCAGGAAGTAGGCCTTTTCTCATCTCTGAGATTTGACATTCCAGTTCCCTAGAGCCTTCCTTTCCCAAGCCACCACTTTAGCTTTGATTTATGGGGGAGAAACCAGCTATTCCACCCTCCCATACACACACCAGTTCTTGAGTATATTTCAGCCCAGTCAGTATTTTAAGTTCAGGAACTTTGACTTTATTTTAGGTGGGTAATGGAATAAAGAGTTGGGAAAATGTTTCTAGAGAGAAATGGGATAGATTGGAGGTCCTGTTAACCTCCATGCTTATTCACTTCAGTTCTCTTCTTGGCTCTAGTTGGAATCGAAGCCTCTTAAAATGGCAGATGATTTGGACTTCGAGACAGGAGATGCAGGGGCCTCAGCCACCTTCCCAATGCAGTGCTCAGCATTACGTAAGAATGGCTTTGTGGTGCTCAAAGGCCGGCCATGTAAGATCGTCGAGATGTCTACTTCGAAGACTGGCAAGCACGGCCACGCCAAGGTTAGAATTTCACCTCCGCATCTTGCCTTTCCCATGCCTCCAGTATGCGTCCTTTAACTCTGCTTTTACTGTCTGATTCTTTTTGTTTAGCACTCAGCCTTCATACCCATTCAGACAACTACACCTGCTCCCCAGTCTTCAGCCTCTTCTGTGGTTACCCTTCTGTCCCCGCATCATTCTCTGGCAGTCCCTCCGTTTCTCCAGCTTTGTGCCAGTCTCTTCAATTCCTAGGCCTTTATACTCTAGCTATTTAGTTGCTCCTTCCTTATTCTTGGTTTTCATTTTTTCTTTCTTCCCTTGAGCCGTTGTAGGTGGTTGTTTCCATCACATTACCCAGGGTTTCTCCAATTCTACCAGAATGCGGCCTTCCCCTGGAAGGACTCCTGTGTTAACTCTGAGCTTTCAGATCACCTTGCTGCTTCGTTCCCCGGTTCTAGCTTTCCCTTTGGAACTCTGATGCAGGATCAAACTGCCCCTACCTGCCCCATCCCACTCTCCTTTGGTTCCTTGAGCCTCCATACTTTCATGGGTTTTAACATTCTTGCTAGCACTTCCCTTATCACCTCAGACTTTTCTTGTCTCTTTAGAATTTCAACCTGATTCGTTCTTGTCGAATTTCTTGTGGTGTTTTTCTTTAATCAGTTTTTCCATCTTTTGACTTGACATTGATCTTGGGTTATTCTCTAGTGTCTGGATCCTTCTCTGTGCTCTTCTGGCTTCCTTATTTTCTAGCTACATAGTTATTTCTGATCTCCCTGCAAGTCCTTTTTTTCTTCAGCTCTTTCACATTTCTTAGTTTCTTAGCCTTTCCCTTCTACCTTCCTTATTTCCCAATTTCTCACCTCCTTCTCCTGGTGTCCGGGAAACACTTCCAAACTTTTACGCAGACTTCTCCCACTCCCCTAGACTCTTAGCATCTTACCTTTTATCAAGGTAACTGTCTTCTCCAAGCCTGCCATGCAGTTTTCTCTTGTGCTGTCAACCCCAGTCTCAAGGGTGGTTTTTTAGCCTGTTTTTTTTCTTTAAGAGGCTTTACTATTTCTTAAGTTGACTGGTTCAATTCCAACACTCCAGTCTTTGCCCCAGCAATGTAGTCTGACTTCCCTCATCGGGCAAGGTCAATTTGAGCCTTAATTTCCTCCGTTTTAGAGTTTGGTTGGGTTTCTCTTTGTGATGCATACATACAGGTCCATCTGGTTGGTATTGACATCTTTACTGGGAAGAAATATGAAGATATCTGCCCGTCAACTCATAATATGGATGTCCCCAACATCAAAAGGAATGACTTCCAGGTATGTAGATGGTCTGGATGAGGATGGGTTAGCGGTTTATGGTGGAGGGAGGGGTTGGGGGATAGGGACTGATCAGGAGAGCTTGTGCTGGGAGAGAGGAGGGAAATGGCAGGAGAGGGTGTTTGGTATTAGTTTGCTATCAGTCCAGTTTGTCTATCAGAGCCTTTACTGTCAGGTCAGCCTCCCTGGGCCTACTACCTTCAGCCTCCTTCCCTATCTGCCCCCAGCTGATTGGCATCCAGGATGGGTACCTATCACTGCTCCAGGACAGCGGGGAGGTACGAGAGGACCTTCGTCTCCCTGAGGGAGACCTTGGCAAGGAGATTGAGCAGAAGTACGACTGTGGAGAAGAGATCCTGGTATGGTGCCTCCCTCCCTGCTTTTGTGCTCAGCTTTGTTCTGTACGTTTCTTCCTGAGCTCAGACATCTCCTGGCTATCCCTCTTGCTCCTCCAGATCACGGTGCTGTCTGCCATGACAGAGGAGGCAGCTGTTGCAATCAAGGCCATGGCAAAATAACTGGCTCCCAGGTGAGTGTGACAAATCCCTCACTGTCCCTTTCACATTTTGTTGTCCTCGGCAGAGCTGCCCTGGTCTTAATTGTTCCAGGTTTACTTTCTGCCCCTAGCCTGGCCCTGTCCTCCCTATCCTTCCTGTTGAAGGCATTATCCTGTCTTACTAATTTCTCTCTTCTACCTAGGGTGGCGGTGGTGGCAGCAGTGATCCTCCGAACCTGCAGAGGCCCCCTCCCCCAGCCTGGCCTGGCTCTGGCCTGGTCCTAGGCTGGACTCCTCCTACACAATTTATTTGACGTTTTATTTTGGTTTTCCCCACCCCCTCAATCTGTCGGGGAGCCCCTGCCCTTCACCTAGCTCCCTTGGCCAGGAGCGAGCGAAGCCGTGGCCTTGGTGAAGCTGCCCTCCTCTTCTCCCCTCACACTACAGCCCTGGTGGGGGAGAAGAGGGTGGGTGCTGCTTGTGGTTTAGTCTTTTTTTTTTTTTTTTTTTTTTTTTTTTTTTTTTTTTAATTCAATCTGGAATCAGAAAGCGGTGGATTCTGGCAAATGGTCCTTGTGCCCTCCCCACTCATCCCTGGTCTGGTCCCCTGTTGCCCATAGCCCTTTACCCTGAGCACCACCCCAACAGACTGGGGACCAGCCCCCTCCCCTGCCTGTGTCTCTCCCCAAACCCCTTTAGATGGGGAGGGAAGAGGAGGAGAGGGGAGGGGACCTGCCCCCTCCTCAGGCATCTGGGAGGGCCCTGCCCCCATGGGCTTTACCCTTCCCTGCGGGCTCTCTCCCCGACACATTTGTTAAAATCAAACCTGAATAAAACTACAAGTTTAATATGAAGCCCCCAACTCAGCTGCTTATTTGAATTAAATGGGCATATTTGGAAGCCACAAAAAGACTGAACTCTGCCACTGAGTTCACTGGAACCCGCTGTCTATCACTTTGACTTGCTGTGGACCTGCCAGCCATCCCCCCACCCTCCAAGCAGCCTTGACCTATTCCAGACAGTTGGGTGGGAGGCAACACAAACAGCAGCAGCCAGGGGCAGTGGCAGGTAGATTTTATTGGCCTGGGACACACGGGGTACCCTCACCCACGATGGGGTGGGGGGCATGGTGTTGAAGATATAATCTGATGGTCACTTGTGGTAGAATCGCGGGTTCTGGCTGTGTTGGATGAAGGGGAGCCGAGGGCCAGGTTGGCTGGTAGCTGCAAAGCCTGACTGGCGGTGGTGATGAAAAGAGGGCTTTGTCACTGGGCGTACTCTCCCTTCCACTTAATACCCTACTGATAACCACCCCCAAAGAGGAAGGAAAAACCAGATGATGTGGGCCACCTGACCTACCTAATCCTGCTTTTCTGGATCCCTAGTGTAGGGATTCTGACAGGTAAATTTTATTATCATTCTTACCTTTCCTGCTGGCTGCATCTGCACAGGGAGCTGGGGAGAAGCAAGGAGTCCAGGGGCTGGATGCAGAGCCTGGGGGTGCATGGGGCGCAGAGAGGACTGCAGAGAAGAGAGTCAGGGCCTGAGGCATACTGAAGCTCCCCTTAACATATCCCGAACCCTGACTTCCCAAGGTGCCATACTCACTGAGTCGGAGAAGCCAGTCTGCTGGTTAGCATGTTCCATCTGCTTTTGCAAGGACAGGGCACCACCAGGCTGGAGGAAACCTACGTGGGGAAGCGGGGCATGTGAGACGAGAATGAAACGGAGGGGAGGACCCAGAGAGCTAGAGCTCCTGCATGGGATGTTATCACCTGTCTGAGTGGGCTGAAAGTGGCCATGCACGGCATAGGGCTGTGGCTGTGGTTGAGATAGGTACTGCACTGCAGGGAACGCCGAAGGAGCTGAGAAAGGAAAAGACAGCCATTATAACCTTTTACTCAACGGCATTCCTCCTTTGACCTTGAGGAAGGCCAAGCCCCATCCCTCCTATTACTCACCTCTGAGCTGCTGACTAGGACTATAAGCTGGCTGTGTGGGTCCATAGTGAGGTGGGGGCTGAGCAGTCCCATAGGCACCACCAGGACTGCCTTGGAATTGTCCATGCTCTGGTGTACCCGCAAAAGCAGCTGCTGAGCCCACGTAGTGCCGGGTCTAAGGAGGGAGAATGAGAACTCACCTATAAACTTGAAAGCTGAAACCCAGTGACTTGTATATATCTGTATGCCCCGTTTCCCCCTAAACTTAAGTGCTTGATATGTTTGTGACTTGAATACTGGTGGCAAGGATACATGGATGGAAGTAGTAGGGGCTAGGCATCCAATCCTACTCTCACCGTAAGCACTTGGGGTCCAAACATTTGTTTGGCTCTGTCAGCTGCCATGAGGGTGCCTGGGCGATTGTGTCCTCCAGGGCTCCCTAGAAAGGGAGAAGGACTTCATGATGCTGAAATGGGAGGCTGCGACCTCCAAGAAGGCCGGTCCCATCAGGTGGTTTCTTTAGTCCTCACCCTGCATGCTGAGGAGATGAGTTCCTGTGTGAACAGTCAGGCTCTGCTGGTATGCGGCTGATGTCAGGGTAGTCAGGTCACTGGAGTGAAAGGAAGACAGGTCAAAGTCAAGGACAGATGCCTTCTCTTTTGCCATTAAACACTGGTTCTTTTACTACCTGGTCCCAGTTCCACTTGGCCCCCATTTCAGTTTTTAGCATTCTGATCCCACCTCTGTTCCTTTCGCCTCCGTTTTTCTTCCTCATGTAAAACTTTCTTGAGCTGCAGGAAAAGCTGGTGCTTCTCTTCCTGTAGGGCCAAAAGCTTCTCCTCCAACTTCAGAATCTGGGATGGGGTGGGAAGAGAAGATGAAGGCAGGGAGAGTCGAGGGAAGAAATCAAAACCGGGAGAGTTCAAAGGACTGCTTACTTGTTCCTTGGTCTCCTCTAGTGACATTCTCTCTTCCATCTCCTTTTTCTTCCTTCTCTCCTGTTCCTCCTTCATCTTCTGTTCCATCATCTTATCCACCTCTTCTTCCTCTGGAGAATGAGGCAGAATGAAGAAGAGGCAGGGTAGTGAAAACAATTCCAACGTTACAGATTGAAAACCAGCAAAACCCAGTCATCCCAACACGCCTGTGTGCTCTTTGCCTCGAGGGAACAAGCTCCCCATCGCGGCAACAGGGAACGGAGAGGCTTTATCAGGTGCTCTCCAAGGTCCTTCCCATCTCAAGGGTTCTGGAGCATGGAACAGGACGCTTAAATCCCACCACAACGGGGCTATTCCTTCCCTCCTCTGCGCTCGGCAGCGGGCGCGCTGGTTGGCCGGTGGGTTGAGGCCAGCCTTGAGGTACAGGAGCCATTCTGGGCTGTGTGTCCCCCCGCTATGGCCCCGGCTCACCCTGCCGCTTGCGCTCCCGCTCCATCATAATGTGCCGGTGCAGCGCCCTGGCCATGGCGTTGGAAAGCTTGGGGCGCTCCAGGAGTGCGGGCATGGTGCTGCCGTGGGCGCTCGGGCCGTGGGCGCCCGGCTCTGTCTCTGACTGCCAGACCTCCGACGGGGCCTGCGGGGAGGCGGGCGCTCAGAGGGGGCCGTGCCCGGCCCAGGCGGAAGCCCGTCCTCCCGGCCCGCTCGCCGCCTCGGTCACGTGTCCCAGGAGCCCGCCACCCGGCCGGGACCGCAGCCCCCGCTTCACCGCGCGCGCGGGCGGCGCCGGGGTCCCCGGCTCGGTGCTGCCGCTCCCTGCCCCGCCAGCTCGGACGCGGGCCCTCCCTACCCGCCTTCTCTGCGCTTTCTCAGCGGCTCCGGCGCGCCCTGGCCCCCGCGTCACATCCGGCGGCCCGGCCGAGTTCTTCCGGAGTCACGGCGGCGGCCGACCTCACAGGTTGGGTGAAAGAAGGCGGAAGCGCGCTGCGACGGGTGCCCGCGGTGCACAAACCCCGTCGCCGGGAACGCGAGCGACGAGCGCTGCAGACTGGCCTTGGCATCCTCAGCTGTAATTTCGCGGGCCCACCTGGTGGCACCCCAGGGGACGCGGGCTCTGGAGAGGGGCGCGCGAGAGAGAGGCCGAGGCGGAGGCTCTGAGACGGTGTTTATTGGCTCCTTAGAAATCAGAGTCAGCAACAACTGTACAGAGGCCCCCATCTTCCGTGCGCCCACCCTTCCCCACTCCCGCCCGGTGGCCCCGGAAAAAGCAGCTTCATGTGGGCACAGGGAGAGACTCCTCTGGGATTCACAGTAACCAGAAACAAAAACGGAAATAAATTAAGTGATGTGGGGTAGGGGAGTAAAAGGGAGTCATGTTCCCCAAATCAGTGCATGAAGAGGGGTACCAGGGCCTGGAGCTGGGCTCCCCCGGCTCCTCCCATCAGACGAAGTGCTGGGCCTCCGGACATGGAGCTGTGCCACTTGCCACCTACATCTGAGAGCCTGCCTACATGCTCCTGCGCGGCTGCCAAGCTCCAGCACCTGCGCACGCCACGAGTCACGGGAATGAGGTGGAGGCAGTCGCCACTCAGAGTCCATGAGCCCGAGGCCCGACTGTGCTTGTAGTAGTGGTGTCTCACCCCTCATTCCACCCGTACCAGCAGGGCATAGAGGAGTGTGGCCCCCTTCTCCTTAGTGACCCACTCAAGTTCGGCTGGACTGAAGTGAGGGTCAGGAGGTTCTCCAAGAGCAGCGGAAGGGGGTCCCGGGGTGTAGGAGCCAGGGCGCACACACACCTGGAATGCCACCTGAGCCTGGTGCGTCCGCTGGGATTTGGGGTCTCGGAATCTGTCAGACAAGAAAAAATAGGGGAGTGAAGCCTCTCACCCCATCAACTCCCCCTTGCAAAGTCTGTTCCAACCACACAAGCCTTGCTGTACCTAGGAAATACTCCCACCTTATGGGAACTTCGCTCTAGCTGTTCTACCTGAAATGCTCTTCCTCCCAGAGCCTGCTCAGCTACACCCTTCACTTCCTTCTTCAAGCCTTTGCTCGAATCTCTCCCACCTTCTTAAGATGCCCACACCAACCGCACTGCTGTCTCCGCCCCACTCTCTCTCTGTTTCCATAGTCCTTACTTATTACCTTTAAAAATACTAAATACTGGCCGGGCGCGGTGGCTCACGCCTGTCCCAGCCCTTTGGGAGGCCGAGGCGGGCGGATCACGAGGTCAGGAGATCGAGACCATCCTGGCCAACGTGGCGAAACCCCGTCTCTGCTAAAAATACAAAAATTAGCCGGGCTTGGTGGCGCATGCCTGTAGTCCCAGCTACTTAGGAGGCTGAGGCAGGAGAATCGCTTGAACCCAGGAGGTGGAGGTTGCAGTGAGCCGAGATCACGCCACTGCACTCCAGCCTGGGTGACAGAGCAGGACTCCATCTCAAAATAAATAAATAAATAAATAATACTTATTAGGTATGAACGTTATAGAGAGAAAAGGCAGAAGTTCCAGAAGAGCAAGGTTCCTTTTTTTGTCCACTAGAAGAGTATATAAGTAGTATTTGTTCAATGAATGAAGAAAGGGCTGAGTTGGAGACTGGCAGCTAGCAAGACGAGATGAGAAAAGGGGAGGGCAAATCATGAAGATCCCAGTGGCTGCGCTGGGGCCCTCTCCATCTGAGCCCCTGGAGACCTCTCCCCACCCCTCCCAGTACTCACTGCACTTTGGAGGCCAGGGTCTCCGCCCCAGCATATTGAAGGGAGGGGGAAAGCAGCACAGGAGGGGGCTGCTCCTCCCGAGGAGGTGCACAGTTCTCGCCAGGCTCCTCGAACCCTACCCCAGGCTCTCCCTTCAAAGGACGGCAGCTCAGGATGGAGGCAGTACCTGGGAGGAGAACTGGGTCAGGATAGCCCTTTTTATTCCTCCACAGCCCACCAGGCTCAGCCCACCTTGCAGTACCTGCTCCCAGCTCCCCTCGGTCCAGCACTCTCCGTACAGCTGCAACATTGCTCCCATGATATGCCATGTGCCACTTCTTGGTTAGTGTCCCAGCCTCCAGGTGAGGATTCACTCTAGGAGGTGGACAAGCGGGGCAGATAGAACGAAGGCCACTGACTCCCCAGTGGAGGAGCTTCACGAGGCTCTTCCTTAGACAGGAAGTTCCTGGCACTTCCTGGCTTTTCCTTGGACAGGAAGTTCTATTACTTCTTCCATGCACCCTCTTGGAATCCCCATTTCTCCAGGGGGAAAACAGTAGGGGAAAGGCATGACCTTGCCCATATGTACCTGAGGTTGAACCTGCACCAGCCAAAGGGCAGTGCGTATTCCCGGGGAGGCTCCCCTCTGCGCCTGTGGGCCTCATCTCCTCGCAGCTTCCGGCAAGACTCACAGTAGCACAGGCTTCGCTTTGGCGGAGGCATGAAATAATCTTCTGCAGGACAGTGGGTAGCAGGCTTGGTGCTGTGGCTCCCACCCTTGATCTCAACCACACTGGCACCCTCCAGCTGCTCTCCAAGGCTCTAGGCCTGGCCCTGGGAATGAAGTCAGTTTTGGGGGACTGTGGGACTCACCAGGAAGCAGCAGGAGTTCTTGGAAGCGAGAGCAAAGGGCATGGTACTCGCAGCTCTTTAGAGGACTAGCGGCAGGTGGTGGACCCCAGCACACACTCTCTTTGATACCTGAGGGAGCAGAGGGGCACAGGTCACAGGAGCTGGGCTAGAAGGGTGGGGGCGGGGGAGTAGGGGCAGGAGCTGGGTCCTTTGGGCTGGCACACCGTCCACCATGTCTGCTTTCTCCATGTCCCCTTGGGTTCCAGCACTTTTCCCACTGGCAGACCCTGGCTCAGGGTTCACGATTGTCACCTGCAGGGGAGAGGGTAGTCAGACAGAGCTTGGTCAGACCCCAGGGCCTGCTGATCCCTCCCTGGAACAGAGACTTTCCCTGTCCTGGACGGCCCAGACTCTCAGGCACCCCTCCTCCCTGCCCCCACTGCCACTAACCTGCTCACACTGCCCATAGAGGTCCACAAGCGCATGGCAGGGCTGGGGCACATCTGGCACAGCTACCCCCTGGTCCACCCCATTAACGTGGAGATGCAGCCCCCCAGAGCTGTCCAGCCGCAGTCCCAGGATGGTGCCTTCAGGGCACGTGTCCAGATTCGGCCCAAACTTCTCACAGATCTGGGAGGAGAGACCGGCTGTCTTCCAGAGGTCAGACTCCACTGCAGCAGCTGTTCCGCCCTTTGCTCTGCTTCCTGCTGCCAGTGCCTTGGCTTTGCCTCCACACTTGCCCACTGCCGAGGCTCTCCTCCCACTGTAGTTACCTAGAGCCCCTCCCCTTCCCCCAAACTGGCACATTCTCAATGGCAGAGACACCGCAGGAAGCAGCAGGCCTAAGACTGACCAGGCAATGCCACTCACCCTTGCCTGCCCATTAGCGTCCCCCTTTTACACCTGTGGTCCTACCTTCACGGCTAGGGGCCCACTTCTCCCTTCTGGCCAGCCCTTCCCTACTCACAGACCTGGTCCCGTTCCTTCTCTCTGGCTCCTACTCACCTTGAGACCGTTGTGGAAGACCCCACGGCCCCGCAGCAGCCAGGCTGCCCGTTTGAGGGCACAGGCAGAAGCAGGGAAGTTGAGCCTCTCAGGCGCGCAGGTGATGACTCCCAGGACAAGGGAAGATGTCCACTGTCGGTTTAGGAAATCTATCCGCACCTGGGGAAGAAAGAACTACTCCATAATCACAGCCTCCTGGGAAGAACCAGGCTCCCCACCCCAGCCAGGGAGGGAATACTGCACCTCCCAGAATGTGGCCTGGGATGCTGCCTTTTATTATGCTTGGAAGGACCAGAAAACGCTAATTTAGTTGTTTCTTTCCCTCTTTTTTTTTTTTTTTTTTTTAAAAAAAAAAAAAAAAGAACCATCAGCCGGGCACGGTGACCCACACTGTAATCCCAGCACTTTGGGAGGCTGAGGCGGGTGGATCACCTGAGGTCAGGAGTTTGAGACCAGCCTGACCAACATGGTGAAACTCCGTCTCTACTAAAAATACAAAATCAGCTAGGCATAGTGTCATATGCCTGTAGTCCCAGCTACTTGGGAGGCTGAGGTAGGAGAATCACTTGAAGCCGGGAGGTGGAGGTTGCAGTGAGCCGAGATCGTGCCATTGTACTCCAGCCTGGGCAACAAGAGCTAAATTCCATCTCAAAAAAACAAAAACAAAAACAAAACGCTGTTTGAGCCTTGACCTTGCTGTTGCCTCTGTAAGGATCTGTAAGGATTCTTATTCCTAGGACTTCCTTCGCCTAGCTAGTTTTCTTTTTTTTTTTTTTTTTTTTTTTTGAGACGGAGTCTCCCTCTGTCACCCAGGCTGGAGTGCAGTGGTGCAATCTCAGCTCACTGCAAGCTCCGCCTCCTGGGTTCAAGCCATTCTCCTGCCTCAGTCTCCCGAGTAGCTGGGACTACAGGCACCTGCCACCACACCTGGCTAATTTTTTGTATTTTTTAGTAGAGACGGGGTTTCACCGTGTTAGCCAGATGGTCTCGATCTCCTGACCTCATGATCCGCTCGCCTCGGCCTCCCGAAGTGTTGCGATTACAGGCATGAGCCACTGCGCCTGGCCTTTTTTTCTTTTTTTTTTTAGAGACAAGGTCTTGCTCTGTCTCCCAGGCTAGACTGCGGCGGCGTGATCTCAGCTCACTGTAACCTCTGCCTCCCAGGTTCAAGCGATCCTCCCACCTCAGCCTCCCGAGTAGCTGGGATTATAGGCTCATGCCACCATGCCTGGCGAATTTTTGTATTTTTTGTAGAGACACAGTTTCGCTGTATTGCCCAGGCTGGTCGCGAACTCGTGAGCTCAAGCGATCCGCCTGCCTTGGCCTCCAAAAGTTCTGGGATTACAGGTATGAGCCACCGCACCCGGGCTCACCTGGCTAACTTTCACATATCTTTCAGTTTGTAGCAAAAAGGCACCTTCTTCTGGAACGCCCTCTCTGCTCCCACATATAGGATCAGGCATTTCCTTTGGACTCCTCCAGCCTGTCCCTACTGCTTCCCTCACCAATCACCAGGTAGGGACTTCGTGGTAACTGACTGATGACCCCCATTACAGGCTATGAATAAATGCCTAGGAAGCTCATCCAAGTGGCTTGCTTTCTTTTTCTCCACCCAAAAAGGCCTTTCAGGAGGGTTGGCCATGGGTCACTGTGGAGCGAGAGAAGCTGGGGATAGGGAGAGAGAACCCACCTGGACCAGCAGCTGGGGCACCAGAGGTTGGTTGATGACAACGATGCCCTGATTGTAGCTGGCCACCCGTGTGGCCGTACGGTTCCCATTAGACAAAAGGATATTCTTCCCATGGTTCTCCAGGAACTCGAGGGTGGTGGGTATAAGACCCACTTCATTCTGGCCCTGGTGTGGAGGAAGGGACTGAGCTGCATGGCTTGCCAATGCCAGGACCAACCCACCCCACTGGACTTTGCACAGACCCTGAGTGTGAGCCTCCACCCAACGATCAGAGAACCCAGAAAAGGCCTGGCATCCAACAGCCCAGCAACTGCCCATCCATGTGCACAGCAGACCATGCTGCAGCCTCTTACTTCCAGGCCATGCTCCTCGCCCTCGTCATCCTCCTCGCCCTCACTGCCGGTGTCTGAACTGGGGGAAGGAGGCTGGGTGCCTTCTGACTCCTCCAGCCTCGTGGAACTGACAATTGACACACTGCGGACTGGCCCGTAGAGATCCAACACAGCCCACACGTTCTGGGAGGCACACAAGACCCAGAAAATCAGAGATCAGCAGAAGACCTCAACCATCCTCCCAGAACCCAAGGAAGCATTCAGGTCTACCTTGGCAATGCCAGTGGCTGCAGGCCCCATATCCTCTCCATCCACCAGGATGTGCATCGTGTCATCTGCCCCCCGACGAACACCCACACGGCTCCCCACCTAGGACCAAGGTAGGACAAGGACAGATGATGTTCAGCCCCCCTCTCCCTGCCACCTCCACTCCCAACCCCTCCCCTGTCCCTGGAGCCAGCCACTTCACCCCCAGCCTCTCTAGGTTCCGGCCATAGTTCATCCTCTGGAGCTGCCCATCACGCCTCACTTCACAGCTGGATACCATCCAAGTGGTCTTCGTCCGGAGCTCTGGCAGGGAAGGAGGCAGCCCTGGGCCACCACCGCCTGCCCCGGGTCCCATCTCCCCTGGTGCTAGTGTGGTCAGCCCCAGCCGCAGGGAACCTGCCCACTTCTCGTCTAGCTCCTCCACTTTCACCTATAAGACAGAGAAAACATGAGTAGGCCCTGTTGTGATGGGCCTCGCAGCCCCTCTGTCACATCACTATGGCCTACCTCAAAGACTTCCTCAGCCCTCAGCTCCTTGGTACTGAAGACAAGGCCGTGAGCATAGCCAGCGGCACGCACTGCCCTCGTGCCATCCTCCTCTAGAGTGATGTTCTTGCCGCAAGTACTGTGGAATCGGTGAGCCACGCCAGCCACTGTGAAAAGATGGCACCAGAAGAAGGGGTAGGATTGGGGCAGCGAGCTTCAGGCAGAACACAGAGCAAAGCTTTCAGATGAAACGAAATGGGGACACCAACACTGCATCTGCCATCTGCCATTATACCTCAGGGCCTCCTGACACCTCTTTATTGTATTTTTTTTTGAGGCAGGGTCTCACTCTGTCACTCAGGCTGAAGTGCAGTGGCTCAGCCATGGCTCACTGCAGCCTCGACTTCCTGGGATCCAGCGATCCTCCCACCTCAGCCTCTCAAGTAGCTGGGATCACAGGTGCATGCCACCACATCTCACTACATTTTGTATTTTTGGTACAGACGGGGTTTCGCCGTGTTTCCCAGGCTGGTCTCAAACTCTTGCGCTCGAGCGATCCACCTGCCTTGAACTCCCAAAGTGCTGGGATTACAGGCGTGAGCTACTGCGCCCGGCCCTGATACCTCTTTTCACCACAGCAAGGCCCATTTCCAAACCTGGCATGCTCAGCTTACAGTGTCCTGGCCCCTTGGTAGCAGGGAAGTGTCCAGGCTCTAAGTACCAGGTGTAACCTCCCCCTCACTGGCTGCTTGCCACCGTGGGCTGTCCCTTCCCTGGAGCCGGCAGCTACCCCAGCAAACCGTCTTTGCACAGCCTCTCTAACCTGGAAACCCTACTCCTCAGGTGCACAGCAGGCAAGCAGAGCCCGTCCAGCCCCCGCCCTGCTGCCGCACCTGGGGAGTGCAGTGGGAAGGACTTCTCGGTGGCAGTGTTGCTGGTCGCCAGGCTGTTGTCCATGGGGCCGGTGGCATTGGTGATGGACACTTGGACACACTGGCCATAGAGATCGACTACCGCATACACCTCTGGGGAGGAGAGGGAAGGTCAGAAGCCTGACAGCCAGGTGGTCTGGGCTGAGGGTGGCAGGCTGAAAGCCACATAGTCACCTTTACCCGGAGGCAGGCCCGAGCAGGCAGCGCCTTGGTCTTGGCCATTGATGAAGTAGTGCAGGTCGCCCTTGGCAGTTCGCATCATGCCAATGCGTGCACCTGTGCCCAGCGCATCCAGGTCACACCCGTAATTGTTGCGCATCGTGTTACCGTCTTGCATGATGGCTGTACCACTAGGGGGATGGCAGAAGGGGTGAGTCAGCCTGCCAACTTCAACTTCACATTGGCCCCTGCCCACTCCCTGTCTGTCAGAACCCTCCAATGGCTTGGGCTGGTGTCTTGATCTGGGTGTAAGGCCCAATCCTATCTCCTTTGTCCCTGGGATCCCCTTAGGAAAAAGCAAGAACTACCTAAGATGAAGGAGGACTGAGCCCCTGTGGGCCTAAGCAGGGCTTCCCAGAATCCAAGGGGAGGGGACAGGTAGATCCCCTAGGTCTGTCACTACCCACAGCCACCACAGGCCCAAACCTTGCTTCCCTGATCCCAGCCAGCTCCACCCAGCCCCAAGCTGGTCCCCAAAGCAGGAAGCCCAACCTCAGCATCCATGTGTCATAGTCAATGTCTGTCATGGTGTTGGGGAATTCCAGGTCTTCAGGCCGAATAGCAGTCACTCCTGGGAGGAGGCAGGGGTAAGTCAAGGCTGATCCTCTAAGGCACAGACATCCAACAGCCCCCAGCACACACAGACGCCCCTCACCAGCCTCAATGGAGCCTGACCAGCGGTCCACCATCTTCTGAATGACAATTTCAAACAGCTCTCCATCCCGCAGGGCCCTGCCAGGAGACTGGCGATCAGAGAGGCTCTACTTGTGTGGCTGAGGCTGGGCAGGAGGAAGGTGGAGACATGAAAGTTGAGAGACTGACCGGTTGGAGATGACAATGGCGTCATTAAACTCGCTGCGACAGTTGTGGCGGAGGGCAGTGCGGCCCCCATTAGTGATGACTGCGTTACTGCCGTGCAGCTGGTGGAAGCGCAGGTCAGAGCCCCCGGCCCCTGAGGACGGAGAGCTTGGAGACACCTGGTTGTTCCCCTCAGGAAGTGGTTCAGGAACTGGAGGCACTTCTGTAAAAGTGGACATCACCTATCAGGTCTCTAGGTGTCTCTCAGACCTCCCAAGGCCACCCTAACCCCCGGCCCCAGCCCAGCCCGGCCCTCACCCACGTCGTCCACAATGGTGGCCTGGGCCGCCTGGCCATAGAGATCGACGACAGCATAGACGCCCGGGGGCACGTTCCAGGCAGCAGGGCCCTGAGTCATCCCATTGACAAAGAAGTGGAGAGTCCCGTCCTCCCGCCGTACCACGCCCACCGTGTCCCCTGCCTTGGAAGAAGGGGGTGCTGGCGTGAGGAGTCAGGCAGAGCTCCTGCCGGGGCTGGTCCTGCATCAGCCCTGCGGTGTCTGTGATGCCCGCTGTGGCCGCCAGGCGGCGCACCCACTTTCCCACCTTGAGGCGGTCCAGGTTGTGCCCGTATTCATCCAGGATGGTCGTCCCATTGTGCATCACCCCATTCCCAGTCATCATCCAGGTCCCTGGGAGGACAAGGAGCAGTAGGGGACATGAGGGGAAATGCGGGGCTCCTTTCCACAGCAGCGCCCACAGGACTCCCGAGCCCACAGTCCACCTTGCCTTTTCTTTGATGACTAGATTTCTTCCCTGAGCAGGACAAGAAAACTCTGCAGCTTCCAAGACAGCCACAGCCCTGCCCATGGGACACTCTCTAGCCACTGAATGAGTGGTCACAAGAATGACAAGTGAAAAAGGAGCTGCAGAACAAGTGCCAGGGCTTTGGGGATAGCTTCCCCCCAAAACCCTATCCTGTCCCTGCCCTTCCTGGGAGCTCACCAGAGCGCAAGTTGGTCATGGTGGAGGGCAACTGGAGGTAGGCAGGGTTGTGGGTGGTGACACCAATTTCAATGGAGCCAGCCCATTTGTCCACCATCTTGTCGATGCGCACCTGGAACACCTCTCCATCCCGCAGGGCTCTGCTGCTCAGCACCACGCCGTGATTGAAGTCATCGGTGGCACTGAGGGCACAGCAAGTGGAGAGTCAGATCCCCAACACATGCTCTCAATGTGCAAAGGCTTAGCCCAGCAATGCCTGCCAACACTCACTGCCCCAAGCCAAAGAACACTCACTGCCCCAAGCCAAAGAACTAAAGCTCAACCTCCAGGAAGCTGCCCCCACCAGGCTCCCTCTGCCTTCCACTTCCTTGCCCCGCCCCCCTCCCATTAGAATCCCTTCTTCAGGCTTCTCCCCACCCCATGGGCCATACTGGGGCCTCAGGGCAGTGCGTCCCTCGTGGGTGATGGCTGCCTTCTGCCCACAGTTGGGGTGGAAGAGCAGGCGCTCAGGTTCTGCCTGGGCGGCAGGGGCAGCACGGCGGAGAGCACCCTCGGGGGACAGCGCCCGCAGGATGGCGTTGTTCCGGCGGAGACGGTCACTGTGGTTGTTATTGTGGACGATGGTCACCTTCACTGCCATCCCGTACAAGTCCACCACACCATACACCACTGGGGGCGTCAAGGGGGTCGCTACTCCTGTGGCAGGAAGGTACGGGGGTGTGGGAGTGGGCAGGGAGAATGAGGGGAGAAAGTCAAACACAGGGAGACCAAGCACCAAAGAGAAGCAGGAGGATGAGGTACAGCCCCCAGTCCCAGCCCCACCGAAAGCCCCGGCCCAGAGACTCTCTCTGGGCGGCCCTTACCCTGATCGATACCATTAATGAAGAAGTGTAGGGCAGAGTTGGACTTCCTTGTGAGGCCAATGTGGTCACCCTCCTAATCAAAGAAGAAAAACAGTTCAGAGGAGTCCTGAGGCCTGGTCAGCACCCCACTCCACACAGGAACAACTCCAGAAGGTATTCGCCAGAGTCTCAGACCACCCCAGAGGACAGGTCCTGGGTCCTTGTTTTCCAGACATGACAATCTCCACATTTCCTCAATGCTCCACGTAAGCCAGGCACTGAGTTAAACCACCTCACAGACATCAGCTTCTACAAGTCTCAACCTATGGAATAAGTACTACTCATAGGCTCATTTTAGAGATTGCAGGAGGTGGGGGAGCAATCAAAGAGGATAAGCTTCTTGCCCCGGTTCTCCCCTACAAATGGGAAAACAGTAAGAGGAATTCAACCATCTGACTCCAAAATCTGAGTGCTGAACTCTTGGGCAACTCAGGCTTCTAGGAAGGAACCTTTAGGTAGAAGATACAGGGACTGGCTCTAGGTCACATAGGAGACCCTGCTTGGTGCCCTGGCAGGGACAGAGAGTGCCTGTGGCTCTGCTGAAAGTGGCCCAAGGATCTGTGCCCCACCCTCACCTGCAACTCATCCAGACTGAATTCGCAGTACTCCCGGCGGGTGCCCTTGCCATTGGTCAGGATCCCACAGCCGCTCATCATGATGGTGCCTGGGTGACGGTGGACACTTGGGTTTGGGTACGGGGCTTCCTTCCCCTCAGCAACACCAGGCTTGCACCCCTGCCCCTGCCCGGGGCTGGTACCTGACTGGAGGTTGGTCATGGTGGCTGGGTACTCCAAACTGTTGGGGTTGTGGGTGGTGACCCCAATCTCAATGGAGCCTGACCACTTATCAACAAGCTTGTCGATACGGATCTGGCATTGAGGGACAGAAGGGAGAAGCAGGGAATGTAAATGCAGAAAGGGACCTTCAGCCCTTGGTTCTTCCCCAGGGCCCACCCTCCTAGCACCAAGGGTCGAGCCCCATCTTTAGCTCCCAGGGGTAAGGCACCAACCAGACCACAGGACTTTGCACACCTCAAACATCTCATTGTCCCGAAGTGGGCGATTGGTCATGACAACCCCATTGTTGAATTCATCCAGGGGCCGCCGGCGCTCAGCTGTCTTATTATTGTTGCTGAGTTTGATGAGGGTCCCACACTTTTCATGAAAGAGCAGGGCATCGTTGGAAGTGAGAATGGGCGAGGTGGCAGCACCACTAGACCCCAGGCCTTCCCCTGCCGGTGGGGAGCTCAGGTTCACATTCAGGAGCCCTCCATTGTAGGCAGACAGGATGGTGTTGCTCACCACCTCAGACAGCTCCATGCTGGCAAAGTCTACAGCAGCAGGATGGAAGAAGGAAGCTGGGAAGTTGGGATGAGGCTCTACACCCCCAGACCTGGTGTCTCTCTCCCTACCCCTTCTCCTGAGGGCCCTCCCTTGTCCACCTCACTTCCCACTCCCCTTCCCAGGGCCTCCCCAAAGCCCTCACCATTATGCGACTCAAGGCTGTTAGGAAACGTCTCCGGCCGGGCCTGCGCTGGGGACACCATGAAGGCTGGGGACCAGGTGGGATGGGAGGGGAATAAGGGTTCAGTCCCTGCTTCAGGGCCTATAGCCAGGAGACCCCCCCATCCTCTAGCTCCTGCTCGCCCATTCAACAGACTTGAGGATCAGGGTGGCCCTGCCCACACCCAGCCTGTCTTGTCACTGTATTCCCCCCATTCCATCCCCACCCCACCACCACTGCCCTAGCTGTGTTCTCACCTTCATCTGCAGAGGTCCCCTGTTCAGCCAAGGCAGAGTCTTCAGTGGGGGCCAAGGGCTCGAGGGGAGGTGTGGGGATGGGAGTAGGGGGGCTGAAGCCTGGCTCAGGGGGTAGCACGGTGATCTGGGTGCACTTGCCATAAAGGTCCACGACGGCCCAGACACGAGGGGGCAGGCCTGTGGCAGCCACACCGCAATCCCGCCCATTCACCCAGAGCCGAAGCTCCCCAGCAACTGTGCGCTCCACGCCCACGCGGTCTCCTTCGCCAAGCTGGTCCAGGTCCTGACCATACTCCTCCAACACAGAGCGTCCATCTCTCAGCACAGAGCAGCCCGACACTACCCACGAGCCCCCCTTCAGCCCCGTGGCACTGCTTGGAAAGTCCAGCACACTGGGGTCCAGCGCTGTCACCCCAATCTCAATGGAGCCACTCCAGGAGTTGACCTGGGATAGGGGTATTGGGCAGAGGCTTAGAATGGGCCACCCCCCATTCCACAGGCCACCATATCTTCCCACCTCTCAGACAGCTAGCTGGCTTTCTGTCTCTTGGAACACTAATCCAGAGATGCAGACAGTGATTTCCTGGACTCTGTCTCGGTAATTATTTGGGCTTTCCTTTAGCAACTCTGCTTTCTACTCAGCGTTTACTACATCACTCCTTTCCAAGCCAAGCACAAATTCCTTGGTTCCAGCTTCTTGCCTCCTCTAACTTTCCTAGTCTCTGGCTCTCCAACCATCCAAATTCACCTACTTCCTATACCCACACCTCTTGCTCTTGTGTATCACTCATTCCCTTCCCCGGTCTAATTCTCTCCAAAGATCAGGCTCTACCCAGATTCAATCTCCTTCCAAGTTCTTTTTCTGTGAGCCTGGCCTCTTCACTGAATCACACACACCTCCCTCACTCTGGATCTTTCTCCTCACCTATCTTTCTGGCACAGCCTGTGAGTGTGTCCTTAAATGGTTTGTTCTGTTTTTTTTTTTTTTTTTTGAGATGGAGTCTCACTCACTCTGTTGCCCAGGCTAGAGTGCAATGGCATGATCTCAGCTCACTGCAACCTCTGCCTCCAGGGTTCAAGCCATTCTCCTGCCTCAGCCTACAGAGTAGCTGGGATTACAGGGCGCGCGCCACCATGCCTGGCTAATTTTTGTATTTTTAGTAAAGACGGGGTTTCACCACGTTCACCAGGCTGGTCTCGAACCCCTGACTCTAGTGATCCGCCCGCCTTGGACTCCCAAAGGGCTGGGATTAGGTTTGTTCGTTCCTTGACATCTTTCTTCACTTGCCATCACATCTCTGATATCTCTCCATCCTCCATGCCCAAGAAATTGTACCAGGAGGTCTGTTCCCAGCCATTCTAGTGGGTTAGCCCTCGTGTCCCTTCCCTGGTTCTGGATCTTGAGAAAATTCAAGCTCTTAATGTCCTCTTCAAACTGAATGTTTCTGCTTCATACTGTCTTCCTGACCGCCCCCTGGTGCTCTATGGTCTTTCTGTTCCCTCTCGGTGCCCGGCGATGTGGGCTACCTTGGCTGTCCTACCCCGTCTCCCTCTAGACGCCTCCCACCACCCTCCACATCTCGGTTCCGCGGTACCAGCGCTGCACCTTGCGGTCGATGCGGACGGTGAAGACGCGTCCATCGCGCAAGGGTTCTCGGCTCAACACCAGCCCGTGGTTAAACTCCTGGCCCGGCTGCTGCCGCCGCGCTGTACGCCCACAGGCCGACAGGCTCACCAAGCGCCCAGTGCGCGGGTGCAGTTCCCCGCCGCTGCCCAGACCCCCGTTGGACCCCGGTCCCGAGCCGCTCCCGCTGGGGCCCCCACCCCCGCCCGGCCCCGGTCCAGGGCCTCCCCCAGAGCCCCCACTCCCACCCGACCCCGCCGCCATCTCCTCTGACACCGGGGCAGCGCGACAGCCGCGCTTGGCGGCACCGTGGCAACCGCGGCGGGCAGACACTCTGAGGGATACGACCGGGGCCTGAGGCCAGGTATGCTTTACGGCACTGCCGGGCAATGAAGCAGCCCGTGCTAGGAGCTGGGGACGACCACGGTGAGAACAGAAGGACACGGGGTCGAGAGCCTCGCTTTACGGCATAGCGAGGTGACGGAGTGGCTCCGAGGGGGACGAAGACCTGGGCGGGGAGCTTTTGCGACAGTGGGAGAAAGACACGCCCACCGCGGGCATCTTTACGACGGTGGTGTACTGGAGCCCAAACACTTTCTGCTTTGCGACAGCGGCACCGACGACCCCGCCCTCGCTAGGGGGAGGTGACACCTTGAAGCACTCGCTTTACGGCAAGAGGGGGGTGTCTCCCCTCGGGATACACGCTCTGAAGTAGCGTGAGCCGAGTCTGGAGGACCCAGAGAAGCGGTAGTGAAAGTCTAAGTGAAAGTCTCTGCCCGCCACCCCGCTGACACCGAAGTGTCTTGCGACAGTGCCGCAATCCTTCCACTTTGCCTCACACCTCTCCTGATTGGCTGAGCGAGCCGACTGGCGGGGGTGGGGGAAGCTCGCTGATATTTCAAGTCAAGCCCAGCCTCAACTCCAACTCAACCAAACTATTCCATGTTAAGGCCACAAAGAGTCTAAAGAAGCCCCGACAGGCAGTTGCAAGCGACAGCGCTGACGACCCCAAAAGATCTCCCCTAGAGCCATTAACAATCCCCCAGCCCAACTCCCCGACGCTCACACTCAAGCTGGAGGACCGTGACGTCACAATCGAGGCTCCTGGCCTGGCCCCCTGACTGGGATTGGCTGGTTTGGATGAGAGTGGTGAGGGAGAAGGGCGGGAACAAATTGCCCAAAGAAAATCTTTGGGTGGGACACAAAGGAAAGGGGCGAGCGGAGGGACCCCCAGCCCGAGTCTCTATATAGTCTTGATTCCGCCCGCCACAGCTCGGGAGCAGGGGAGAAGTGGACCCGGGACTGAGCCCAAGCATCCCCTCGCTGGCAGCGGTAGGGGCGGGGCCGGGGGCGGGGCTACGTGGAGCCGGGAGGCGGGGCACGATCGCTGAGAGCGGCCCCCCGTGGGGCCATGGAGAAGGTGGAGTCCCTAGGGGCTGCTAGCGGCCTCAACCGGGATTTCCCCTGGAGGGGCAGCCAGAGGAGTGCCCGCAGCGGTCAGAGGAGTCGAGGCAGACGCTGGGCAGCCCTCCGGAGTAGTCTTGTTTCACGGTTCTGGGCTCCACGTGCACTCAGGGGGCTCCGTAACTCGCAGTACTGGTTCAAACTGTCCCTCCGGGGGGCTAATGGTCCTTGGTTCCGGACCCAGTCAGCACCTAGGGGAGGCTGCGACCCACAGCCTTGGGTCTGGCACGAACCCTGGTGGATTCAACATCCCCGGGCCTCGAACCAGTGTATCCAGGGCTTCCAGCCCCGGGCCTGGGGGGCCTGCAGGGCAAGAGGTTAACAGCCCTGGGTGCAGTCTGCACTCTGGGTCAACTTGCTTGAACCCCCAAAACTCCCAACAGGACCGGCCCCGGAGCATCCTACGAAAGAACAGCTCCAACTTGATGCAGAAATCCCCCAATGTGGAGAAGTAAGGAGCCCAGCTCTGCGGGCAGCCAGCCCAGAGTCAGGAGGGTTCAGGACACCGGAGGGTCAGAGCCCGAAGGAAAGGGAAAGGGGCAGAGCCTTAAGAACGAAGAGTTAGAGTAGGTGAGGGCAATTGAGTGGGAAGTCCGAGGTTCCAGGCCTTCGGGAGAAGAGCAGGTGCCCCGTAAACCGTGGCTGCACAGGACTGTGATTATCATTAAGTCTGACCCCACTGCACTCCAGCCTGGTCAACACAGCGAGACTCCATCTCAAAAACAAAACAAAAAACAAACAAACAAAAACTGTTTTGAATGACTGGGAAAATGAGGGAGGCCTATCCGGGGGGTCACTAGATGGTCTCCTCCCCCAGCCCCAGAAGGAAGTCTCAGCACTGGGACGAGATGAGTATCCTGGCCACCTACCACCCTGCTGACAAGGACTATGGATTTATGATGGTGAATGAGCCCAACACTCCCTACCACAGGTGCTGAGCCCTCAGCCCCAACCCTTCAGTCCAGAGATTCTTCTCTATTTAAAGGAGGGGACAGGTGGAGGAGGCAGAGAGCCTCAGGGACTGGATACTGCCTGACCCCCACCTCCCGGCGCTGCTTCCCCCTCCTCTGCAGGCTGCAGGACAATTTTGAGGACCTCTCTGCCAGTTCCTCCTGCTCAGTGAATCCCAGAGAGGTGAGAGTCCTGCCAGAGATCAGCCGGGGTGTGGGGCCTCTTTCTTCCCTCAGCCCTGAATTCAGGTCTGCAGCGGATCTGCTTTCTGACACCCGCAATGGGAGGTGCTACAATTTCCATCAGGCCTGGATGGGGGCGGGGGTCCGCCAATTTGGCCTCGTTTACCACCTGTCCCCATTGCTATTTTCTTCTGTCGATGCCCCCAACTAGTCTCCTACCACTTCAGGATTGCCATGATGGACAGTATCTGCCCCCGGTTCCGCCAGGACTGTGCTGACAGGAGCTCAGGGCCTGCAGACAACTTTTCCAAGACACATGATGTAGGGTCCAGCCCTACGGGGCTTGGCGGGTGTTCCCCGCCCCCGTATTCGGAGACGAGAGATTGTAATAAATTAAGACACAAGACAAAGAGATAAAGAGAAAGCAGCTGGGCCTGGGTCTTAACGACTACCAAGACGCGGAGACCGGTAGTGGCCCCGAAGGGCTGGGCATGCTGATATTTATTGCATACAAGACAAGGGGGCAGGGTAAGGAGGGTGAATCTTCTAAGTGATTGACAAGGTGAAGCAAGTCACGTGATCACAGGACAGGGGGCCCTTCCCTTTTAGGTAACCGAAGTAGAGAGAGAAGGCAGCATACGTCAGCATTTTTTTCTATGCACTGATGAGAAAGATCAAAGACATTAAGACTTTCACTATTTCTTCTACCGCTCTCTACTATGAACTTCAAAGAGGAACCAGGAGTATGGGAGGAGCATGAAAGTGGACAAGGAGCGTGAGCATTGAAGCACAGCACCACAGGGAGGGGTTTAGGCCTGCGGATGACTGCGGGCAGGCCTGGATAATATCCAGCCTCCCACAAGAAGCTGGTGGAGCAGAGTGTTCCCTGACTCCTCCAAGGAAAGGAGACTCCCTTTAGCGATCTGCTAAGTAACGAGTGTCTTCCCAGACACTGGCGTTACTGCTTGACCAAGGAGCCCTCAAGCGGCCCTTATGCGAGCGTGACAGAAGGTTCACCTCTTGTCTTCTAGGTCACTGTTCACAATGTCCCTTCGGCACCTGACCCTATACCTGCCGGTTATTCCTAGGTTATATTAGTAATGCAACAAAAAGTAATATTAAAAGCTAATGATTAATAATGTTTATAATAATTATTGATAATTGTCCATGATCATCTCTATATCTAATTTGTATTATGACTATTCTTATTCTATTTCTTTATTATACTGAAACAGTTTGTGCCTTCTGTCTCTTGCCTTGGCACCTAGGTAATCTTTCGCCCACAACATGAGATGAGGGTTGTGGACTGAATGGAAACGGGGAGGTGGAGCGAGCCTTTGGCAAGAGTGCAGTGGGAAAGCCAAGCTCTCACCACGGTCACAGACTCCACCGACTTTGACAAGCGCCGCAAGGCACACTATGACAAAGGGAAGTTGTCTCAAGGCTCAGAAAAACCAGCCCTTGGAGGATAAAGAGGACAAGGATGACAATGGTGGTATTATCAGTATCAGCGGTGGCAGTCAAGGCGTGATGCTGGACCCACAGCCCAGGCCTGTTCAGAGAGGCTGGGCAGGAGAACTAGCCAGCGGAGCCAAAGATGAGCCAGGCCTGGTCACCCGGAGGCACATCCTTGAAGCCCGGGGTTAGCGATGGGGGGGCTCCAGGGACTAGAGGGGGTGGTATTCCAGAGCCCGTTCCTCACTTCTCTACCACCGTCTGTCTTCCTCAGTGGCTATCAGCCCAAGACTCTGCTGCCTGACAGGGAGGTAATGCTGGGAAGTAACCCCAGGGAAGAAAGAGGGCAGCTGGAGGAAGGACCCCACTCAGGATAGTCCCCGGAGATTATTGGCTGTTGAGAAACAGAAAGTCTGATTGGGGGCTGATTTGTTGGCCAGGCCCAGTGGCTCACTTCTCTAATCCCAGCACTTTGGGAGGATTGCTTGAGGCCAGGAGTTCAAAACCAGCCTGGGCAACATAGGGAGACCTCGTCTCTACAAAAAAAAAAAGAAAAAGAAAAAAAATTGTTTTTAATTAGCCAGGTGTGGTGGTGTGCACCTGCAGTCCAGGCTACTGGGGAGGCTAAGGTGGGAGAATAGCTTGAGCCCAGGAGTTTGAGGCTGCCGTGAGCAATGCCACATTCCAGCCTGGGTAACATAACAAGATCTTGTCTCAAAAAATAAATAAAAAATAGACAAAAGTCCGAGACAACCATGGGGGGAGGTGGTCACTGAAGTTTTTCTCAAATGGGAAGGGTAAGAGACGTCAGTGAGATGAGGATCTGGGGCCTGAGCTTCTCCCCTCTGGTGAGGGCCCACGACAGACACCTGGGGGGCATGGATACACCAGATGGCCAGAAGACTTGGATTCATTTGGTTGATTCCTCAGATTCCTCCACCTACAGAAATCAGTCCCCCCATCTGTGGCCACTATCATATTGGGGCAGGAGATCACTCTGCAGCACAAGAAGTATGATAGCAAAGGACTATACCTGAGGTCCTGCTCCCACCCAGAGCTTGTAGAGGACATGGAAGATGAGCATCAGGATGGTAAGAGCCTGGGCAGGCCAGCCTAGGGGGCAGGAGGGCTGGGAACCCACAGCCTGATGGGTACTCCAGCCCTGATCCCTGATTCTAGGCTCCACAAGCTTGACCTAGGTGATTGAGAACCCCGTAAGCACTGAGGTCCACCTACTGGACCACATGGGAGGCCCCTTTAGGGATCACAAGGCCACAGAGAGCTCCCTGATGGTGACAATGACACCATTGCAGCCTGTTGAGGGCACCAGGCCACCATCTCCCTGGAGCTGTCTCTTGGCAAGCTCCCATCTCCCAGCCCTCCAATTCTTTCAGGCCAGTACATCAGCAACAGGTGGAAGGAGAGGCCCTGAACAGCCTCAAGTCCAAGGTCCACATTGGACAGGAGAGGAACGAAGGAGACTCAGAAGCGGTTGGGACCCCCTCCAGCTTGGCATCACCCACTGGCTCCACGCCTCCTCCTTAACTCCTCTCTGCCACGTCACCCCACTCCAGGTATTTCTCTGTCCTCCAAAGACAGTGAGTCTCAAGTGGTGTCCAGCTGGTGGCTGGGGGGCTGAGCTGGCAAAGCCCAAGGAGTTCAGAGAGGGAGGGTGGAAGCAACCCCAACTCCTCAAGCCAGAACAAGCACAGCCGGGCACACTGAGCCTGGGCAGAGGCAAGGGGATGCTTACACTGGCCAGAGAGGTAGAGGAGCTGAGTGGGGAGGTTCTAGGGGATCCAGAGTCACATGGACAAGATCTCATGCCTGCTACGAGAAAGCCATGAACTCAAACTCTTCTCTCCAGATGAAACCCTGGGACTTCGATGGACTCAAGAAAAGGAAAGCAAACAATGGAAAATGGGGCTGGTTGGGGGTGGAGTGGGGGCAACCTTCCCTTCATGACCACCCTATGAATAGAAATAAAGAGCAGAAGAGCAAGAGTCTGGGAGCTGTGGATCGGGTACTCAGGCTGGGCCTGCTCCGTCGTTGAGGAGAGGGGAGGAGGAAGGGGAGTTCACACACAGGAACCATGAATATGACGGCAAAGCGAAGAAAGCTGGGAGCAGTCCAGGGTTCTGGACTCCACAGGAGCCTAGAATCACGAGAAGGCCCAAGCTGTAGCAGGATGACAATGACTGATGCAATTAATATAGTGAACCGGCCGGGCACAGTGGCTCACGCCTGTAATCCTAGCACTTTGGGAGGCCGAGGTGGGTGGATCACCTGAGGTCAGGAGTTCGAGACCAGTCTGACCAACAAGGTGAAACCCCCTCTCTACTAAAAATACAAAAAGCCGGGCATGGTGGCAGGAGCCTGTAGTCCCAGCTACTCGGGAGGCTGAGATAGGAGAATCGCTTGAACCCAGGAGGTGGAGGTTGCAGTGAGCCGAGATCGCGCCACTGCACTCCAGCCTGGGCAACGGAGGGAGACTCCGTCTCATAAATAAATAAACAAATAAATAAATTTTAGTGAACCATGAATTTACTGCTGTCACCTTCTTCACTTCATACAGCCCTGGAGGAAGGGGTTATCATTCCCATCTTCCAGATGAGAAAACTGAGGAATCAAAGAGCTCGTCCAGGGGCACACAACCTCTAAGTGACAGAGCCAAGATTTGAACCTAGATCTGCCAGGCCCCCAAGACTCAACCATGAAGAGAGAAAGAAACAGAGGCTAGAGCCCCAGGAGGAAGGCGCTGGCAGATCGTCTCTGAGGGCGGGGCTGTGGCTTCTCTGATCTCAGGCCCCCATCTCCGCGCAGGCCCCGCCCCTGCCCCTCCCAGCACTGCCTGGAAGTGTGGGGTGAGAGCTCCTCCTAGGACACCCCTTTCCCCTTGGGGAAAGAATTGTGCCCCCCAGGCCCTTCTCCGCGGAGGTCCCTCTCTTCCTTCCCCATCATCTCCCCTTCCTGGGACAGAAAGTGCCTCCACCTGCATCCCCAGGTGCCCGGCCTCCAGGGCCCACTGGCCCCACAGCAGGCAAGCTGAGATGACGGTCAAGCTGGATTTCGAGGAGTGTCTCAAGGACTCACCCCGTTTCCGGTAAGTGTGAACTGGTCTGGGGGGCTAAGGAGGGGAAAGTCTAACACCCCCAGCACACACACACCTTTCCCCAGGCCAGATCTCCTTCCAGGGAGCAGGCCTCCAAGAGGCAGGAGCGAGCCTGTGGGCCAAAGTGGTACCCCAGTTATGAAAGCAGGGTACTCCAATGCTCTCTGCCCCTGCATGCTCCTTCTGGCCTCTGCAGTTTCCCTCACCCCTAGAGCTGGCATTCCCTCTGGCCTCTCAGTGGGACCCCTGCCCCTCCCCCAGCACCTGCTCTGGGGCGGTTAGCAACTTCCTGCCCTGGCCACATCCACCCTCCTTCTACCCTTCCTGCTCTGGCCTGGGCTGTGGTAGCTCCCAGACTGCAGAGCGGGTAGAGCACAAGTGGGCGGGTGGGGGGCGAGCCTCTCAACTCTGCAGCTTTCTCCTCCGTACCCACCGCCCTGCAACTCCATCCCGCCTGATGAGGCAGACAGACCAGATGAACCCAAGCTCTGTTCCCATGACCCCCTCTTTCCCAGAGCCTCTATTGAGCTGGTGGAAGCCGAAGTGTCAGAATTGGAGACCCGTCTGGAAAAGGTGACCCTGACATGGAGAGGTGACCCAGGAATGGATTAGGTTGAGAGGGGTAGGGCCAGGGAGAAAGCTGGAGACACAGAATGCGTTCCAGGGATTATTGAATACTGTGTAGGGGAGATATTTTGGAGACTGCAGAGAAGCAGAAAAGGTGGTTCTGTACCGACAAGAAGCTCAGGATCTTGGAAAACAAGACTTACTTTTGGGCCAGGCATGGTAGCTCATGCCTGTAATCCCAGCACTTTGGGAGGCCAAGGTGAATGGATCACCTGAGGTCAGGAGTTCTAGACCAGCCTGGCCAACATGGCGAAACCCCGTCTCTATTAAAAATGCAAAAATCAGCCATGCTTGGTGGCGCCCATCTGTAGTTCCAGCTACTCAAGAGGCTGAGGCAGAGGAATCGCTTGAACCTGGGAGGCGGAGGTTGCAGTGAGCCAAGATCGCACCACTGCACTCCAGGCTAGGCGACAGAGCGAGACTCTGTCTCAAAAAAAAAAAAAGACTTAATTTTGGACTTCCTTGTTCAGCTCTTGAGCTCCTCCTGCATTGTGCCAGGCCCTGGGCATTCAGGGAGGGCAAGATCATTTCTGCTCCCACGGAGCCCAAAGGCTGACTGGAAGACAAACCAGTGAAACGTTTCAATTCAAGACAGTAAGGCGTCACCTGAGCACTCTATCAAACAGCATGTTCACACAAATACACTCAAATGCACTCTCATTCCCCTTACTTCACTTTACTTTTCTTTGCAACATTTACCTCGGACACATTATGTATTTGTATGCTATATATTAGTTCTCTATTGCTGTGTAACAAATTGTCACAAATTTAGTGGGCAACATTGTTTTATGGGCAACATGGTGAGACCTCACCTCTACAAATAATAATTTTATTTTTATTTTTATTATTTGAGATGGAGTCTTGCTCTGTCGCCGAGGCTGCAGTGCAGTGGTGTGATCTTCGCTTACTGGAACTCCACCTCCCAGGTTCAAGCGATTCTCCTACCTCAGCCCCCCAAGTAGCTGGGATTACCAGTGTGCACCACCACACCTGGCTAATTTTTTTTTTTTTTTTTTTTTTTTTTGGTATTTTTAGTAAAGACAGGGTCTCACCGTGTTGGCTAAGCTGGTCTTGAACTCCTGACCTCAAATGATCTACCTGCCACAGCCTCCCAAAGTGCTCGGATTACAGGCGTGAGCCACCGCACCTGGCCTACAAATAATAATTTTAAACAATGGACTGGATGGGGTGGCCACAGCTGTGATCCCAGATGCTTGAACTACTGGGCTCAAGTGATCCTCCCTCCTCAACCTCCCCAGTAGCTGTGCTACAGGCACATGCCACTGTGCCTGGCTTTTTTAAATTTAATTTTATTTTTTGTAGAGATAGGGTCTCCCTATGTTACCTAGGCTGGTCTGGAACTCCTGGGCTCAAGTAATCCTCCCACCTCAGCCTCCCAAAGTGCTGGAACTACAGGTGTGAGCCACCACACCTGGCCTGAATTTTTTATTTTGAGTAAATTATTGACTCAGGAGACTAGTAAGGAGAGGTGTCACGTACCCATCACCCAGCTTCCCCCAGTGGTAACATCTTATACAACACTAGTACATTATTAAAACTAGGAAATTAATATTGTCACGTTACAATTAACAATAAACTCGGCCGGGTGCGGTGGCTCACGCCCGTAATCCCAGCACTTTGGGAGGCCAAGGTGGGCGGATCACGAGGTCAGGAGATCAAGACCATCCTGGCTAACACTGTGAAACCCCGTCTCTACTAAAAATACAAAAAATTATCTGGGTGTGGTGGCAGGTGCCTGTAGTCCCAGCTACTCGGGAGGCTGAAGCAGGAGAATGGCACGAAGCCAGGAGGCAGAGCTTGCAGTGAGTGGAGATTGTGCCACTGCACTCCAGCCTGGGCGACAGAGTGAGACTGTCTCAAAAAACAAAAACAAACAAAAAAACCCCAATAAACTCTAGCCAAGCTCAGTGGCTCACGCCTGTAATCCCAGCACTTTGGTAGGCTGCGGCAGGTGGATCACGAGGTCAGGACTTCGAGAACAGCCTGACCAACATGATGAAACCCCTGTCTCTACTAAAAATACAAAAATTAGCCAGGTGTGGTGGCATGCACCTGTAATCCCAGCTACTCAGGAGGCCGAGGCAGGAGAATTGCTTGAACCCAGGAGGCGGGGGTTGCAGTGAGCGGAGATCACACCACCACACTCCAGCCTGCGGAGGTAGCAATGAGCGGAGATCGTGCCACTGCACTTCGGCCTGGGCGACAGACCAAGACTCTGTCTCTAAATAAATAAATAAACTCTATAGATCCTACTTCGATTTTACATTTTGCATATACTCTTTTTTGGTGTTTTTGTATATAATTCTATGGTACTTTATCACGTGTATGGATTACTTTAACCATCACCACACACCAATGGACATACGGAATTCCTTTACAGTGGTACCCGACACCCTTCCCACACTTCTTTAATCCGTGGTAACCACTGATTTGTTCTCCATCTCTCTACTTTTGTCATTTCCAGAATGTTCCATAAATAGAATCATACACTATGTGACCCTTTGAGATTTGGCTTCCCCCTCCCCCCTCACTCAGAATAATGCTGCTGCCAGGTGTGGTGGCTCATGCCTGTCATCCCAACTACTCAGGAGGTCAAGGTAGGAGGGTTGCTTGAGGCCAGAAGCTTGAGACCAGCCTGGGCAACATAGCAAGACCCTTGTCTCTAAATAATGTTTTGTTTTGTTTTTTAATTAGCCAGGCGTGGTGGTGTGCGCCTGTAGTCTCAGCTACTCAGGAAGCTAAGATTGGAGGATCCCTTGAACCCACGAGTTCAAGGCTGCAGTGAACTATGATCCCACCACTGCACTCCAGCCTGGGCGACAGAGCCCTCAACTCTAAAAATAATCATAATTTTTTAAAAGATTAATGCTCTTGAAGTTTATCCAAGTTGTTGCACATATCAACAGTTTGTTCCTTTTTATTGCTGAGTACTGTTCTATTGAACAGATGTCCCAGTCTGTCACTAGTCCAGTGTTATGAAAGTTTCTTACTCATCTAAGGGGGAGGGGCTGAGATGGTAAGGAAAAAACTAGACACAGAGTCCTCAGATTCACACAGTCATATGTGAACATCCTTGTACCTTGTCACAGACAACCCATGGTGATGTCTGATAAGATTTGATCTTGGTCAGGCCAGGTGCAGTGGCTCATGCCTGTAATCCCAGCACTTCGGGAGGCCGAAGCAGGTGGATCACCTGAAGTCAGGAGTTCGAGACCAGCCTGGTCAACATGGTGAAACCCCGTCTCTACTAAAAATACAAAAAATTAGCCGGGTGTGGCGGTGGGCGCCTGTAATCCCAGCTACTCGGGAGGCTGAGGCAGGAGGATCACTTGAACCTGGGAGGCGGAGGTTGCGGTGAGCCAAGATGGTGCCATTGCACTCCAGCTTGGGCAACAAGAGCGAAACGCCGTCTCAAAAATAGAAAAATAAAAAGAGATGGGGTTTCACTATGTTGGTCAGGCTGATATCCAACTCCTGACCTTAGGTGATCCACCCACCTCAGCCTCCCAAAGTGTTGAGATTATAGGTCTGAGCCACCTTGCCTGGCCTATCAAGTCTCTTTGTCAGTCAAAAGGGCCAGATAGGGTGGGCCCCAGGAGTACCCCAGCATTTCCTCTTGGCCCTGACCCATGGTCTGGAGGATGGATTAATATTTATGAGGGAACGTGCAGTGAGCACAGAATGGGACAACTCCTAGCAGTAAATACTATAGATTTTATTTATTTATTTATTTTTTGAGACAGAGTCTCGGTCTGTCACCCAGGCTGGAGTGCAGTAGCGCCATCTCAGCTCCCTGCAGCCTTGACCTCCCGGATTCAGGCAGTCCTCCTGCCTTAGCCCCTGAGGTAACTGGGATTACAGGCATGTGGTGCCATCTCGGCTCACTACAGCCTCAGTCTCCCAGGTTCAAGCAGTCCTCCTGCTTTAGCCTCCCAAGTAGCTGGGATTACAGGCATGTGCCACCACGCCTGGCTAATTTTTGAATTTTTAGTAGAGATGGGGTTTCACCATGTTGCCCAGGCTGGTCTTGAATTCCTGAGCTCAAGCGACTGGCCAGCCTTGGCCTCCCAAAGGGCTGGGATTACAGGTGTGAGCCACCGCGCCTGGCCAATACTGTAGAATTTAATAGCAACTAGGTAGAGCATCCAGACCGTGCAGGAGGCTGGAATCTCCACGGAGCTCTGGATTTAAGCAAGCAGGCAGCGCAGAAAGATATATGTGCAAGTGGACAGGGAAAGATGTTTTGGAGGTAAGGCTGACAGAGGTATTGGCGACAGGCTGAGAGGAACGGGCAGGAATTTGGTTTCAGGCCCAAGGCAGTGGGAGCAAAGACGCAGTGATGAGAACACAGCAGGTGTGTGTTAGATACAGGGAGAGCTGGATGAGCCTGGAGAGCAGTGAGGCCGGGCAGGAATGGGGGAGCGCCGCCCTGGGCAAGGGGAGAGGAAGTGGGGCAGGTGTGGGGGCGTCACCGGGTGTGAGGATGACGGCACAGCTCCCTGTTACCCTCCTTCTTTCCCAGCTCCTGAAACTGGGCACTGGTCTCCTGGAAAGTGGGCGCCATTACCTTGCTGCCAGCCGCACCTTCGTTGTCGGCATTTGTGACCTGGCCCGCCTGGGTCCACCAGAGCCCATGATGGCGGTATGCGGAGGGTCTGCATCTGGGTGGGAAGGGGTCTGGGACGAGGAGGGGATGCTGCAGAAGAGGAGGGCTGGCCTGGGGTCTGCAGGTTCCAGGCCAGAGCAGGGCTGGGCTGCTGTCCGTGATAGCCATAGCAGGCTGGGTCTCGAGTCAGGAGGGTGCTGCCACCCCATGCCTGGTACTCTTTCTGTGCCTCTTCTTGCCTAGGAGTGTCTGGAAAAATTCACCGTGAGCCTGAATCACAAGCTGGACAGCCATGCGGTAAGTAGGGGAAGGTAGGGATTGTGGGAATGGTGGCCAGGTCGCCTGTGGTCCTGACCCCAGTCTACCAACATCTCCTTCCCTCAGGAGCTTCTAGATGCCACCCAACACATACTGCAGCAGCAGATCCAGACCCTGGTCAAGGAGTGAGATGGGGCCGGGTGCAGTGGCTCACACCTATAATCCCAACACTTTGGGAGGCCAAGGCGGGAGGATTGCTTGAGCCCAGGAGTTCGACACCAACCTAGCCAACATGGCGAAACTGTCTCCACAAAAAAACAAAAATTAGGCCGGGCGTGGTGGCTCATGCCTATGATCCCGGCATTTTGGGAGGCCAAGGCGGGTGGATCACCTGAGGTCGGGAGTTCGAGACCAGCCTGTCTAACATGGCAAAACCCCGGCTCCACTAAAAAATAGGAAAAAAAAAATTAGCCGGGCATGGTGGCAGGTGCCTGTAATCCCAGCTACTCAGGAGGCTGAGGCAGGAGAATCATTTGAACCAGGAGGTGGGGGTTGCAGTGAGCCAAGATCACGCTACTGCACTTCAGCTTGGGCAACAGAGTGAGACTCTGTCTAAAAAAAAAAAAAAAAAAAAAAATAGCCAGGCGTGGTGGCACATGTCTGTTGTCTCAGCTTCTTGGGAGGCTGAGGCAGGAGAATTCCTTGAGCCTGGAGGTCAAGGCTGCGGTGAGCCATGATTGTGCCACTGTACTCCAGCCTGGGTAACAGAGCAAGACCCGGTCTCAAAAACAACAACAACAACAAATTTTTTAAAAGGGGGAATGAGATGCGAGGGAAGGGGGCCTTATTTCTCGGAAACCAGCCCTGCCATCCTCTTCCCATGACCACAGGAGCCTTCCCAGTGACAGAGTTGTGAGATTGGGGGTTTCTGGTGTCCTGACTTCCGTCCCAGGGATCTCCTTGGGTTTCCCACGTTGCAGAGACTAACTGAAAGGACATGAGGGCTTTATTCTGGGAATGCTCTGCTGGGGCAGGTGGGTGTTAGCTGCGATTCTGTGTTATCTTCCCATCCTTAGAGGTCTGCGGGGTTTCCGAGAGGCTCGCCGGGATTTCTGGCGGGGGGCTGAGAGCCTGGAGGCTGCCCTAACCCACAATGCAGAGGTTCCCAGGCGCCGGGCCCAGGAGGCAGAAGAGGCAGGAGCTGCTTTGAGGACGGCTCGAGCTGGGTACCAGGGACGGGCACTGGATTATGCCCTGCAGGTGCCTGCCCCAATCTGTCTTCCTGGGGTACCAGAGCCTCAGGTGTCACCTCGAGGCTGGGGGGTACCCAGTGTGCAGTGGGAAGGGGTGCTGTGTTTTCAAGACTGACCTGGGGTTTTTTACATCCTCAGATCAACGTGATTGAGGACAAGAGGAAGTTTGACATCATGGATTTTGTGAGTTGTGGTGGGGGTGAGGGCAGGGTGGAGAGGAGCCTGCTGCCAGCACAAGGGAAGGGGGAAAGGGGTTCTTCCTCAGCCCGCCCACTACCCGCCTTGTCCCCCAGGTGCTGCGTTTGGTGGAGGCCCAGGCTACCCATTTCCAGCAAGGCCATGAGGAGCTGAGCCGGCTGTCCCAGTATCGAAAGGAGCTGGGCACCCAGGTGGGGCCCCAGGGCACAGCAGGTGGTGGAGGGAGGTTAGGGACTCCTAACTGGGGGGCCTTGGACATCTGAGATGCCCTTCCTGTGCCCAGTTGCACCAGTTGGTCTTGAATTCAGCGCGAGAGAAGAGGGACATGGAGCAGAGACATGTGCTGCTGAAACAGAAGGTGAGGGGCCAGGTGCGGTGGCCCACGACCGTCATCCCAACATGTCGGGAGGCTGAGGTGGGAAGACTGCTTGAGGCCTGGAGTTCAAGATTAGCCTAGGCATTGTAGTGAAACTCCATTTCTACAGAAAATTTTAAAATTAGCTGGTGTGGTGGCATGCACCTGTAGTTCTAGCTACTCAGGAGGCTGAGGTGGGAGGATTGCTTGAGCCCAGGAGTTCAAGACTGCAGTGAACTATGATCACACGACTGCACTTAAGCCTGGGTGAAAGAACAAGACCCTGTCTCTAAAAATAAATTTTAAAAAAGATTTCAAAAAGCAGAAAGTGAGGGCTAGGGCTGTGGGCAGGAGGCAGATGCCTATGGCCTTGGTCTCTGCCCATCTCAGTTGCCCTTTGATCCTCTTGTGCCTGCAGGAGCTGGGTGGCGAGGAGCCAGAACCAAGCTTAAGAGAGGGGCCTGGTGGCCTGGTGATGGAAGGACATCTCTTCAAACGGGCCAGCAACGCATTTAAGACCTGGAGCAGGTGAGGAGAGGACACCCCCAATCAGCCCGCCCCACCCAATGATGTATTTTCGGGTGGTAATAGCACGCTAAGCACTGCAAGGAAAAACAGATGAACCCCCCCTGCCTCAGTAGAGTTTACATTCCATCAGCAAAGACAGACGATAAACCTAGTAAGTAAATTACGTGCTATGTTAGAAGGTGATAGTGCTAGGCCGGGCGCGGTGGCTCACGCTTGTAATCCCAGCACTTTGGGAGGCCGAGGCGGGGGGATCACGAGGTCAGGAGATCGAGACCACGGTGAAACCTCGTCTCTACTAAAAATACAAAAAAATTAGCCGGGCGTGGTGGCGGGCGCCTGTAGTCCCAGCTACTCGGAGAGGCTGAGGCAGGAGAATGGCGTGAACCCAGGAGGCGGAGCTTGCAGTGAGCCGAGATCGCGCCACTGCACTCCAACCTGGGTGACACAGCGAGACTCTGCCTCAAAAAAAAAAAAAAAAGAAAAAAAAAAAAAAAAAGAAGGTGATAGTGCTATGGGACAGAGAGAATAAAGCAAGGGATGTGGGGAGCTGGGTAGGGGTTACAGTTCTAAATAGTTGGGCAGTGTGGGCTTCATGAGAAGGTAACTTTTGAATAAAGACTTGAAGGATATCTGGGGGAAGAAAGTTCTAGACAGAAGGAAGAGCCAGTGCCAAGGCCCTGAGATAGCTGGGGAGTTGGATGAGCAGGGTGGCGGCCCTGGGTCTGGACAGAGTGAGGGAGCAGGATGTGTAGGAGATGAAATTTGAGCTAATGGGGGCATGAGTCATTATAGGGCCCTATAGATTTTTGTAGGGATTTGGGGTCTACTCTGAGGGCAACTGGGAGCTGCTATAGAGTTTGGAACAGGATGGTGGCATGCTGTGACTTGACTCCTTCCCCTTCTAGGGCCACTGCTAGCCCACATGGGATCTCTGTGCAAATTAGAAAATGGAGCCACTTCCCCAAGATACCTTTTTTCTTTTTCTTTTCTTTCTTTTTTTCTGTTTGAGATGGGGTGTCACTCTGTTGCCCAGCCTGGAGTGCAGTAGCGCAGTCTCGGCTCACTGCAACCTCTGTCCCCTGAGTTCAAGTGATCCTCCCTCCTCAGCGTCCTAAATAGCTGGGACAACAGGCGTGTGCCACCACGCTCGGCTAATTTTTGTATTTTTGGTAGAGACAGGATTTCACCATGTTGCCCAGGCTGGTCGCAAACTCCTGACATCAAGCAATCCGCCTGCCTCGGCCTCCCAAATTGCTGGGTTTACAAGGGTGAGCCACTGTACCTGGCCCCCAAGATTCTTTCTTTTCTTTTTCTTTTTTTTTTCTTTTTTGATGGAGCCTCGCTCTGTTGTGCAGGCTGCAGTGCAGTGGTGCGATCTCGGCTCACTGCAACCTCAACTTCCTGGGTTCAAGCGATTCTCCTGCCTCAGCCTCCCAAGTAGGTGGGATTATAGGCGCCCGCCACCATGCCTGGCTACTTTTGTATTTTTAGTAGAGACTGAGTTTCACCATACTGGTCAGGGTGGTCTCAAACTCCTGACCTCAGGTGATCCACCGCCCCCATCGGCCTCCCAAAGTGCTGGGATTACAGGTGTGAGCCCAGCCTAAATAGTATTTTTTAAATTGTAGCAATAGACATTTTATTAGAAAAAGAATTTTACTGCCATCTGCTGGAAAGTTGTCTTCATAAGTATATGAAATCTGGGTTGTCCAAGATAGGAACAGCATCCTTTAGATGTTCCAATCTGCACAACTGTCCACCCTTCTCTGGAATGTCTCGTGGAACAGACAGCCCAGGTGTCTCTCCTCTCAGTAAGATCCTCATGGGCAAAGAGCACAGCCTCTCTTCCTGCCCATGTCTGTAATGATTTCCTTCTCTTACAGACGCTGGTTCACCATTCAGAGCAACCAACTGGTTTACCAGAAGAAGTACAAGGTGAGTAAGCCTGGGTCTTGGATGCCTGGGCCCCAGGGAGACTCAGCTCTTGCCTGCAGCTGGACATCTGGCCCCTTATCACCTTATGCTGCCAGGACCCTGTGACTGTGGTGGTGGACGACCTTCGTCTCTGCACAGTGAAACTCTGCCCTGACTCAGAAAGGCGGTTCTGCTTTGAGGTGGTGTCCACCAGCAAGTGAGTGCAATCCGCAGGGGTGATACTCTAATATGTCTAAACAGCTGCCAACCTGAAAGGCAGGGCCCACCACAGTGGAGGCCCCCCATGCAGCTCCAGACCTTAATTTAATTCTTTGGCGGCTGGACTGGGGGGCAGTTGTGGAAGAGGGTACAGGGTGATGGGGGATATTTAGGAGAATATTACCAACTGGTACAGAAGTCTTTCAATGCAACTGGAACTGGTTGAATACTGGCTGAATGTCAGCCTGCCCATCCTGCCACTTTGGTTCCCAGCCCTCAGACCCCTCTGCCATCTCCCTCACCCTCCTACCTAGGTCCTGCCTCCTCCAGGCTGACTCAGAGCGCCTCCTGCAGCTGTGGGTCAGTGCTGTGCAGAGCAGCATCGCTTCTGCCTTCAGTCAGGCTCGCCTTGATGACAGCCCCCGGGGTCCAGGCCAGGTACCTTAACCTGGGGTTGCAGAGCCAGGCTGCCCATGGAGATGGAGCACCCTTTACCCTAGGCCCCTTGGCCACCCTTTCTTCTCCTGTCTCCCCCAGGGCTCGGGACACCTGGCCATAGGTTCTGCTGCCACCCTGGGTTGTGGTGGAATGGCCAGGGGAAGGGAGCCTGGGGGAGTCGGGCACGTGGTGGCCCAGGTCCAGAGTGTGGATGGCAATGCCCAGTGCTGCGACTGCCGGGAGCCAGCCCCGGAGTGGGCCAGCATCAACCTTGGTGTCACCCTCTGCATTCAGTGTTCCGGCATCCACAGGTTACTCCATGAGGCCCATGCGGGAGCCCCACTCCTTCGGCTGCAGTGCGGCTCCAATAGAGAGCTCATCACACCGGTCCCTCTTCCTTCCCTGTCCTGGCTTCCTCTCTTAGCTTCTGGCTTTGTCACTGGGTACCAGGCCTGGGCCCAAGCCTGTGGGGTGCCAGTTGGACCCAGGTGGGGCCTAGCCCCTCTGTGTCCTAGTCTGGCCAGAATTGGGGGATACCCAGAATTTGTTGGCTTGGTTGGAAGAAGTGTGGGGTCAAGGCTGCTGAGGGTTGGGAGCCAATGAAGACTAGGCAGAGAAACAGTCATGAGGCCTTAGCAAGTGTCTAAGGCCCTCGCCCCCCACCTCAGTGTGGTGGAAGGGAGGTGACATGCGAGAGATCGTCCAGGCCAAAGTGTCATTAGAGAAGGGAGGTGGCTGGAGTGATGAGGGCCTTGAAATGAAACCTAAGGAAGAAGGACTGGTGACGAGGCAGAGTCCTGCCAGGGCCGGGTCAAGGCTACATGGTAGCTACATGGCCGCAGCTGCCCTGCCTCCTGGGCCAGCACCTCTGCATGGGCCCCCATGCCAGCCTTGCCTCCCAGTGTCTTCAGGAGCAGCAGCAGCTCCCCAGGCCACTGCCCCCCTGCACAGGGCCTGACCCTCCCCTCTGGCCCTCCAGGAGCCTTGGTGTTCACTTCTCCAAAGTCCGGTCTCTGACCCTCGACTCATGGGAGCCAGAACTAGTGAAGGTGACTTGGGGTATTGTGAAGATTGGGGGCAAGAACTTGGGGTGGGGCAAGGACTTGGGGGTGCAGGGGCGTGATCCCTGAGGAGTCACTCGCCCCCACCTTCCCTGACTCTGCCTCTGCCTCTGCCTGGGCCTCCCGAAGCTCATGTGTGAGCTGGGAAATGTCGTCATCAACCAGATCTATGAGGCCCGCGTGGAGGCCATGGCAGTGAAGAAACCAGGGCCCAGCTGCTCCCGGTGAGCTTGGGGTTTAGCCTCCCAGAGGAATGGGGGACCCCTGGAGCAAGAAGAGGGAAGACTGCCTGCTTCTCCCCTCCCACAGGCAGGAGAAGGAGGCCTGGATTCATGCTAAATACGTGGAGAAGAAGTTCCTGACCAAGCTGCCTGAGATTCGAGGGCGACGAGGTGGCCGGGGGCCCCCAAGGGGGCAGCCTCCTGTGCCCCCAAAGCCTTCCATCAGGCCCCGGCCAGGGAGCTTGAGATCCAAGCCAGGTATAGGGTTGGTTGGGCATTCATTGAGCACCTGCTGTGTGCTCGGCAGTGTGCCAGGTACTGCGGGGAGGCACAGAGTGTGAAGCCCAGGCCTCCCCCTGGAGAATGTCGGAGGGACCGGACTGCCGTTGCAGGGGTTACGGTGGAGTGTGACATTAAGAATGGGAAGGAATGTGGGGCTGGGCATGGGCGGGGAGGGTAAGGGGTGCCAGCAGCAAGAGAAAAGGAGAGAGAGTGGGGTGGGTTTGGCTGGAGCGGCAGGGGTTGAGAGCTGAGGCCGAGTGTCAGGCAGTCAGCTCACCTGTGTCATCCCGCAGTCGGGGTGGTTGGACCGGATGAGGTGATGATGCCGTCTCTCCCCCACACCCTAGGGACTCGTACACATGCATACTCATACACATACCCACGCCTGCATCACTCTATTCCCTCCACAGTCCCAAGCTCCCCATCATTTAGAAGAGACCTGTCCCATTATAGCATTGGGGCACTGTGCTGAGGGTTTTCTTCCCAGACTCGGAGCTGCTTCCCCCTAACAGAACCAAATCCCCTGAACAGAGCCTCCCTCTGAGGACCTGCGAAGCCTGCACCCTGGGGCCCTGCTATTTCGAGCGTCTGGGCATCCTCCATCTCTTCCCACCATGGCCGATGCCCTTGCCCATGGAGCTGATGTCAACTGGGTCAATGGGGGCCAAGATAATGCCACACCGCTGATCCAGGCCACAGCTGCTGTAAGAGCCCTGCCGACCTCCCCACCCCACCCTAGGGCTCTGACACCTACTCCTGACTCTGGGCCCTGCCCTTACCTCCTCTTCCCACCACCTGTTCCCTAGGGCCTCCACTCATAGGGAGAGATAAGCAATAGAGACTGGTTGCTAAATGTGTGATTTGAAGGCAGAGAACCTGAGTTTGAACCCAGGCTCTCATCTCTTACAGGAGACTTTTTTTTTTTTTTTTTCTGAGATGGAGGCTCACTCTGTCCCCCAGGCTGGAGTGCAATGGCACGATCTAGGCTCACGGCAAGCTCCGCCTCCCAGGCTCACGCCATTCTCCTGCTTCAGCCTCCCGAGTAGCTGGGACTACAGGCGCCCGCCAGCACGCCCGGCTAATTTTTAGTATTTTCAGTAGAGAAGGGGTTTCACCGTGTTAGCCAGGATGGTCTCGATCTCCTGACCTCGTGATCCACCCGCCTCGGCCTCCCAAAGTGCTGGGATTACTGGCGTGAGCCACCGCGCCCGGCCTACAGGAGACTTTTAACAAGTTATTAACCTCTCAGCCTCATCTGTAAAATAGTAACATACCTCATAGGCTTGTACTATGGATTTATATATGAATACATGCAAAGAGCTAGAGCCAAGCCTGACAGCTGTAACCCCTTCTACACTCCTGATTTAACACACTCCACCCTCCCATTCTCTGAACTGGCGCCACCCTAAGACATCTTGAAATCCACCACTAGGGATGCCACCCTCAACCCCCCTTCTCGACTTCTCCATGCAGAATTCTCTTCTGGCCTGTGAGTTTCTCCTCCAGAACGGGGCGAACGTGAACCAAGCGGACAGTGCGGGCCGGGGCCCGCTGCACCACGCAACCATTCTTGGCCACACAGGGTAGGGATGATGGCCACGGGGAGGAAGGCTGGGAGGAGTTGGGCGGCCGGCTGACCCTGGCTCTTCTCTCCAGGCTCGCCTGCCTGTTCCTGAAACGGGGGGCTGATCTGGGGGCTCGAGACTCTGAGGGCAGGGACCCTCTGACCATCGCCATGGAAACAGCCAACGCTGACATCGTCACCCTGTAAGAATGCCTGAAGGGGCGGGACTGGCGCTGGGACTCCCCCCACCCCCGCCCGCCCACCTTCGGGCGGGCGGGGCTGACGCCGAAACAGGAGCCTGCCCGGTGGGGCCTCGGGAAGGGCTGGGCCAGCGCCGGCGCCAGGCTCGAGAAAGGCTGCGCCAAGTGTGCATTGGGACGTGGAGTAGAAGGCAGACGGGAGGGCGGGCAGGGTGCGAGGATGCTTGGCCCATCCTGGGAGATGTTATTTGCCCATCAACATTGCTGTCAGGCATCTTTTTAGCACTAGACGTGACCCCGGGGTTGGGGGCAGATGAACGGAAAGCAACCCAGCTCAAAGGATGGGAAGTTGTGGGGGAGGTGAGGGTAGTGTCTTTTTTTTTTTTTTTTGAGACGGAGTCTCACTCTGTCGCCCAGGCTAGAGTGCAGTGGCGCAATCTCGGCTCACTGCAACCCCCGCCTCCCGGGTTCAGACGATTCTCCGGGTTCAGACGATTCTCCTGTCTCAGCCTCTCCCGAGTAGCTGGGACTACAGGCGTGCGCCACGACGCCCGGCGAATTTTTTGTATTTTTAGTAGAGACGGGGTTTCACCATGTTGGCTAGGACGGTCTCGATTTCCTGACCTCGTGATCCGCCTGCCTCGGCCTCCCAAAGTGTTGGGATTATAGGCGTGAGCCACTGCGCCCGGCCAAAGATAGTGTCGTTCACTTCTTAATTCCCTCCCCTTCAGGCTACGACTGGCAAAGATGAGGGAGGCCGAAGCGGCCCAGGGGCAGGCAGGTAAACAATACACCCACCCCACCCCCCAGGCCCAACACCTGAACTCTGGGCTTCTGGTCCACGGTGACCTCTCTCCGTAGTGCCCAACTGCATTCATTCCGTTAACGAATGCGTATTGGGTGCATGCGACGTGCCAGGCCCTGGCAAGGCATAGGGGCTGGCGCGGTGCCCGCGGTGCGCACGTTCCCACCCAGGCTCGGGGCGCGAGATCCCCAGGTGGACCCCAACCGCCGGATCCTGCCCTTCTGCAGGGGGCCAGCCGCCTCCCGGCCTTTCTTCCCTCCCCCAGGGGATGAGACGTATCTTGACATCTTCCGCGACTTCTCCCTCATGGCGTCAGACGACCCGGAGAAGCTGAGCCGGCGCAGTCATGACCTCCACACGCTGTGACCCTAGGCCCTCGGGGCCCGCGCCTCCCTCCCTTCCCTGCCACCGGGCCCTCGGCCATTAAAGCCTCCGTGCTTCGCTCTTCCCTTCTGGTTCACTTCTTGGGCGCCACCTTCGGGCCCGTAGGGTGTTGGGCGCTGCGGCTCCCGAGGTGCGGGGAGCGGCTGGGGGTTTGCGAGCTCGAGTCCAGCAAGGGGCGACTCCGGGGAGCTAGGCGGCAGCTTCGGCCGGGGCCTGAGCGCCGGGCGCTGCGGGGCGGGGGCTCTCGGGCTGGGGCGACGTGGCCAGCCCAGTCCTGCCGAGGGGTGGGGCTGGCCCTGGGGCTCGCTGGCCCCGCGCCGCCGGGGAGAGAGCGCGCCCGGGCCACCCCGGCCGGAAGGCATCCCCGGAATGCGGCGGCTCAGCACCCGCCCCCTCGGGAATTCCCCGGGGGAGCCGCTGGGAGGGACTCGGCCCCCGGGCCGAGCCGGCCGGGCCTCGGGCTCTGAGCGGTGGGATTAGAGGCTCCAGCCCAGCCGAGTTGCAGACGTGAGGTCTGGCACACCTGAGCGGCGGCTGGGCGGTCGCGGCCACATCCGGGGCGACATGCCTGAGTCACCCCGTCCCGCCAGCGTCTGCCAGTCCAGCCAGTCCGTCCAGTCTCTAGCGTCCGAGACTCGCCTCCAGCCTCCCGCCTCCGCCCGAGCCGCGGAAGCCTCGCGGGGGCGGGGGCGGGGCGCCAAGGGGCGGGGCTGTCTCTTAAAGGGCCTCGGGCCGCTGCCCTTAGGCCACTTCCTGGGGGCGGAGAGGACCTCAGCGGCTGCGGCGACGCCCAGGGAAGGCGGTGCGGCCGGGTCCCGAGACTCCTGGCTGTTTCCATCAGAGCCCTCGGACACTCCCAGCCCGGGCTGAGCACGCATCGTCGCTCCCCGGCGGATACTAGGGGGCTCTGCCATCCGCTCCCGTCAGTTCCGCCTCCATCTCCTGGGACCCGCGCCGGCAGCCAGGCCAGGCCTCTGAGTAGCCCCAGAGCCCTGGCTGGACTCGTCCACGGCGGCAGCGATCTGCCCGGGGTCTCGGAAGCCATCCCTTCAGAGTCGGCCCTGTGCTCGCCACCGTCACCTGCTGGTTGGATTCCGGAAACCCACTGTCTGAAGACCTTAGAGGGGTGTCGCTGCCCACCCGAAATCGGATACGTCCAGACCTCAAGCTCCCTTCCCCTCTCTGGCTGCCCTCTGCTCTTTTCATCTCTCCTCTCAACCTTTTGGGGATTTCTGTGTCCTGACGCCAGCTCCCCATCCACCACCAAAGTAGCTGGGGTGAGCCCCAAACCATACTGCGTGTGCTCCACCTGTGCCTCCAACCCAGCGAATCTGACAGCTTCGACCCAATTCTGCACACACCCAGGAAGTTGTGCCTTTTCTTTTCTTTCGGTGTCTCCTGTACTTCCCAAAATTTCTCCTCCTCCTGTGCCCTCTTCGCCCCCCTCCTTTGGGGGCCCCGTGACCCTGAATGTGGGGGGCACACTATATTCCACCACTTTGGAGACCCTGACCCGCTTCCCAGACTCCATGCTGGGGGCCATGTTTAGGGCCGGCACCCCCATGCCCCCCACCCTCAATCCCCAAGGAGGCGGCCACTACTTCATCGACCGGGATGGCAAGGCCTTCCGGCACATCCTCAATTTCCTGAGGCTGGGCCGCCTGGACCTGCCCCGCGGGTACGGAGAGACAGCGCTGCTCAGGGCAGAGGCTGACTTCTACCAGATCCGGCCCCTCCTGGACGCGCTGCGGGAACTGGAGGCCTCTCGGGGGACCCCTGCACCCACAGCTGCCCTGCTCCACGCAGATGTAGATGTCAGCCCCCGCCTGGTGCACTTCTCTGCTCGCCGGGGACCCCATCACTATGAGCTGAGCTCCGTCCAGGTGGACACCTTCCGAGCCAACCTCTTCTGCACCGACCCTGAGTGTCTAGGTGCTCTGCGGGCCCGATTTGGTGTGGCCAGTGGGGATAGGGCAGAGGGGAGCCCACACTTTCATCTGGAGTGGGCCCCCCGCCCCGTGGAACTCCCCGAGGTGGAGTATGGGAGACTGGGGCTGCAGCCGCTGTGGACTGGGGGGCCAGGAGAGCGGCGGGAGGTGGTGGGCACGCCAAGCTTCCTGGAGGAGGTGCTGCGGGTGGCTCTCGAGCACGGCTTCCGCCTAGACTCTGTCTTCCCCGACCCCGAAGACCTGCTCAACTCCCGGTCTCTGTGCTTTGTCCGGCACTGAGGACGCTGTTCTCAGTTTGACTGTGGGGAGCAGAGAGAATGGGGTACTGGCACCCCTGAAGCCTCTTTCCAGCTCTGCTTCAGGAGCTATGAGAGTCGGGACTCTCCTGCACCTGACTGGAGCTCAGATGTGGACAGGAATTCCCAAACCTGAGCCCACCAAGGACTCACAAGTGGTCCAGAAGGTCTCGACCTGTGCTGACCCTGGGAGGGGTAGGGAAGGTTCTCTCGGCTTGTTCTCTCCTAAGGCTGGGCACTTCCAGTCTCTCCTTGATTTGGAGTTCGGTGTTTAAGGGCCTGGAAAAGGGGGGAGCAGCTCTTTACACAGACTAGACCTAGCAAAACCCTGGAAGGATACTGGGGTCTGGGGAAAAGGGAGGACTTTGCATTTTCCAATGCGGTCTCTTGGACCATGGCTTCTCCTCCTGAAGCTGGGTGGCCTGGCCTGGCCTGACCAATGAAAGGCCAGAACACTCTGGAACATCGGAAGAGGAGTTCTTTGCTATGTTCCAAGCCATCCACTGAGGGAGGCAGAAAGGCCACAACCCACCCTAGGTTGATGTACGGGAGCTAGGAGAGTCCCCATGGCAGTGGGGCTGGAGCATCCCTCATCTGGAAGAATCCCATATTGATGGCGGGTCTGGCCAGGGGGAGGAGGGTAGTATCTGTGGGTCCTGGCCTTTCTTCATGTGTGCGTGCATATCAGCCCGTGTGTCTGACTGATGTATAGGTCACTGGCATCCTGGTTCATCTCTGTGTTGCTGACTACAGTGTCTTTGATGTCCGCATGTCCAGGCCTGTTTGGGGTTACCTGGCGACTCTTCTGGCACAGGGTGTGTCTGTGGTATACCTGTGAGGTGGCTGACAATTAGTAGTTTAATCACGGTGTGTGTGTGTGTGTGTGTGTGTGTGTGTGTGTGTGTGTGTGTTTATGTGCACGCAAGTATATGTATCACCACGTAGCCAGGAGGGGCCTGTTGGGGTTGAGTCACTGGGATCTTCCCGGTGAGAGGTAAGAGAAGTCACTGGGCTTAGCTGGGCCTCTGAGGCCTGTATGGAACTCTTGGTTGCTGAGGCAACCATGGGCCTGTTGCTAGGAGATAGCTGGGGAAGGCCCAAGGCTGCCCAGGGCAGAGAGAGGAGATGAAGAGTTTGGGACAGTGGGGGAGGAGATGGGAAGGGATGGGATTTCTGGGTCCCGGAGCAGGTGGGATACTCATGCACAGCTTCTTCACTAGGGGGGCACGCATTATTTCTCACTGGTCATGATTTACAAGAAGAAAAATAAAACTGCTTTTGGAACCACAAACTTGTGAAGGCTGTTGAAGGCCAGGTTGGGGGTGCTGTCCCCTCACAACAGAAGCCCTGCTTTCTCTGCACATCGCCTGCTGGAGATGCCTTCTGGACCCCAGTTCCTTGAGCCCCAGCTTTACCCCAGCTGAGTGGGCAGTGCCATTGTTCTGGAACACTCTAGAACCTCCAGGCAAGGGCTGGAGCCAGGGCTGCAGAGCATTTCTCCGCCCAGCTGGGGCAGCCCCGCCCCATCCCCCAGTGGTCCTCATGTGGAGGCTGGCACTAGGCGGGGTTTTCCTGGCAGCCGCCCAGGCTTGTGTCTTCTGCCGCCTCCCAGCCCACGACTTGTCAGGCCGCCTGGCTCGGCTCTGCAGCCAGATGGAGGCTGGGCAGAAGGAATGTGGGGCCTCCCCCGACTTCTCGGCCTTTGCCTTAGGTAGGACCAGACATCCAGGGATGGGCCCAGTAAGCACTCACTCCCGTACCCCCAGAGGGTGGCATGTGACCTTCCAGCTGTGCCCTCCATCTGTGGCCCCTTCTGGACATGCTGGCCTTTCCCTCTGAGAGAGCTCCATATCTGGGAAAGTCAGGAGAGAACCCAGAACCTGGGCTGGTGAGGGAGTCACTGGTCCTTGCCTGTCTCCACAGATGAGGTGTCCATGAACAAAGTCACAGAGAAGACTCACAGAGTCCTGAGGGTCATGGGTGAGGTCCAGGGGAAAGAGTGACCTAGGGGCTTGGGAGGACACCAAGGAGAGGGGTGGGTGACAGGCGCTGGGGTGGGCAGGGAAGGGTGGAGGGGCAGAGACAGGAGGGCTGATCAGGGAGGGGGCTGGGTGAACAGAGGGGGAACTGGCCCCATCGAGGCCCAGGACAACGGAGCTGCTCTCTGCCTCCCCAGAGATCAAAGAGGCTGTTTCCTCACTCCCTTCATATTGGAGTTGGCTTCGAAAGACCAAGCTCCCTGAGTACACCAGGGAAGGTACCGATGTGGGATGGGCCTCAAGGGGAGCCTAGGGTCTTAGCCAAAGGGATTGTGGTGAGCAGCTCATCCATTCACACCCCCACCCCTTCCTTGTCTTTCATTTCAGCTCTCTGTCCCCCCACCTGCCGTGAGTAGGAAAGGAAAGGGGTAGCAAGGACCTGGGGCCTGCAGGGTGTCAGAGGAGGGCCTGGCAGCTGCAGGAGGAAGCTGGGTACCAGGCAGGGTGGAGGCCCAGCCTCCCCTCCCCAGCGTTGCCTCTGCTGTCTCCTGCAGGGGGCAGCACCACGCTGTACAACTGCTCCACCTGCAAGGGGACAGAGGTGTCCTGCTGGCCCCGAAAGCGCTGCTTCCCAGGTCCTCACGCCCATCCTGGCCCCACCCCACCTTGCCCAGATCCCTGCGCCCTTGGGCTCCCCCGTCGGTGCGTGTGGGTCCCAGAATCATTCACTGCCTCCTGGGTTCCCCGCAGGAAGTCAGGATCTTTGGGAAGCCAAGATTCTGCTCCTCTCCCTCTTCGGAGCTGTCCTGCTTCTGGGTGTTCTGAGCCTCCTGGTGGAGTGAGTTTTGGGATAAGGACAGGAATCCTACCCTGCCTTCCACCGCCCACCCTCCCTCCCTCTGTCCCTCCCAGGCCCCTCCCGTAGGCTTCCCATCCTCCGTCTTCCCTCAGGTCTCACCACCTCCAAGCAAAAAGTGGCTTGTGAAGACGCTGAAAACCTCCCAACCTCCAGCTCTAAGGAGTATGCACTCACAACTTCCACATCCCTTGGAGGGGAACCAGCCAGCCCCTTAGTCCCAGCTGCAAAGACAGTCTCCAGACCCTAAAACCCAGACATCCCTGCTTCTGGACGGTGAGATAATGAAAAACAAGAAAATCCCCAAAAACCCAAACCCCCCACAATCCCAGTGTCAGATGGCCTCCCGGGAACCCAGGCACCCACAGCTGGAAAGTTCCTCCCCTCCAGCCCTCAACCAATCACACGGGTGTCAACAATGCCAGGAAAATATCTACAGAAGGAAAGAATCCCCTACGCCACTCCCACCACACCCACACCCCCTTCTGCCTGTTCCGGGAAAGCGGGGGCATCTGCCCCAGAAGCTATTCCAGGCCCTCCTATGACTGATTGGGAATCCGGGAATGCATGTTCTGGAAAACTCACCCCACTACAGTGAGATCACATCAGTGGGTTCGCGGGCATGCCCTCCCTCCATCGTGTTAACAGTTTGAAACCCTGGCCTCCCTCAGAGGCCTCTGTCCTGCCAGGCCTAACTAAACTTGCTGTTCATGGCTTCTGCCTCTGCCTAGCCTCTGTCTGCAACTGGGGAGGGCAGAGGAAGGGTGGGAGACTCTCAGAGTAGCACAGTGCTTCTCAGATGGGGGTGATTTTGCACCCCAGTAGACATTTTGCAACATCTGGAGTCGTTTTGGATTGTTTTAACTGGGGGGATGTGCTACTGGCCTCTGGTGGGTAGAGACTAGAGATGCTGCTAAACAACCCACAACACACAGGAAAGTCCCCACAGCAAAGAATTATCCCCTGCAAAATGTCAGTGTTTACCAGGAAAGGGAGATAGGAGAAAAAAAAAAGAAGAAGAAGAAAGAAAGAAAAGAAAAAAACAAAATGTCAGAGCATGGTTGAGAAACCCTGGTGTTTTGTCCCCTGCCTATCAGGAGTTTTTGGTTTGGGAATGGAACGTGGGACATGGAACATGAGAAGAGAGGCCTGTTGCCAACCACAAGGCACAGTCTGAGCGCCTAGGCCTAGCAGGGATTCCAGCCCTTACCTAGCGCAGGGGTTTTCAAACTGGGTACCTCGAGGCTCCAGGGTAAGCGTTCTCAGCCAGCTGCATATCAGAGCCACCTGGGCAGCCTTAAAACTAGCTGTGCTGGCCGGGCGCGGTGGCTCACGCCTGTAATCCCAGCACTTTGGGAGGCCGAGGCGGGCGGATCACGAGGTCAGGAGATCGAGACTATCCTGGCTAACACGGTGAAACCCCGTCTCCACTAAAAATACAAAAAATTAGCCGGGCGAGGTGGCAGGCGCCTGTAGTCCCAGCTACGCGGGAGGCTGAGGCAGGAGAATGGCGTGAACCCCGGGGGGCGGAGCCTGCAGTGAGCCGAGATCGCGCCACTGCACTCCAGCCTGGGTGAAACAGCGAGACTCCGTTTCAAAAAAAAAAAAAACTAGCTGTGCTTTGGCCCCAGCTCCAGAGATTCTGGAATAAGTGGTCCTACATGGGGCCTTGGTTAATGTAACCCACAGCCAGGGTTAGAATCATTGTTCCAGGGTACCCAGAGAGGTCCTAAGGATGGGGAGAAGAACTCCTACCCCTTCCACAGTAGTACCTCTCTCTCTCTCTTTTTTTTTTTTTTTTTTTGAGACGGAGTTTTGCTCTTGTTGCCCAGGCTGGAGTGCAGTGGCACAATCTTGGCTCACTGCAACCTCCACCTCCCAGGTTCAAACGATTCTCCTGCCTCAGCCTCCCAAGCAGCTGGGATTACAGGCGCCTGCCACCACGCCCAGCTAATTTTTGTATTTTTAGTAGAAACGGGGTTTCACTATGTTGGCCAGGCTGGTGGCGAACTCCCGACCTCAGGTGATCCACCCACCTCAGCCTCCTAAAGGGCTGAGATTAAGGTATGAGCCACTGCACCCGACCGTACCTCTCCCTTTTTTTCCCAATATATTTTTTAAAAAATTAAAAAAATTATTATTATTATTATTATTACTATTATTATTATTTTGAGACAGAGTCTCACTCTGTTGCCCAGGCTGGAGTGCAGTGGCACGATCTCAGCTCACTGCAACCTCTGCCTCCTGGATTCCAGTGATTCTCCTACCTCACCCTCCTGAGTAGCTGGGATTATAGGCATGCACCACCATGCCCAGCTAATTTTTGTATTTTAGTAGAGATAGAGTTTCCCCATGTTGGCCAGGCTGGTCTGAAACTCCTGACCTCAGATGATCCGCCTGCCTTGGCCTCCCAAAGTGCTGGGATTACAGGTGTGAGCCACCAGACCCAGTTTATTTTTAAAATAAAAAATATATATATTTTAAGAGACAAGGTTTCACTATGTTGACCAGGCTGGTCTCAAACTCCTGGCCTCAAGCAGTCCTCTTGCCTCAGTCTTCCAAGTTGTTGGGATTACAGACATGAGCCACTGCATTCAGCCAAGTATCTCTCTTTTTGTTTTACACATTCAACTCCAATCCCTTCATATAACACATGAAAAAAATGAGACCCAGAGATCACGTAAGGTCATATAACTTGTCCAAGATCATGCAACTCGTTCATTCATTCATTTGACAAAGACTTAGTGAGTATCCACCCACTAAGAAGGGATGAGAAGCCACATTTCCTGCCTGCTCTGGACGGCAGTAGGTGCCTGTACGCTCCCATGCTGTTCCCTCTTTCCAGGTTCAACATTTTGGAGCCATCCTTGTTTTCACAGCCAATATTCAGGAGGCCAAGCAGTCCTGCCCCTTCCTTCTTTCCTTCCTTCCTTCCTTCCTTCCTTCCTTCCTTCCATCCTTTTTTTTTTTTTTTGAGACAGAGTCTCTCTGCGATGCCCAGGCTGAAGTGCAATGGCATGAGCTTGGCTCACTTCAACCTCCACCTCCCAGGTTCAAGCGGTTCTCCTGCCTCAGCCTCCCAAGTAGCTGGGATTACAGGCAACGCCATCATGCCTGGCTAATTTTTTTAGTACTTTTAGTAGAGACAGGGTTTCACCATGTTGGCCAGGCTGGTCAGGAACCCCTGACCTCGAGTGATCTGCCCGCCTCAGCCTCCCAAAGTGCTGGGATTACAGGCAAGAGCCACCATGCCCGGCCAGTCCAGCATTTTTCAAGGATCTCTATCCTGTCTGTCCCATCCTTCCATAGCCCCAGCCCACCCAGAACCCTCTCACAGTGGACCCCAGTCTCCCAGAGGCGCCACCAGACTGCCTGCTTCCCTGGAATGCACTTCACCCTCAGCAGTCATGCTGGCCTCCCTAAAAACTCCACACTGCTCACAACCCCCAGCCTCGCATCAAATGATGATTAAGAATTTGGGCTTTGGCCGGGCGTGGTGGCTCACGCTTGTAATCCCAGCACTTTGGGAGGCCGAGGCGGGCGGATCATGAGGTCAGGAGATCGAGACCACGGTGAAACCCCGTCTCTACTAAAAATACAAAAAAATTAGCCGGGCGTGGTGGCGGGCGCCTGTTGTCCCAGCTACTCGGAGAGGCTGAGGCAGGAGAATGGCGTGAACCGGGGAGGCAGAGCTTGCAGTGAGCCGAGATTGCGCCACTGCACTCCAGCCTGGGCGACAGAGCGAGATTCTGTCTCAAAAAAAAAAAAAAAAAAAAAAAAGAATTTGGGCTTTGGAGTTGGGCTGCCTGGCTTCAATCAAATCCTGGCTTTGTCTCTTACTGGACCGTGGGCAAGTTATTTAACCTCTCTGTGCCTGTTTTCTCATATATTTTTATTTATTTATTTATTTATTTATTTATTTATTTATTTATTTATTGAGATGGAGTCTTGCTCTGTCGCCCAGTCTGGAGTGCAGTGGCATGATCTCCACTCACTGCAACCTCTGCCTCCCGGGTTCAAGCCATTCTCCTGCCTCAGCCTCCCGAGTAGCTGGGACTACAGGCTCCCAGCACCATGCCGGGCTAATTTTTTATATTTTTAGTAGAGACGGGGTTTCACCGTGTTAGCCAGCATGGTCTCGAACTCCTGACCTCAGGTGATCCGCCCGCCTCGGCCTCCCAAAGTGCTGGGATTACAGGTGTGAGCCACCGCACCTCGCCTCCTCATCTTTTAAATACAGTAAATGTATTTTATTGACTCTATATAATGTTTTTAATCTGTTTACATTTGAACATCTCTGAAGTCAGAATGCATCTTAAACTGAAGGTATGCCATGGCTTAGTGGATAGTATTTTTTTCTTAGCAGTATATAAAATAATGGTATATCGGCAGGGCACAGTGGCTCACACCTATAAAACCAGCACTTTGGGAGGCTGAAGCAGGTGGATTGCTTGCGGTCAGGAGTTCAAGACCAGCCTGAAAAACACGGTGAGACTCCGTCTCTACTAAAAATACAAAAATTAGCCAGGCGTGGAAGCAGGTGCCTGTAATCCCAGCTACTCAGGAGGCTGAGGCAGAGGAATCACTTGAACCTGAGGGGCAGAGGTTGCAGTGAGCTGAGATCACACCACTGTACTCCAGCCTGGGCAGTAGAGCGAGATTCCGTTTCAAAAAAATAATAATAATAAATTTAAATATTTAAAAACTAAATAATAATATATATTACAATTGATATATTACAATTAATGATAAATTCAGTGAAATGCAGTAGTAGTTACCTTATGGGATTGCTGTGAAGTCTAAATAAGCTAATATAAAATGCTTGAGGCCAGGCACAGTGGCTCACACCTGTAATCCCAGCATGTTGGGAGGCTGAGGCAGGAGGATCGCTTGAACCCAGGGGTTTGAGACCAGCCTAGGCAACATAGTGAGACCCCATCTCTACAAAAAAAATTAAAAATTATCTGGGTGTGTCGGCTGGGCGCGGTGGCTCATGCCTATAATCTCAGCACTTTGGGAGGCCAAGGCGGGTGGATCACGAAGTCGGGGTTCAAGACCAGCCTGACCAACATGGTGAAACCCTGTCTCTACTAACAATACAAAAATTAACTGGGCATGGTGGCACATGCCTGTAATCCCAGCTACTCAGGAAGCTGAGGCGGGAGAATTGCTTGAACCCAGGAGGCGGAGGTTGCAGTAAGCCAAGATTGCGCCACTGCACTCCTGCCTGGGGGATAGAGCAAGACTCCGTCTCAAAAAAAAAAAAAAAAAAAAAAAAAACTAGCTGAGTGTGATGGTGCATGCCTGTGGTCCCAGCTACTCAGGAGGCTGAGGTGGGAAGATCGCTTGAACCCAGGAGATCGAAGCTGAAGTGATCTGAGATCACACCACTGCACTCCAGTTTGGGTGACAGAGTGAGACCCTGTCTTAAAAAAAAAAAAAAGAAAGAAACACAAACTCCACCAACCTCTCGTGCCACATGCTCATGAAGAGCTTACTAGGGGAATTTATATCACAAAGGTTCAGGGAAGGGGCTAGGGTTGTCAGGGACATACTTTGGAGTCTGCCATGTGCCAAACACTGTGGAAACAAAGATAAAAAACCATTAGGTAGCCGGGCACGGTGGCTCATGTCTGTAATCCCAGACTTTTTGGGAGGCCAGGGCGGTTGGATCACCTAAGGTCAGGAGTTCGAGACCAGCCTGGCCAACATGGTGAAACCACGTCTCTACTAAAAATACAAAAATTAGCCAGGTGTGGTGGCAGGTGCCTGTAATCCCAGCTACTCGGGAGGCTGAGGCAGGAGAATCGATTGAACCCAGGAGGAGGAGGTTGCAGTGAGCCGAGATTGTGCCACTGCACTCCAGCCTGGGTGATGGAGCGAGACTCGGTCTCAAAAACAAACAAACAAACAAAAAACCTGTTAGCTGGTGGTTTAATAGGGCAGGGCATGGTTCGGAGGGAAGATGGATTGGTAAAGAAACACCACCACCTTGATGTGACACAGCTGAGGGATGTCTAGAGAAGGGACACCCCCCAGGGGCTCAGAGAAGGATTCTTAGAAGAGGTTGTACCTGAGCCAAAGGAGAAAGACATCCCAGGTATAAGGACAAGCCTGGGCAACGAGCGATGAAAAAGCAGGAGGTGTTTGGGCAGCTACAGGTGATTCAGTATGGCCGTGAGGGGTGCGTTGGGTGGGCGGTGCTGAGAGATAAAGCCACAGGGACGTGTGGGGGCCAGATTCCAGGAAGTATTACACAGGTAGCTCACTTGCTTACTGATGAGAAGTGGGCATGTGGGCCTGGCAGGAAGAGAAGAAGGAAGATAATGTCCAGGGTAGAGTTGGCGCTGCCATGAAGCTCCAGAGAGGTCACAGAGAAGTGATGGGCTCAGGGAGGAAGGTGAGCTTGAACATACGGAATCTGAGATGCCCTGGCAGGGGCATTCAGGTGGAGATTCCACGTAGTGCTACCTTTGAACAGCTCTGGCCTGAGGAGCAGATATAACAAGTGGGAGCTGCTGATGGACAGCCTGGAATGTCAGGGTAAATAAAGGCCAGGCCAGGCGCGGTGGCTTACGTCCGTAATCCCAGCACTTTGGGAGGCTGAGGCGGGCGGATCACCAGGTCAGGAGATTAAGACCATCCTGGCTAACATGGTGAAACCCCATCTCTACTACTAAAATACAAAAAATTAGCCGGGTGTGGTGGTGCATGTCTGTAGTCCCAGCTACTCAGGAGGCTGAGGCAGGGGAATCGCTTGAACCCAGGAGGCGAAGGTTTCAGTGAGCTGAGATGGCGCCACTGCACTCCAGCCTGAAGACAGAGCAAGACTTCGTCTCAAAAAAAAAAACAAAACAAAAGCCAGGTCTATAAACTGCAGGCAAGGAAGAGAGCTAGGGCATTTTTTTTTTCTTTTGAGACAGAGTCTCACTTTGTTGCCCAGGCTGGAGTGCAGTGGTGTGATCTCGGCTTACTGCCACCTCTGCCCCCCGGGTTCAAGCGATTCTCCTGCCTCAGCCCCCCAAGTAGCAGGGACTGCAGGTGCACACCACCATACCCGGCTAATTTTTATATTTTCAGTAGAGACAGAGTTGCACCATTTTGGCCAGGCTAGTCTTGAACTCCTGACCTCAGGTGATCCTCCCACCTCGGCCTCCCAAAGTGCTGGGATTATAGGTGTGAACCAGTGCGCCCAGCCAGGCATGTCTTTAAACAAGAGATTATAACAGCTAATGCTGAATGAGTGCCAGTATATGTGGGACACAGTCTCAAGCATTTTATTTATTTATTTATTGAGACAGGGCCTCACTCTGTAGCCCAGGCTGGAGGGCACTGGTGCAATCACAGCTCACTGCAGCCCCTCCCCGATTCAAGCAATCCTCCTACCTTAGTCTCCCAAGTAGCTGGACAATAGGCACATGTCACCACACCCAGCTGTTTTGAAATTTTTTGGAAGAGACTATCTCACTGTGTTGCTCATTCTGGTCTTGAACTCCTAAGCTCAAGTGATCCGCCCACCTCGGCCTCCCAAAGTGTTTGGATTACAAGCGTGAGCCACTGCACCGGGCCTGTGTTTCTTTCTGTGCACATAAAGCCAGCCCACTGGAGTACGGTCTACAGGGCTGGTATTTCTGAGCACCTCCCAAACAAGGGAGGCTGCTTTGGGTGCAGAAACATTTTCAAATGCCCCCCAAATCCTCTCTGACCTGCCTTCCATGGAGAGGCAGATTCTATGGATCCTTCCCTTGAATCTGGGCTCTGTGTCTGGCTGACCAATGGAATGTGGGAGAAGTGACACTGCTCCACTTTCTGGGCCCACGCCTTAAGGAACTGGCACCTTCCACTCTCTGTCTCTTGGGGGACTCACTCTGGAACCTAGTCACCATCTCTGGGGAAGCCCAGGCTTCAGGAAGAGTCCATATGAGGGGTCCCAGCCAAACGCCAGCATCTCCTGCCACACATATGAGTGATATTACAGCCCCCAGATGTCCAGTTACCCCCAGACTTTTATTTTTCCAAGACCCCAGATATTGTAAAGCAGAGATTAACCCCACAGTGTCCTGCTGGAATTCCTGACTCAAGAAGTCCAGGGCAATGATCAAACAGTGTTTTCGTTTGTTTGTTTTGTTTTTTGAGACGGAGTCTCGCTCTGTCGCCCAGGCTGGAGTGCAGTGGCACAATCTCGGCTCACTGCAACCTCCGCCTCCCGGGTTCAAGCAATTCTCCTGCCTCAGCCTCCCAAGTAGCTGGGCCTACAGGCGCCCGCCACCACGACCAGCTAAATTTTTTTGTATTTTTAGTAGAGTTGGGGTTTCACCGTGTTAGCCAGGATGGTCTCGATCTCCTGACCTTGTGATCCGCCCACCTTGGCCTCCCAAAGTGCTGGGATTATAGGCTTGAGCCACCGCGCCCGGCCCAAACAGTGTTTTTAATGCCACTAGGTATTATTTCTTCAAAACAGATAACTGGTACAGTGGGACAGAAAAAGGAGCCTAGGACATGGCACTAAATGTCTTGGGTTTATGACACGGCTGGCCAGGTCCATCCTAGCCATGTGCACGGGGGGACATTACTTCAGCAACCTAAGCCTCAGTCCTCCCGCCTGCAAAATGGAGTTAATGATGACTAATGTGTATGGCGACAGCGTGTCAGACAGTCTAAGCAGTTTTTTTTTTTTTTTTTTTTGAGATGGAGTCTCGCTCTGTCGCCCAGGCTGGAGTGCAGTGGTGCGATCTCGGCTTACAGTAACCTCTACCTCCCAGGCTCAAGCGATTCTTCTGCCTTAGCCCCCGAGTAGCTGAGATTACAGGCACCTGCCACCATGTCTGGCTAACTTTTGTATTTTTAGTAGAGACGAGGTTTCACCATGTTGGCCAGGCTGGTCTTGAACTCCTGACCCCAAGTGTTCCTCCCTCCTTGGCCTCCAAGGTGCTGGGATTACAGGCGTGAGCCTCCGTGCCCAGCTTTCAGTGTCCTCTTGACATGATGGCTGGCTTCCCCCAGAGGAAGTGATCCAAGAGAGCCAGGCAGAAGCCATGCTGCCTTATAAGGCTTGTCTCAGAAGTCACGCACCATCCCTTCTGGGGATCCCATTGGTTACACTGATGAGCCCCATTCATTGTAGGAAGGTACTATGGGGATCCCACTGATTACACTGATGAGCCTCATTCATTGTGGGAAGGTACTATGGGGATCCCATTGATTACACTGATGAGCCCCATTCATTGTGGGAAGGGACTATACAACAGTAGGAATACCCGGAGGGGCGTTGCAGCCGCAGCCACTTTGGAGGCCGGTTACCGCACATGTGGACACAGTTACTTCTCCAATAACCCCATAAGGTAGATGCTCCTAATAGACATATCTTGTAGATGAGGAAACAGAGGTACAGAAATGAGAAGTAATTTGTTCAGATTCACAGTCTTTTAAGTGGTAAAGCTGGAGAGAACACAGGCGGGCAGATCCAGTGCTGAGGCCTAAGTCACTGTGCTGTCCAACGTCTCAGATACACCGTGAACCTGAAGGAACATGGTGGGCACGAGAGAGCTTCCACTCTGGAAAGCAAAACAGCAGATACGTACAAGAGGGTGCGCTGATGATTCTAAACACAAGTGAAGCAAATGCAAATTGGGAAAGGATGGGAACTCAGGGTCCTAGGAGATGAAGTTGGGGTGATAGAACAGGAAGGGTGGGCTGGGCGAGGTGGCTCACGCCTGTAATCCAGGACTTTGGGAGGCCGAGGCGGGCAGACCATGAGGTCAGGAGATCGAGACCATCCTGGCTAACACAGTGAAATCCCGTCTCTACTAAAAGTACAAAAAATTAGCCCGGTGTGGTGGCGGGTGCCTGTAGTCCCAGCTACTCGGGAGGCTGAGGCAGGAGAATGGCGTGAACCCGGGAGGCGGAGCTTGCAGTGAGCCGAGATCGCCCACTGCACTCCAGCCTGGGTGACAGAGTAAAAATACAAAAAAAAAAGAACAGGAAGGGTGTACCCCAGGGTCTGGGAAGAGCTGACTGTGCAGGGCCAGGGAGTACCAAAGTGGGAGGGCCTCATGGATGGGTTCAGAAGAAGAATGCTTGCTCAGTGGTGAGGTTCAGAGATTGCCATTCCCATCACTTCCAGCACAGGAGCTCTTAATTACAAACCTCTCCTTTGCTTCACTCGATTCAGATGACCCTGTCTCATCCATTCGTTCAGCAAATGTTACTGAGCACGTAACATGTAAGTCAGGCGATAGACTGAACAGGGCAAGATAAGGTCCTTGTTTACCTGGAGCTTAGAGTCCAGCAGGGGAGACAAGTTACTGGCAAATTCTACCAGAGTGATGAGTGCAATGACGGGAAAGCACGGGGGACTTGAGGTGCAGAGGAAGACACCAGAGCAGTCAGCGATAGGTGTTTTTTTTTGTTTTGGTTTGGTTTTTTTGAGACAGAGTCTCCCTCCATCGTCCAGGCTGGATTGCAGTGGCACGATCTCGGCTCACTGCAACCTCTGCCATCCAGATTCAAGTGATTCTCCTGCCTCAGCCTCCTGAGTAGCTGGGATTACAGCTGTCCACCACCATGCCCAGCCAATTTTTTTTTTTTTTTTTTTTGAGATGGAGTCTTGCTTTGTCACCCAGGCTGGAGTGCAGTGGCGTGATCTCGGCTCACTGCAACCTCTGCCTCCTGGGTTTAAGCGATTCTCCTGCTTCAGCCTCTGGAGTAGCTGAGATTACAGGCACACGTCACCACGCCCAGCTAATTTTTGTATTTTTAGTAGAGACAGCGTTTCACCATGTTGGCCAGGCTGGTCTCAAACTCCTGACCTCAGGTGATCCACCTGCTTCGGCTTCCCAAAGTGCTGGGATTACAGGCGTGAGCCACTGCGCCGGCCAGGGATAGGTGTCTTGCATTTAGCAAGTGAGACAAGAGTAGGCCAGATTGGGAAGACTTTTCCCAGCAGAGGGAACAGCCACGCAGAGGCTCAGGGGAGAGCGAGCCAAGATGCTGAGGTGCTTTCCCCTGTTGAGAGCCTGGCTTGTGGGAGGTGGAAGGAGGAGAGCTGGGTGATCTCAGGATCAGAGCAGGGAAGGAGAAGCTAAGGAGGTACTAATGTGGTTCCTCACTGGCATGGAGAGGCCTCTGCACAGGAATGGGCCTCACTCAACCTGTGCTTCTCCCATTCCACCCCCATCCAGGGCGATAAGGGCAGCCAGGCAGCTGAGTACCCTCTCTGCTTATCTTCCCCTGTGGGGGAAGGATTGGCCCTGCTGCTGTGAATGTGGTCCTCATTCCCAGATGCAGAGCCTGCGGGACAGGGCAGAGATTAGGGAAGGGCAGTCGGAGTGGGCGGTGCCCTATCTGGGTCTCCAGGTTTAAGTGTTAATGGGTGCTGCATCCCAGCCTGAAGGAGATGCTCCCTCACGGCAATTAGGATGGCCGGGCTGTGCTTCTCCCACATCTCACTCTCTTTATGGGCACAGGTGGGGATGGAAGAAACTTAAATCCAAAAGTAAAAAATAGGCTGGCGCGGTGGCTCATGCCTGTAATCCCAACACTTTGGGAGGCTGAGGCAGGTAAGGTCAAGAGTTCGAAACCAGCCTGGCCAACATGGTGAAACCCTGTCTCTACTAAAAATACAAAACTTAGTCCGGCGTGGTGGTAGATGCCTGTAGTCCCAGGTACTTGGGAGGCTGAGGCAGGAGAATTGCTTGAACCTGGGAGGTAGAGGTTGCAGTGAGCTGAGATTGTGCCACTGTACTCCAGCCTGGGCGACAGAGCGAGACTCCATTTCAAAAAAAAAAAAAAAAAAGTAAGAAATACATAGGAAGAAGGGGAGAAAGAAAAAGGCTTCTAGGCCAGACACAGTGGCTCACACCTGTAATCCTAGCACTTTAGGAGGCCGAGGCAGGTGGATCACCTGAGGTCAGTAGTTCAAGACCAGCCTGGCCAACATGGCAAAACCCCGTCTGTACTAAAAATACAAAAAACATTAGCCAGGTATGGTGGTGCAGTGCCTGTAATCCCAGCTACTCGAGAGGCTGAGGAAGGAGAATCACTTCAACTCGGGAGGTGGAGTTTGCAGTGAGCCAAGCGTGACAGGAGCGAGACGCCATCTCAAAAAAAAAAAAAAGGCTTCTAATTCCCTGGATTTTTTTTTTCCAAGCCCAAACTAAAAGCAGGCTTGAGTCTCTGCCTCCGATTTCCTGCTGGGGCAAGATAGGGTGAAGAGGACCTGAGCCTGGAGTCCAACCCACTGTGCCCCGTCTCCTCAGCCTCGCCTCCATCTGTGATGCTGTGATATAATAAGAAATATATATTTGATCTTGACCCTGCTCTCTGGCACAGAGCTCCTAAAACCCTTGGAATTTCCCGAGTGACAGTGGTGCCAGGAGCATCTGTTGTTATTCATAAGCCCCTTTCAACCATACCTGAGCTGATGCTGATGGGGTGACTCTTGGAGGATGGGGGCTGGTTGCCAGAGGAACCAACCATGTGATTAGAGGGTTGGAACTTTCAACCCCCCTCCCCAGCCTCCACGTAGGGGGGCGGAGCTGAAGAGTGAGTTCAATTACCAAGGCCAATGATTTAATCAATCATGCTACCTAATGGAGCCTCTATAAAACCCCCAAACAATGGAGTTCAGAGAGCTTCCAGGTTGGAGAAGGCTTGGAGGTGCTGGCAGGATGTCACGCCCAGAGAGGGCATGGAAGCTCTATACCCCTCCCGCAAACCTTACTGGAAGCAACTCTTCCGCCTGGTTTTTCATCTGTATCCTTTGTGATGTAATTTCCTTCCTTCCTTCCTTCCTTCCTCCCTCCCTTCCTCCCTCCCTCCCCCCCTCCCTTCCTTCCTTTCTTCCTTCTTGACAGAGTCTCACTCTGTTGCCCAGGCTGGAGTGCAGTGGTACGATCTTGGCTTACTTCAGCCTCCACCTCCTGAGTTCAAGCGATTCTCCTGCCTCAGCCACCTGAGTAGCTGGGATTACAGGCATGTGCCACCAGGCCTGGCTAATTTTTGTATTTTTAATAGAGACAGGGTTTCACCATGTTTGCCAGGCTGATCTCAAACTCCTGACCTCAAGTGATCTGCCCGCCTTGGCCTCCCAAAGTGCTAGGATTACAGGTGTGAGCCACTGCACCTGGCCTTTTTTCCTGGCTAATTTTTGTATTTTTTGTAGAGACGTGGTTTCACCATGTTGCCCAGGCTGGTCTCAAACTCCTGAGCTCAAGCCATCTGCCCACCTCGGCCTCCCAGAGTGCTGGGATTACAGGCATGAGCCACCGTGCCTGCCCTGTAATATCCTTTAAAACAAACTGGTAAATGTAAGTAAATGTTTCCCTCAGTTTTGTGAGCCATTCTGCCAAATTATTCAACCCAAGGTAGGGGTCGTGGGGACCCCTGAGTGCTAACTGGTCAGTGAGGACAGAAGGCTCAGAGGGGCAGTTGGCATCTGAAGTCAGGGGCAGTCTGTGAGAATGAGCCCTTAAACAGGGGTCTGCACTAACTAGGTACTGAGTGCCAGAGCCGAATTAAATTATAGGACACCCAGTTAATGTCTGCAGAGAATTGGAGAATTGCTTGGCAGGGAGAAAAAACCCACACATCTGGTGTCAGAATGGTATGTGAGAGTATTAAAACACGTTTTTTTTTTTTTCCTTTTTATCACTCCATAAGCAGGGCCTCGGCAGGCCAGTCTCTCCCTCTCCTAATCCAGTGGTCAGCGCCCCTTTGCTTTACCTCCTGCTTCCCCCTTGCCCTCTCCCGGTCTCCACAGCAGGCTGATTCTGTCACTCCCCTGTGTAAGACCACCCCCCAGAGCCCTCAGGTAAGGCCCAAGCTCCTTACCATGTTCTGCAGGCCCTCTAGAATTAAGCTCCCCTGGGGGAGATTGTGTCTGCTTGTTCACCTGGGTTCCCAGAACCTGGCATGGAATAGAGGCTCAGTGAAAGTTTGCTAGAGGGATGAATCGATGCCTGCTCCGGCTCCCACCTCTCTGGCTACATCTGCCTTCATCTCTCCCCATGTGCCCTAGCCTCACGTTTATTCAATTCTCAGATGACCTCTAGTACTTCCCAGAGTACACTGGGTGTTCAAAGGAAAGTCAGATTTCACATTCTCTTCCCTGAAGAAGCTCATGGAACGACTGTGTTTTTCCTACCAAGAACTTGGACTTTGCTCCTTCCATGCCTTCAGCCTAGAAGGCTTAGTAACATCTGACCTGTCCTTCAGGGCTCAGCTCAAATGCTACTACCTATTTATTTATTTATTTGAGACAGAGTTTTGCTCTTTTCACCCAGGCTGGAGTGCAATGGTGCAATCTCAGCTCACTACAACTGCTGCCTCCCAGATTCAAGCAATTATCCTGCCTCAGCCTCCTGAGTAGCTGGGATAACAGGTGCCCGCCACCACACCCAGCTAATTTTTATATTTTTAGTAGAGACGGGGTTTCACCATGTTGACCAAGCTGGTCTCGAACTCGTGACCTCAGGTGATCCACCCACCTCAGCCTCCCAAAGTGCTGGGATTGCAGGCGTGAGCCACCTTGCCCGGCCACTTCTACCTCTTTCATGAAGTCTGCCTTCATGGTTTTATTCAGCCCAGTGAGAACATTCATCCACTTCTTTGCATTCCCAAGGCCCCCTCAGTTCTTCCTTATATGAGAGTTACTGCTTTCATTCATTATTTTATGGACTTATTCACCTAATAACATGTACTGAGAACCTGCTTCGGACAGTACTGGTGGTGCGTGGCTGCAGTCCCAGCTCATTGGAAGGCGGAGGTGGGAGGATCGCACACTAATTTGTAAACCCACTACAAGGTGAGGAAGCTGAACTGAGACTCCTGCATTAATTTGGGACCCCTGAAAGAAGGTAAAACTGTCTCAGGTTGGTTGCAACCTCTGGCATCTGGCAGAAGCAAATGAAATTTCTCTCTGGAGTAAAACATCTCAAATTTAGGCACTTGGAATTCCTACAGATTAAGATCAATAAAATATAAAAACTGGGTACAGTGGTACATACCCATAGTCCCAGCTACTCGGGGGGCTGAGGAGGAGGGTCCCTGGAGCTCAGGAGCTTGAGACTGCAGGACACTATAACTGTGCCTGTGAATAGCCACTGCACTTTAGCCTGGGCAACAGAGCAAGACCTATCCCTAAGAGAAAACAAAATATAATAAAATGTAATATAATTTCACAATCATAGACACACAAGGAAACAATCCACCGTGAATGAGAGTCAGCAGAAACAACTACTATAGATTTAGATCTATAAGGATATTAAAAATTGGAATAAAAACAAAACAATGAATGAAATATTAAAGAAAATGTGGAATAGGCCAGGCATGATGGCTCATTCCTGCAATCCCAGCACTTTGGGAGGCTGAGGTAGAAGGATTGCTTGAGCTCAGGAGTTTGAGATCATCCTTGACAATATAATGAGACTCCAACTTTACTTATTAAAAAAAAAAGGGGGGGGCCAGACACGGTGGCTAACACCTATAATCCCAGCACTTTGGAAGGCCGAGGTGGCGCATGCCTGTAGTCCCAGCTACTCAGGAGGCTGAGGCAGAAGAATCACTTGAATCTGGGAGGCAGAGGTTGCAGTGAGCTGAGATCACGCCACTGCACTCCAGCCCAGGCGACAGAGCGAGACTCCGTCTCAAAAAAAAAAAAAAAAAGCAGGGGAGGCACTGAGCATGGTGGCTCACACCTGTAATCCCAGCCAGCACTTTGGGAGCCCAAGGCAGGTGGATTACCTGAGGTCAGAAGTTCGAGACCAGCCTTGCCCAACATGGTGAAACACCATCTCTACTAAAAATACAAAAATTAGCCAGGCATGGTGGCACGCCCTTGTAATCCTAAGGAGGCTGAGGCACGAGAATCGCTTGAACCTGGGAGGCAGAGGCTGCAGTGAGCGGAGATCATGCCACTGCATGCCAGCCTGGGAGGCAGAGTGAGACACTGTCTCAAAACAACAACAACAACACGCTCCCAAAACCAAAAAAAAAAAACAACAACCAAAAGAGAGAATGTGAAATGAAAAATGAGAAAGCAACAAGATCCCGTCTATACAAAAATAAAAATAAAAAATTAGTTGGACATGGTGGTGCATGCCTGGAATCTGAGCTACTTAGAAAGCTGAGGTGAGAGGATCGATTGAGCCCAGGAGTTTGAGGCTGCAGTGAGCTATGAGCACATTGCATCACTGTACTCTAGCCCGGGCCACAGAGCAAGACCTTATCCGAAAAAAAAAAAAAAAAGGGCCGGGCGCGGTGGCTCACGCCTGTCATCCCAGCACTTTGGGAGGCCGAGGTGGGCGGATCATGAGGTCAGGAGATGGAGACTATCCCGGCTAACACGGTGAAACCCCTGTCTCTTCTAAAAATACAAAAAGTTAGCCGGGCGTGGTGGCAGGCGCCTGTAGTCCCAGCTACTCGGGAGGCTGAGGCAGGAGAATGGCCTGAACCCAGGGGGCGGAGCCTGCAGTGAGCAGAGATCACGCCACTGCACTCCAGCCTGGGCGACAGCGAGACTCCGTCTCAAAAAAATAAAAAGAAAGAAAGAAAGAAAAAAGAAAACAAAAAGAAAGCTGGGCATAGTGGCACACACCTGTGGTATAGTCCCAGCTCCTCAGGAGGTTGATTTGAGCTGAGAGAATCACTTGTTGCCCAGGCTATTCTCAAACTCCTGGCCTCAAGTGATCCTCCTGCCTTGGCCTCCCAAAATGATGGCATTACAGGCATGAGCCACCATGCTGGGCCGAGTCCAGGAGTTTGAATCAGCCTGGGCTGGGCAACATAGCTCCTCTCTCTCTCTCTCTCTTTTTTTTTTTTTTGAAACAAGGTCTTGCTCTGTTGCTCAGGCTGAAGTGTGATGGCACCATCATGGCTCACTGAAGCCTCAAATTCCTGGGCTCAAGCGATCCTCCCACCTCAGCCTCCTGAGTAACTGGGACTACAGGTGCATGCAACCAGGCTTGACTAATTATTTTAGTTTTGTAGAGACAGGGGTCTCACTATGTTGCCCAGGCTGGTCTTGAACTCCTGGCCTCAAGCGATCTTCCCACCTGGGCCTCCCAAAGTGCTGGGATTACAGGTGTGACCCATCACACCCAGCCAAAACAATTAATTAATTACTATTTGGTTTTTTTTGAGACAGGCTCTTGCTCTGTCGCCCAGGCTGGAATGCAGTGGCAGGATCTTAGCTCACTGCAATGTCTGCCTCCTGGTTTCAAGCAAGTCTACTGCCTCAGCCTCCCGAGTAGCTGGGACTACAGGTGCTCGCCACTATGCCCGGCTAATTTTTGTTATGTTTTGTAGAGACGGAGTTTCATCATGTTGCCCAGGCTAGTCTCAAAATCCTAGGCTCAAGCAATCTTCCAGCCTCAGCCTCCCAAAAGTGCTGGAATTACCGATGTGAGCCACAGCTCCTGGCACAATTAATTTTTTTAAATAATAAAGCAACAGAAGACTATAAAAGATGACCAGGGACATTAAAGAGCCAAAAGTATCTTTAGCTGAAAAAATGACATGAAAAATGTAATTGCTGAAGTTTTAAGAAAACTTTTTTTTTTGAGACAGAGTCTCACTCTGTCGCCTGGGCTGGAGTGCAGTGGCACAATCTCGGCTCACTGCAACCTCCACCTCCCAGGTTTAAGCGATTCCCCCGCCTCAGCCTCCCGAGTAGCTGGGATTACAGGCATGCGCCACCACACTCAGCTGATTTTTGTATTTTTAGTCGAGACAGGGATTCACCATGTTGACCAGGCTGGTCTTGAACTCCTGACGACAGGTGATCCACCCGCCTCGGCCTCCCAAAGTGCTGGGATTACAGGCGTGAGCCACCTTGCCCAGCCCCCCAAAAATACTCTTAAATATGACACAAAAAGCACTAAAAGAAAAAAATGAATAAATTAGACTCCACCCAAATTTAAAACTTTTTATTTTCCAAAGACACTGTTAAGAAAATAAAAGGGGCTAGGCATGGTGGCTCACACCTGTATCTCAGCAATTTGGGAGGCCAAGGCAGGTGGATCACCTAAGGTCAGGAGTTCGAGACCAGCCTGGCCAACATGGCAAAACCCCATCTCTACTAAAAATACAAAAATTAGCCAGGCATGGTGGGGTGTGCCTGTAATCCCAGCTACTCGGAAGGCTGAGGCAGGAGAATCGTTTGAGCCCAGGAGGCGGAGGTTGCTGTGCGCCAAGATTGCCCCACTTCACTCCAGCCTGGGCAAAAGAGTGAGACTCCGTCTAATAAATAAATAAATAAATAAATAAATAAATAAATGTACATAGATGGCAAATAAGTACATGAAAAGATACTCAGCATCATTAATCATTAGACAAATGTAAAGTAAAACCACAGTGATGTCTGGGTGCAGTGGCTCACGCCTGTAATCCCAGCACTTTCGGAGATCGAGGCAAGCGGATCACCTGAGGTCAGGAGTTCGAGATTAGCCTGGCCAATATGGTGAAACTCCGTCGCTACTAAAAATACAAAAATTAGCTGGGCATAGTGGCACACGTCTGTAGCCCCAACTACTCGGGCGGCCGAGACAGGAGGATCGCTTGAACCTGGGAGACAGAGGTTGCAGTGAGCTGAGATCATGTCACTGCACTCCAGCCTAGATGACGGAGCAGGACTCCATCTAAAAAAACAAACAAAAAACCACAATGAGATATCACTACGGCACTCACTGGAATGGCTCAAATTAGAAAGTGTTGCTGAAGACGTAGAGCAACTGGAACTTTCACACTGCTGGGAAGACTTTGAAAGGGTACAACCAGCTGGACGCAGCAGCTCACATGTGTAATCCCAGCATTTGGGGAGGCTGAGGCGGGAGGATTGCTTAAAGCCAGGAGTTTGAGACTAGCCTGGGCAACACAGTGAGACTTTATCTCTACTAAAAATTAAAAAAAATTAGCCAGGCATTGGGGCATGCACCCATAGCCTCAGGTACTTGGGAGGCTGAGGTGGGAGGATCACTTAAGCCCAGGAGTTTGAGGCTACAGTGAGCTATGATCATACCACTGCACTCCAACCTGGTTGATAGAGTGAGACTTTATTGCTAAAAATAAATAAATAAATAGGCCGTGGGTGGTGGCTCACACCTGTGATCCCAGCACTTTGGGAGGCCGAGGTGGGCGGATCACGAGGTCAGGAGATCCAGGCCACCCTGGCTAACACAGTGAAACCCCGTCTCTACTAAAAATACAAAAAAAAATTAGCCGGGTGTGGTGGTGGGCGCCTGTAGTCCCAGCTACTCGGGAGGCTGAGGCAGGAGAATGGCGTGAACCCAGGAGGTGGAGCTTGCAGTGAGCCGAGATCATGTCACTGCACTCCAGCCTGGGCGACAGAGCAAGACTCCGTCTCAAATAAATAAATAAATAAATAGCCAGGCGCGGTAGCTCACACCTGTAATCCCAGCACTTTGAGGGGCTAAGACGGGCAGACCACTTAAGGTCAGGAGTTCAAGACCAGTCTGGCCAACATGGCAAAACCCCGTCTCTACTAAAAATACAAAAATTAGCTGGATATGGTGGCTTGCACCTGTAGTCCCAGCTACTTGGGAGGCTGAGGCAGGAGAATTGTTTGAACCCAGGAGATGGAGGTTGCAGTGAGCCAAGACGGCACCGCTGCACTCCAGCCTGGGCGACAGAGTGAGACTTTGTCTCAAAAAAAAATTTTTCTTGGCCAGGCGCGGTGGCTCACATCTGCACTTTGGGAGGCCGAGGCAGGTGGATCACCTGAGGTCAGGAGTTCGAGACCAGCCTGGCCAACATGATGAAACTCCATCTCTACTAAAAATAAAAAAAATTAGCTGGGCATGGTGGCGCATACCTGTAATCACAGCTACACAGGAGGCTGAGGCAGGAGAATCGCTTGAACCCAGGAGGCAGAGGTTGCAGTGAGCCGAGATGGCACCACTGCACTCCAGCCTGGGCAACAAGAGCAAAACTCTGTCTCAAAAAAACCCTTTTTAAAAAAAAATTTTAATAAATAAATGAAATGAAATGGTAAAACCACTTTGGAAAACAATTTTCTTGGTTTCTTAAAAAATTAAACATACTAATTTTATGACCTAGACATTCCACTCCTAGGTATTTACCAAAGAGAAAGGGAAACATATGTCCACACAAAGACTTAAAGATGAATGGTCACAGCAGCTTTATTCATAATAGGTGAAAACTAGAAACAACCCAAATGTTTATGAACAGGTGAATGTATAAACAAATTGTGATACATCCATACAGTGGAATACTACTCAGCACTAAAAGGGGATGAATACTGATGATGCATACAATATCTTGAATGAATCTCAAAATAGTTATTCTGAGTAAAAGAAGGCAGGCAAAAAATAATGCATACTGTACGATTCTATTTACATAAACTTCTAGGGAATGCAAGCTAGTCTAGAGTGACGGAAACAGATCAGTGGTTGTCTGAGGAATGAGGGGCAGAAGAGATTACAAAGAGACATAAGGAAACTTTAGGGGTGGCAATATGTTCATTACTGTGGCTATGGTGAGGGTTTCATGAGTGCACACATTTGTCAAAACTTATCACATCACAAGCTTTAAATATGAACAGTTTATTGAATGTCAATTATACCTCAATAAAGCTGTAAAAAAAAAAAAACTCCAGTGGATAAAAATAATTCAAATATCCATCATTAGGATACTAGATTTGAAAAGTAATATATTTATATAATGGACTACTACTTCATAATAAAAAATAACTACTAATATACACAACAGCATAGATGAATCTCAAAAAGATTGTGTTGAGTGAAATAAGCCAAAAACAAAAAAACTGAATAAGCACTCCATTTATAAGATCAAGAGCAGGTAAAGTGGTCATTATTATTTTTTTATCCTTTTTTTTTGTGGGGGTGGGGGGAATGGAGTCTTACTCTGTCACCAGGCTGGAGTGCAGTGGTGCAATCTCAGCTCACTGCAGCCTCCGCCTCCTGGGTTCAAGCGATTCTCCTGCCTCAGCCTCCCAAGTAGCTGGGATTACAGGCACATGCCACCACGCCCAGCTAATTTTTGTATTTTTAGTAGAAATGGGTTTTTACCATGTTGGCCAAGATGGTCTCGATCTCTTCACCTCATGATCTGCCCGGCCTCCCAAAGTGCTGGGATTACAGGCTTGAGCCACCGTGCCCAGCAATTTTTTTTTTTTTTTTTTTGAGACAAAGCCTCGCTCTGTTGCCCAGGCTGGAGTGCAGTGGCATGATCTCGCTTTACTGCAACCTCTGCCTCCCAGGTTGGAGCGATTCTCCTGCCCCAGCCTCTCACGTAGCTGGGATTACAGGAGCCTGCCACCTCGCCTGGCTAATTTTTGTATTTTTAGTAGAGACAGGGTTTCACCATGTTGTTGGCCAGGATGGTCTCGAACTCTTGACCTCAGGTGATCCACCTGCCTCGGCTTCCCAAAGTGCTGGGAATACAGGCGTGAGCCACCACGCCTGGCCAGATCATTGGGTTCTAAAAATCAGAGTAGTAGTTCCTTCTGGGGGATGAAATTGACTAAAAATAGACACAAGGGAACTTTATGGGATGAAAGAAATGTTCTGGATCTTTAGCCACATTAATAGATGTGTACATTTGTTGAAATTCATCATATTGTACAGTTAAATGTGTACATGTTACTGACTATAGATTATATCTCAATAAAATAGTGTAATGAAGTAGAGTAGGGGCCGGGTGCAGTGGCTCATGCCTATAATCTCAGCACTTTGGGAAGCTGAGGCAGGTGGATCACGAGTTCCGGAGTTCAAGACCAGCCTGGACAATATGGTGAAACCCCGTCTCCACTAAAAAAATACAAAAATTAGCCAGGCATGGTGGCAGGCGCCTGTAGTCCCAGCTAACTGGGAGGCTGAGGCAGGGAACTGCTCGAACCCGGGAGGTGGAGGTTGCAGTGAGCCGAGATTGTGCCACTGCACTCCAGCCTGGGCGACAGAGAGAGAGACTCTGTCTCAAAAAAAAAGAAAGAAAGAAAAAGAAAGTAGAGTAGGGCCAGGCATGATGGCCGATGCCTGTAATCCCAGCACTTTGGGAGGCCGAGGCGGGCAGATCACGAGGTCAGGAGTTCGACACCAGCCTGGCCAACATGGTGAAACCCTGTCTCTACTAAAAATACAAAAATTAGCCAGGCGAGGTAGTGGGCTCCTGTAGTCCCAGCTACTCAGGAGGCTGAGGCAGGAGAATGGCGTGAACCCGGGAGGCGGAGCTTACAGTGAGCCGTGATTGCGCCACTGCACTCCAGCCTGGGCGACACAGCAAGACTCTATCTCAAAAAAAAAAAAAAAAGAAAAAGACAAGAAAGTAGAGTAATTTTCAGCAGGGCACGGTGGCTTATGCCTGTAATCCCAACACTTTGGGAGGCTGAGGTGGGTGGATCACCTGAGGTCAGGAATTCAAGACCAGCATGATGGCGGGCGCCTGTAATCTCAGCTACCTGGGAGGCTGAGGCAGGAGAATCGCTTGAACCTGGGAGGTGGAGGTTGCAGTGAGCCAAGATTGCACCACTGCACTCCAACCCGGGCTATAGAGTGAGACCTGTCTCAAAAAAAGGAAAAAAAGGTAGAGTAATTTTCTTTCTTTTTTTTTTTTTTTTTTTTTTGCTCTGTCACCCAGGCTGGTGTGCAGTGGCGCAATCTCAGCTCACTGCAAGCTCTGCCTCCCGGGTTCATGCCATTCTCCTGCCTCAGCCTCCCCAGTAGCTGGGACTACAGGTGCCTGCCACCAGGCCCAGCTAATTCTTTTTTTGTATTTTTAGTAGAGACGGGGTTTCACCGTGTTAGCCAGGACAGCCTCAATCTCCTGACCTCGTGATCCACCCGCCTTGGCCTCCCAAAGTGCTGCGATTACAGGCGTGAGCCACCATGCCCAGCCAAGTAGAGTAATTTTCATATGAATATAACAACAACCAAAAAATAAAATTAAAAAACCCTTCCACGTAAGGATTAAACAGCACATCAGATGTAACCAAAGAGAGAATTAGTGAACTAGAAGACAGATTGGAAGAGATTACCTGAATGTATCACCAAGACACAAAGAGATGAAAAATACAGAAGACAGGTTAAAAGACATGGAGTACAGAATGAAAAGGTCTAGAACACTCCTAATCAGAGTTGGCAAAGGAGAGAGCACAGAGGACAGAGGAAAAATAATATCTGGATGGTTTCTGAGAACTTTCCAATAAGACAAAATATGGTAAAAGATGTGAATTCATACATACAGGAAATACAACATATTGAGCAGAATAAATAGAATAAATAAATATCTAGATACATTGTGACAAAACTACAAAACACCAATGACATCTTAAAAGCAGGGAGTAAAGAGAGATCACCTACACAACAATGAGGATTAGACTGAGGAGACTTCTTTACAACCAACGTGTATCAGGCCTATTATATGCCCACACTGTCCTAGGTACTTAGAACATAAGCATGAACAAGCCAGGCCCAGACCCTACCCTGTGGAGCTACAGAACCTCTACCAGGGATTGCAGATGTGCAGTAACAATTATAGCGTGATGAGCGATCCTGGTTGGAGGGCAAAAGAATCGGCCAGAAAACAACACCATGGAACAGCATTATGAAGATTTTCCTATCCCACGTAGGATCCACATAGGGATTGGCCCCAAGCACAGATCCTTGCTGGCAGCCTGAGAGGCACTCAGTCTAACTTGGTTGCAAGGCAACTCCACCAACCTTTATTAAATAAGGCTCTGGGTCTCTGGGTACTGGCTGCCTGCTCACACATCCCTTTACAGACATCTGGACCCCTCCCTTACCCCACATTATAAGCAAGGAGGAAGAAGAGGACCCGAGGCTGGGAAACGCAGAGGTGGCAGTTGGGATCAAACATCCTACGTGTTTACCAAGACTGGGAGGGCTTTTCCCTCCAGGGGACCCTTGGGACAGCAGCTGCTATGTTCATGCATCCTTCCTTGGGACAGGGGTCAGACTAGATGTCCTAAGACTGGCAGCTTCCTCTCTGGGACCCCTGAGAGAAGCGGAGACAAATGCTCCTCCTCAGGGCCTTCTTCAAGGTCCTGGACTGAGTCCCGGTGGCCACAGACTAGGTAGCAGTGTGTAGGGCCCTGGGTTCTGCAGAGCTTACATGGAGGGCAGGCGTTATGCTGGAATGAAGCCCAGGAGTGTCAGTAATGGGGAAGAGTGCCCTGAGGCATGGAATGCTGCCCGTGATCAACAACAGCTTCAACTGTAGACTCTGTCCAGGCCAGGGCCAACTCTCTGTACCAGCATCAACATCTCTCTGCCCTGGCCCCATTCCAGGGTTCATTAAGTAAAGCGTGCTAGGAAGCTCTGAACCCCCTGCCATAGGGCAGAACTGTGTCCTATTTAGCCTTATATTCCCTGTACACGGACAGGATAGCTCTACTGGGCGCTTATTCATGTAAGGGGTGGGGTCCTGGCTGAGAGGTGAAGGATTTGGAGAGAGGGCATGGGGGACAGAGACAGAGGAGCGAAGTCTGGGGAGGGCTGGGAAGCTATTCGGAGAAGGCTGGAAAGACGTGAAGGAAAGCAAGCAGGGCAGAAAGGAAGGGGGCTTCTCACAGTCGGGGCGATCTGGTCTGGAGGAGTGAGGGGCCGCCAGCCGCCCTGGTGACCGTCACCTTGTCCCACTAGGGAACTCGGGGTGCGGCCCTCGCCAGCCCCCGGGCCAGCCGCCAGGTCCCCGCCCTCCGCGGGATTTACTCCTGTCCCGCCTTCTCGGATTTAGCTCAGGCAGCCTGGGAGGTTCCGCAGTCGCCGCTTCCGCCTTGACCAGGTGAGGGTGCGGACAGAGCAGGGGGCCCGGGCTGGGGCGGGCCGGCGGAGCAGCCGTCGCTGGGGGCGCGTCCTGGGGGCGCTGGGCCTGTCCCCTTCTCCTGCGTCCTTCCCTCCCGCAGCCGCCCTTCCTCCTGTCTCTTTTCTCCTGCGCTCCCCGCTTCCCACCGAGCGCGCAGGGCCGGGTCCCCCAGGGTCCTGGGCTTTCTCCTTCCCAACCCAACCCCTGCTCGCGCCCGGTTCTGAGCCCACCTGCGCGTTTCCAACTAGGCCCAGCCTCGATCCTCTTCTTCCTCCTTGCTTATAATGTAGGGGAAGGGACGGGTCCAGGTGTGTGTTAGGGAAAGTGTGAGCAGGCTGCCAGTACCCAGAGGCCTAGAGCCTTGTTTAACAAAGGTTGGTGGAGTTGCCTTGAAGCCAAGTTAGACCGAGTGACTCAGGCTGCCGGCAGGGATCTGTGCCTGGGGCTGAGCTCAGGTAGGTGTGGGACTGTGTACCTGACAGCCTCAGTGGCTCCATAGGCAGCACCTAAGCCTAGCGGCCATCACAAGTGCCTGGTTTGATTTCAAATGTTGCTGCCTCTGGTGGAGGAGAGGCAATGACTGTGGACCTCTTTTGGCTTGAGAGGGCCCTATGCCCCCAAAGCTCAGGTATGCTGCGTGCACACTGTACCTCGATGTCTGTGTGTTGTGTTCATGTGGACTTTTGTGTCTTAGCCGTGTGGGGCAGTGTATCTAGGTGTTTGGAGGCAGTGAACTGCCATGTCCCATGGATGTGACATGTATGTACAAGGAACATCTCATGGAAGGACATGGATGAGCCTGGGCATTTTGCGGCCGCATGCTGGAATGTCTCAGCGTTAAGAGGACATATATCAGCTGGGCGCAGTGGCTCATGCCTGTAATCCCAGCACTTTGGGCGGCCGAGGCGAGCGGATCACGAGGTCAGGAGTTCAAGACCAGCCTGGCCAATATGGTAAACCCCATCTCTACTAAAAATACAAAAAGTAGCTGGGCGTGGTGGCGCGCACCTGTAGTCCCAGCTACTTGGGGGGCTGAGGCAGAAGAATTGCTTGAACCCGGGAGGCGGAGGTTGCAGCGAGCCGAGATCATGCCACTGCACTCCAGCCTAGATGACAGAACGAGACTCCATCTCAAAAAAAAAAAAAAAAAAAAAGAGGACATGTATTTGGGAGTCTCGGCCATGTTTTGCAGTATATCTGTAGGTCTCAGTGTGTGTGTGTGTGACAGTGTGTGGGAGGCAGTGTACCTTCGTGTGTGTGCGTGCTCTACCTACATGTCTGAGGTATGGTGTGGTTGTCATATCTGGGCATCTCCAGTGTGTGTGGTAGGCAAACATGTCTCATGTTGGAGGAAGGGAGATGTCTCAGGTGTGTATGAGTGAGTGTGTGCTACCGTGTAGCTCAGGTCTAAAAGGGCAGTGTTTCTGGGTGTCTGGGTGTGTGATGTGCCATGATATTTCAGAGTCAGGATGGTAACATACCTGGAGTCTGTAGTAGGAGCAGACAGCATGCTAAAATTGCAGGTGTGAGCAGGGCAGGTTACTCAGCGGTGAAGGGACAGAGTACCTGGATGCCGTGGGCACGGGGAACATTCTACCTGGGATTTGTGTGCGTGAGTGGCAGGTATCCTGGCTGTCTCTGCTGTGTCCCTACCTCTGTACCTGAGGGTTTCTGATGACTTGCAGGTGCAGCTGGAGACCCGGTCTCTCTAGGACCTACCCTGGGCTGAACATCTGAAGGAGAGTGCCATCATCCTTAGGGACTCCTTCTCCGGACATGCTTCCTGAGGCCGGCTCCCTGTGGCTACTGAAGCTGCTCCGGGACATCCAGTTGGCCCAGTTTTACTGGCCCATCCTTGAGGAGCTTAATGTCACTCGGCCAGAGCACTTCGACTTTGTAAAGCCCGAGGACCTGGACGGCATTGGCATGGGCCGGCCTGGTGAGGGACCCCTGCCCCGAGGCCCTGGTCTCTCTGTCCACAGCCTGTCAGTTGCCTTCCCCCACCACAACCCTCTTCCAGCCCTTTTCTTCTCTGTAAGTCTCTCCGCACTCTTCCCCAACCCCACCTCTACCCCAGCCCTGATTCTGGCCTCCCACAGCCCAGCGCAGACTGTCCGAAGCTCTGAAACGGCTACGTTCCGGGCCTAAGTCTAAGAACTGGGTCTACAAGGTGTGTGTTGGGGGTGGGCTGCTTGGGGCTGGCAATGAGGTGGCTTGAGGGGCAGGGAGGGGGGTGCAGGGCTCTGCATACCGGATTTCCCATCCCTGTTTCAGATCCTTGGAGGTTTTGCCCCTGAACACAAGGAGCCCACCCTGCCCTCGGACAGCCCACGGCACCTCCCTGAGCCAGAGGGGGGCCTCAAATGTCTGATCCCAGAGGGTGCTGTTTGCAGAGGGGAGTTGCTGGGTTCCGGCTGCTTCGGTGTGGTGCACCGAGGGCTGTGGACGCTGCCCAGTGGCAAGAGTGTGAGTGTCCAGGGATCCCACCCACTTCATCCAGGCCAGCTGCCCCCTCTGTTCTTCATGCCCACAATGCCTAAAGGTGCTTCCCCCCACCTCCAGGTCCCAGTGGCGGTCAAGTCCCTCCGGGTAGGTCCCGAAGGCCCGATGGGCACAGAACTGGGGGACTTCCTGAGAGAGGTATCGGTCATGATGAACTTGGAGCACCCACACGTGCTGCGTCTGCACGGCCTTGTACTGGGCCAGCCTCTGCAGATGGTGAGCAGATCCAGCCGCTGGTTCCCGGGACAGCCGTGCGGCAGGAGCGTGGGCGGCCAGGGTCCATGGGTCCGGCTCATGCGGCGTGGTGTTCCCTCCTGCAGGTGATGGAGCTGGCGCCACTGGGATCCCTGCACGCGCGCCTAACGGCCCCGGCCCCGACACCCCCGCTGCTCGTGGCCCTGCTCTGCCTCTTCCTGCGGCAGCTGGCGGGAGCCATGGCGTACCTGGGGGCCCGCGGGCTGGTGCACCGAGACCTCGCTACGCGCAACCTGCTGCTGGCGTCGCCGCGCACCATCAAGGTGGCTGACTTCGGGCTGGTGCGGCCTCTGGGCGGTGCCCGGGGCCGCTACGTCATGGGCGGGCCCCGCCCCATCCCCTACGCCTGGTGAGCGCGGGCCCGCGGGGGGTCGGGCTCTGAGCCGCGCGGATCCAGAGGGCAGCAGCCGAGGGAGATCGGAGGGGGCCGGGCTTCTGAGGGAGGCTGGGACCAGAAGGGTTATCCTCCTAGGCAAAGAGGACTTTTGTGAAAGATGGGAGCACTCGGGGGTGCTCCGTGGAAGGTGAGCCGCCAAGGAGCACGTGTCCCGCCCCTTTCAACTCCACTTCCTTCGGCAGGTGTGCCCCAGAGAGCCTGCGCCACGGAGCCTTCTCGTCTGCCTCGGACGTGTGGATGTTTGGGGTGACGCTGTGGGAGATGTTCTCCGGGGGCGAGGAACCCTGGGCCGGGGTCCCACCGTACCTCATCCTGCAGCGGCTGGAGGACAGAGCCCGGCTGCCTAGGCCTCCCCTCTGCTCCAGGGCCCTCTACTCCCTCGCCTTGCGCTGCTGGGCCCCCCACCCTGCCGACCGGCCTAGCTTTTCCCACCTGGAGGGGCTGCTGCAAGAGGTGGGAACCCCCGACCTCACCAGATACACAGTCCCTCTTCCCTCCATTCGCTCTCCCAGGGTTCCATGCAAAGACTAACATATCCAGATGCCTGTGCTGGGCTCTGGGACTCAGCTCTGAGCAAAACAGATGCAGTCCCTACTTGCAGGGAGATCAGAGCCCTGGGGAGGCAGCTTGGGGCTACACAGATGCAGACTGAAAGGCTGGGGTCTGTGTCTGGGCCAGAAAAGGGGCATAGAGGAGGCAGCACTCAGTTGCAGTCGTGTTGACATGCCGAGGAAGAGAAGGGCTCAGCGTGGGATGGGGGAAATAGAAGTAATGAAGCCGCAGGCCGGGCGCGGTGGCTCACGTCTCTAATCCCAGCACTTTGGGAGGCGGAGGTGGGCAGATCACCTGAGGTCGGGAGTTCAAGACCAGCCTGATCAACATGGAGAAACCCCGTCTCTACTAAAAAATACAAAATTAGCTGGGTGTGGTGGTGCATGCCTGTAATCCCAGCTACTCGGGAGGCTGAGGCAGGAGAATCACTTGAACCCGGGAGGTGGAGGTTGCGGTGAGCCGAGATTGCGCCATTGCACTCCAGGCTGGACAACAAGAGCGAAACTCCATCTCAAAAAAAAAAAAAAAAAAAAGTAATGAGGCTGCAGAGAGAGCAGGAGCTGTGTCATGGAGGGCTTTGCAAGGCGTGTTAAGCTAACACGTAGAGCACTTGGCCTGTGCAGGACACTGCACTGTGCGCTTTACATGGGTGCTTATGCAGATTCGCTTATTTAATGCTCTCAACCACTGCATGAGGTAATTATTATTATTATTATTTTATTTTGAGACAGAGTCTTGCTTTGTCACCCTAGCTGGAGTGCAGTAGTGGGATCTTGGCTCACTGCAACTTCCACCTCCCGGGTTCAAGCGATTCTCCTGTTTCAGCCTCCTGAGTAGCTGGGACTACAGGTGCCTGCCACCACGCCTGGCTAATTTTTGTATTTTTAGTAGAGATGGGGTTTTACCACATTGGCCAGGCTGGTCTCGAACTCCTGACCTCAAATGATCCACCCGCCTTGGCCTCCCAAAGTGTTGGGATTACAGGCATGAGCCACCGTGCCCGGCCTGGATGAGGTAATTATTATCTCCATGTTACTGATGGGCAGTTGAGGCACTGAGAGTTTAAGTGACTTGCCTAAAGTCACATGGTAAGTGGAGGAGTTGGGATTTGAGCCAGTCAATTTGACTTCAGAGCTGTTCCCTAAGCTGCTACACTCTACCACTAAAGTTTAATCTTTACTCCAAAGGCATTTGGGAGCCAGGGCAAGCCTCCTAGGCAGGGGAGTTACAAGCCACTCTGCCCATTTCGGCACTCTGGTGTGGTGCAAGAACGGATTAGAGGGATGATGCTCCCAGCTGAGGCTGGGAGACCAGGTAGGCAACAGTGGCTGTGAAGCAGAAGGGAGATGAAGAGGTCTGGATGAGGGTAGAGGCGGTGGGGCTGCAGAGGAGTGGAAATTTCCCAGAGGGCCTTGGGAGGCTGATCTGATGGGCCTGGATGTGGAGTGAAAGCAGTGTGCAGGATGACGCTCCTGTTGGTCCCCCCAGGTAGAGCCAGGGCCCTCCTCTCTTGCTCCTTGAGCCCTGACCTGTTTGTCATGGGATCCAGGTCTGCCTCCCTCACTGAATTACAGTGGGGGGACAGGGAGAGTCCCACCCTGGGCCCAGCACAGATGACATACAGAGCGGGGCTCCTCTTTATTCCTGCTCCCATATTACCTTTCTGATTCAGGCCACAAGCCCAGCCACCCTTTCCTCTTGTCTCCACAGGCCTGGCCTTCGGAAGGATGCTGTGTGAAGGATGTCACAGAGCCAGGCGCCCTGAGGATGGAGACTGGTGACCCCATCACAGTCATCGAGGGCAGGTGACAGTCCCATACCTCCCAAGCATCTTCAGAGGAGGATACCCTCCCAACCTAATTCCTGATCCCTTCTCTGCTTCTCTCCAGCTCCTTGAACCCTGCTCTTCTGTCTCATCTCCTCTCCCCACTGGGTCCTGAAAGCTCCAGCATGGTCCTGGCCTCCCTGCTGGAGCCACTGCTGGCCCATAGAGCCTTATTGCATTAGGGAAAAGGCTTCCCTTCCTCCAGGCAGATGCGGCTCCAAGGCACATAGCCTAGTGAGCTGACTGTGGGCCAGGGCCCAGCCCTAACTCTTGCGCTTATTCCCATCCTATTTACCAGCTCCTCTTTCCACAGCCCCGACTCCACAATCTGGAAGGGCCAGAATGGTCGCACCTTCAAAGTGGGCAGCTTCCCAGCCTCGGCGGTGACGCTGGCAGATGCGGGGGGCTTGCCAGCCACCCGTCCAGTCCACAGAGGCACCCCTGCCCGGGGAGATCAACACCCAGGAGGCATAGATGGGTGAGGACCTGAAAGGGTGGGGGCAGGGGTGGGCTGGGAGAACTGATGAAGTCCAGGAGCTTCTCTGGAAGGGGAGCTTGGGGACAGGACCAGAGTGAAGCTGCAGCCTCCACCCTGGGTCCTGGGTCTCCTGGGTTCCCCCATGAGTTTTTTGGGGAGGGTATGTTGATCTGTGGGGTGGGGAGAGTTGGTGTGGAGGATGAACTGGATCCCTCTCCGACAGAGACAGAAAGAAGGCAAATCTTTGGGATGCGCCCCCAGCACGGGGCCAGAGGAGAAATGTGCCCCTGGAGAGGATGAAAGGTGGGTGTGGTGGACTCCAGGGTCTCTGAGGAGATCAAGACCAGCCCTTCAATTCCGACCCCCTGCCCTGAATCCATGCCTTTGCATCTATTATTTCCTTCCTCTGAATTCTGTCTGCTGGCATCCTAGCTATACCGTGAAATCTTTTTTTTTTTTTTTTTTTTGAGACAGAGTTTCACTCTTTTTGCCCAGGCTGGAGTGTAGTGGCTTGATCTTGGCTCACCGCAACCTCCACCTCCTGGGTTCAAGTGATTCTCCTGCCTCAGCCTCCCGAGTAGCTGGGACTACAGGCATGCGCCACCACACCCGGCTAATTTTGTATTTTTAGTAGAGATGAGGTTTCACCATGTTGCCCAGGCTGGCCTTGAACTCCCGACCTCAGGTGATCCGCCTGCCTTGGCCTCCCAAAGTGCTGGGATTACAGGCGTGAGACACTGCGCCCGGCCCTATACTGTGGAATCTTAAAAGATAGGAAGCCTCCTGCCTTCCCTTCTGAAGAGCACCTCCACACTCGGGGCCCTGAGCTCTGAGTTCTCTGGGCTCTCCACCTAGGCCTTGGTGTCCATTTGCACATCTGTCTTATTGTCTCACCTGACACATGAACCACCCAGGGACACGGCTGGCTAGCTCATCTGCAAATGCTTGCAAAACCATCCAGCTCAGAACAGATGAAGACAGTGAGTGGGGCCAGGCATGGTGGCTCACGCCTGTAATCCCAGCACTTTGGGAGCCTAACGTGGGCGGATGGCTTGAGTCCAGGAGTTTGAGACCAGCCTGGGCAATGTGCCGAAACCCCGTCTCTACAAAACTACAAAAATTAGCCAGTCGTAGTGGCAGGCACCTATAGTCCCAGCTACTCAGGAGGCTGAGGTGGGAGGATCGCTTGAGCCCAGGAGGCGGAGGCTGCAGCCAGCCGAGTTCAAGCTGTTTCTTTCTCAACTGTGCAGGCATTTCCAGGAGTCTGGAGTCAGTTCTGTCCCTGGGTCCTCGTCCCACAGGGGGTGGTTCAAGCCCCCCCGAAATTCGACAAGCCAGAGCTGTGCCCCAGGGACCCCCAGGCCTGCCTCCACGCCCACCTTTATCCTCTAGCTCTCCTCAGCCCAGCCAGCCCCCTAGGGAGAGGCTTCCCTGGCCCAAAAGAAAACCCCCACACAATCACCCCATGGGAGCGCCTGGAACCAGTAAAGCCGCTGCCCTCTCTGGAGGCCTCTTGCCCGATCCTGAGTTGCAGAGGAAGATTATGGAGGTGAGGTCTCACTGAAACGGCCTGGTGTCCAGAAGGGGCTACAGGCAGGGGCAGGGGCCTGAGCGACGCTTTGTCTGTCACAGGTGGAGCTGAGTGTGCATGGCGTCACCCACCAGGAGTGCCAGACAGCACTAGGAGCCACTGGGGGAGATGTGGTTTCTGCCATCCGGAACCTCAAGGTAAAGCCAGCCCCTTCTCTTGGGGTCCCTCCTCTCCTGCCCCTGCCACCTGGCAGTCAGCTGCAACCCACCCTCCTGCTTCCACAGGTAGACCAGCTCTTCCACCTGAGTAGCCGGTCCAGAGCTGACTGCCGGCGCATCCTGGAGCATTACCAGTGGGACCTCTCAGCTGCCAGCCGCTATGTCCTAGCCAGGCCCTGAGCTCAGCTTCTGCGGGCATGGACACCAGCATGAAAAGCCTAGGCCCCTGAGGGCCTGGCCACATGAGACCAAGCAGAACCAGAACAAGGTCCTGACAGGGGTAGACTTTCCACCTGGGGAGATCCCACCTGCTGTAGGCACGTGGAGGAGCCCAGGGTTGGGCACTGGCAAATGTCTTCTCCCTCCCATGCTCCTTGGCTTCTGAAGGCTGAAGCTCCTTTGGCTGGGCCAAGAAGGATCTAGTCTGCCCACTACATTCTCAAACAAGAGGACTTGGAGGAAAAGAGCTGCTATACATCATATGCAGAGGAAGCTTCTACGCGCTAGAGAGGATGAAGGGGCCACGCTGGACCATGCGAACAGCCATCCTGAACTGCCATCAGCTACCACACTGGACTCCACAGGGCAGCCATCCTGGATGATGGAAGCCGCCATATTGACTTGGGGTATAGGCCCAAACTGCCTTCGTTTGGTCCAGGGCCATCGTGGGTGATGACGATTGCTCTCTTGTACTCAAGGACATTTGATGCTGGTAGTACGGACTATGAGATGGGCTAGCCCCTGCCCCAGCCCAGCTCTCACATTCCCCTTTGTTTTTTCCCATACACCAACTCCTTCTACCCTCCCCTATTACATACATCTTTCAATGTCCAAAAAGTTACAAAGTTTATATGAATGTAACATATAAAGATGCAGCCTTTTTCCTAGGGCAAGGGAAGGAAGGGCGGTTGCATAAGGCACAGGAATCGCAGCAAGCACCAGCTGAGGGCAGGGCCCTAGTGGGAGAGGAATTTGGCACTGGGGTCCCCCTGCAGCTGTTGATGGGGAGGTAGAGACCCCATCGAAGTGCCATGGTCTGAGGCTGAATTAATTGGCCAAGCAGATGCTGGGGGGGGCGGTGGCTATGTCCACCGTCTTTGGTGCAGCTTGCCCTTCCCCACCCCAGCCCTCTTGTAAAACCCCAGAGTCCTGGGTTCCAGAGGCCTCCTTTGGAGCAGAGGCCCTGGAAGGGGGTGGGAGGGAGTGCGTGGGGAAAGTGTGAAAGCCGATATGCTTGTGTGCCGAGGGACTGCTGGGACAGTGGTGGGAGGTAGCAGGAGAGGGGCTCTCATACATACCCCTCCTTGGGGACCACAGGGGCAGGCAGCCAGGGAGTAGGGTAGGGATGGGGGCCCCCTTCTGTCCCCTGCAGTGTACATCGAGGAAAGGGGCTGCGCGGAGGAGGGGCCAGGGCAGGCGACCATCTGGAGTTCTGGTCGAGGTGATGGTCTCCTCACACCATGGTGGCCTCTAACTGGTGACAGCAGAGGGCCCAGCGCCTCCTCGCTTCTCAAAGAACATGTAGTCCTAAGAGGAGGCCACTGTCAACAGGAGATCCGGCTGGGCCAGCCCAGCTTGGCTGTCACAGGCCAGCTCTAGAACCTCAACCCCCACGGCACCTATCCCTGACTTTCCCCTAGCAAGAGGCCAGGAAATGCATAAAGCTTCAAATGACAGCAAAGGACAGGCAGGAGGTGGGGGCAGGGGCAGCCAACTCACAATGAGGAACGTGGCTCCCAGCAGCACAGCCTTCACCCTCACATCCAGGTCCAGCGGGAACTGTAGGCCAAAGTCATCTGCATCCGTGATGGCTTCTCGGACCAGGCCCCCCCACTGCTTGCTGATGCGGCCCACACTGCGGGATTCATCCCGAGTCTTCACCTGTCAGCAGGAAGGGAGGAAGGACCCAACTGAGGAGGAGGCAGCCAGTCTCACCTGCTCCAGTCTCATTCCCACAGTCGCATGTATGAATTTGCAGGGTCTCCACTCAGTGAATCTTCCCCTCTAATGGTCACCGAGTGATCGCTTTCCCAACTGGCTCCCATCACAGAGTATGACAGCTGGGGAGACTGAGGCACTCTAGATCACGCTGAGTCTATACCCAAAATTAGGATTCAGACTCAGATCTGCTGCTATCGAAAGGAGATGCATGACATAACTGAACATCAGTGGTGGGAGAAATGGAAGCATGACAATCCAACCCCCTTAGGGTATGGCTGTTTGCTAGGTTTGCTCTGGTTCCCAATGCCCCTGCCACTTACAATTGGCACAGTTGGTGCCCTATACAAAGTAACCTGGCCAAAAGGGCAAGGAAAGCTACTGGAATCCTGGCTGTACTTCACCAGTCAAGAAGGCTCCTAGAAGGCTATGTCTACCCCAAAGAGTACCTTTTCTCTAATCTGCAAAGTAGGGGAGGGCCTTGCCCAGCACTGCATGAGAGCCTCATCTAGGGGGGGATACACGCCTATCTACTGTGGGGAGAGGCAGCAGTAAGTAGCCTTTGAGGACCACAATTTCCACTGGCTTCTCTGAGCCACACAGCAACAGGCCCTGCCGATGTGGGTAGTTACTCCCTGTGACTTCCTGGTCCTTTTCCTGTGCTCATTCTCCAGTGATAGGAACTGCAGTGATTTCCTTTTGTGTCATTCCCATCCCCTTCCTGCACTGTCCTACAGCTCCGGGGCACTTCCTGCCTGGTCCTAAGGGTACAGCCCCAAGTATGGACCATTTATAATTATGTAAAAGGGACACTGGCCCTATGAGAACCCCACAGCCTATACATTCCCATCTGGAGATCACGCAGTTATTATATCTTATTCCCAATTGGTTCCCATCACGGAATCTCCCTCTGGCTACCAAGGTGACTCATTTTTGCAAAGTAACCTTAGGTAGTGTACCTCATTAGAAGCGTTGGAAAGTCTACTGGATTATACCTGTTGTTTCTCCCTTATCTGCACAAGCAATTATCCCTTAAAGAACTCAAGGGTCGGTCAGGTGCGGTGGCTCACGCCTGTAATCCCAGCACTTTGGGAGGCTGAGGTGGGCGGATCATCTGCGGTCAGGAGTTCGAGACCAGCCTGACCAACATGGAGAAACCTCGTCTCTACTAAAAATATAAAATTAGCCGGGCATGGTGGCGCATGCCTGTAATCCCAGCTACTCGGGAGGTTTAGGCAGGAGAATTGCTTGAACCCGGGAGGCAAAGACTGCAGTGAGCCGAGATCATGCCATAGCACTCCTGCCTGGGCAACAAGAGCAAGACTCCGTCTCAAAACAAACAAACTAAAAACAAAAAAAGAACTCAAGGGCCTGCGGAGTGCCTTTGTCTTCTAGAAACCAAGGTGCTTCCCAGGCCTCACCTCACTGAAATTCTCACCACTTGGGATCTCTAGCTTCCAGGCCGGTGACAGGAATGCACAGTGAGAAGGATATACTGGATTTCGGAATGGCAGGGACATTTGGATTCTATTTTAGCAGGGCAGGCCACAGGATGTTAACATGTTAAAATCGTGCTTGCTCCAGGGCCTGGGCTCACAAACTCATACACAGCAGCCACATGGGCCCAGCCCACACAGACTTAATCATCCTTCACCCCAAATCCAGGCTGGCCTTAGATTTTTTTTCTGCCCATCTCAGGGCCACTTGTAATAATCAGCATTGCTCCTTAAGATGAAATCCTCGTTGTTATGCTTTTATAAGAGCACAGGGCCATCCTATTTCCAAATGGAGGAATGCTGCAAATGTGGTCGGAGTCACAGTGGATTTGGATTGATGAGCTCAGGGTCTTGACCTTAGTGTTAACTATCCTGCCTCATGGAAGCATCATCTTGGTTTACAAATGTCCCAAGAACCTCTGGTATTCCTGATACCTCAAAGTTGGTGTCTGTGCCACAGCCACAGGTCCAGCAGGGCCCCACCACTCGCAAGACTGTCTGGCGATCGGCATCCTGGATGGAGAACTTGGGGAGGAAGGGATGCCAGGTCTGTAGCACGTGGCCGATGGTGGTGCCTGGTGGAGCCTGTACTTCCATCTGGGAGTGGGAAGCAGACAGGGTCACTGCGGAGGCAGGGGTCCCAGCTCTATCATCTGTCTATTTGGCCCTCACTAAACCTCCCATCCCCACCTGCCCACTCCCACCTGATCCAGGCCTCATCTCAGGTGGACCTCATCAAGGTCCCGCCCCACCAAGGCCCGCCCTCCCGGCCCCATCCCTCCGCCCACCTCCTGGAGGCCACAGGGGCAGCAGCTGCAGCCACAGTGCAGCGGGCGGAGCAAACGCAGCACCTCGCGGTCCCCGGGGTCGGCCAGGCGGACACGCAGCGGCCGGCGGGCGCCACAGCACAGACGGGCGCAACAGTTGCTCTCCTCGGCCGCCTGACCCAGGGGCTGCCCGGCCCCAGAGCGCAGTTCATAGCGGTTACAGGTCTCCCAGCCTAGGAACGCTGCCCGGGGTGACACGGGGAGACTCATAGAGCCTCGCGCGCCCAGGAGCCCACCATCCGGGCCACCATCATAAGGTCCAACCTCCCACTCCTTCTACTTACTTTCCACTCGCTCAGCCTTCTGGTGAATCAAAATCTGATCAATCTGGAAAGAGAGGGGCGGCGCGCACATCAGCTGGCCCATCTGGACGCCCAGGTCCCCTCCCAGTCATTCTCCCTCCCTCCTTCCCACTCACCTGCACCAGGAATTCGAGGCCAGAAGGCACCCCTGGCAGTGGCAAGAAGGGGGCAGCAGACCCCGAGGCCACGGGGCCGGGCGAGGGGAAGAGGGCGAAGCCGGGAGCTGGGGCAGGTACCTGGGCGGGCACTGGCGCCTGCCCGGGCCCAGGATGTAGCGCCGGCTCCGGGTACCCAGGGGTGACAGGGTAGGGAGGTGGGGGCGAAGGGGCGTAGCCTTTGGGGGGCAAGTAGCCTGTAAAGCGGTGGGGGCAGGATAGATTAGAAAGGGACCCAAGGCCTCATCCCCTTATTCCTCAGCCCATGGGCCGCGAGGCTTCGGGGGAAACGAGGTGGCAAGAGGCAGAGAAAGATGGGGCAGGGGAGCAGGGTGGAGGTTCCCCGGAAGGAAGGGAGGGGCCCCACCCAGCCAGTCCGAGCACATTCCGGGAGGATGTGTTCAAACCTGGCTCCCAAGTCCGTGGGGGGATAACGGAGACCCCCGGACTTGCGCGCACTTACCTGCCATGGGAGAAAGGCTGGGGTTTTCGGGATGATGGTGTCTGGGTGGCTTAGTTCTGGAAGCGGAGGCAAACTCGGAGATAGCCAGACAGACACAGAGACAGACACAAAGACGGAGAGGCAGCTGCGCCCGGCGCCGGCCCAGGGTCTCTTGGGCGGCGCCTCTGACTCGGGGAGAAACCCAAGTGTCAGTGGGCGGGACTGGGTACCTGGGACCCTGGATTCCCTCGGGGGCCCCAGAACCGCCCCCTCCCTTTGTTCTCCCATCCTGCGGAGGAGGCTGTGGGCGGACGGCAGGACAGATGGACCCGCGGTCAGACCGACAGCCCCACCTCGAGGGCGGTCTCCCTGACCCCTCTGTGCCCCCGCTCACCTGGAGCCCCCAGAAGAGCCCGGGTGCCTAGCACTCGGCGGCTCACAGGAGCTGGCGGAGACGGAGGCGGGCCCGAACTCGGACCCCGGCCCCGCCCCCCGACCCGCCGGGCCCGCCCTCTCCTAGGCGGCGCGTCTGCGCGGGGAGGAAAGCGGCCGTCCGCTGCTCGGGGAAGCCGAGTGTGGGCTTTGCTCCTCGGCGTCGCCGGCGTTCCCGCCCCTTCCGCTCGGACTGCAGATGTCCGGAGAGTAGGAGCGCCTGGAGAAGGCAGCGGCTGGGCCCGGGCCCCGCGAACCCCGCCAGGCCGGCGGCGTGCGTGCTCAGCTCCCTGGGTGGGAGGCGAGGGCGGCCCGCGCCGCGCTGGCCCCTGGGCTCCTCCTCCCAAGGGCGGTCAGGCCTCGCTGACGCAGCGGAACACCCTTCACACTCACTCATTGGCTTCCAGGACTGGCTCCTGGCTCGCCTTCTGCCTCCCAGGGGCGACCTCGCCGTCTTCTCTCCCTGGCGCATCGGTGACCCACACGGGCACATCGCAGCGCCAGCAGTTTCCGCAGGTGCCCCAGCCACGCGCGTGACAGGCCGCCAAACGGTGTCAGTGAGCGTGCTCAGGCCGCCTAGAGGGCCAGAGGAGGAAGCGCGGTCAGAAAAGGCCGCCGAGTCTCTTCGACTGGATCCTGAACCAGGACCAGTCCTGGCCTTGGGGGCCACTGGCTGAGTGGCGCAAGAGATGAGTTTAGAAACGGAGTGCAGTCCACATACACGGCGGGTTGTGTGGAAGCTGGGATTTTGCCCCACGGGCAGCAAGGAGTCCACCGAGACATTTTTAGAACAAAGAAGGTCAAATGTGTGTTTTAGAAAGATCGTGGCGGGGCGCGGTGGCTCACGCCTGCAATCCCAGCCCTTTGGGAGGCCGAGGTGGGCGGATCGCCTGAGGTCAGGAGTTTGAGACCACCCTGGCCAACATGGCGAAAACCCATCTCTACTAAAAATACAAAAATTAGCCAGGCGTGGTGGCAGGCGCCTGTAGTCCCAGCTACGCCGGAGGCTGAGGCAGGAGAATCTCTTGAACCTGGGAGGCAGAGGTTGCAGTGAGCCGAGATCACGCCATTGCACTCCAGCCTGGGCAACAGAGCGAGACTCCATCTCAAAATAAATAAATAAGTAAATAAAAAAGGTCAGGCCGCGAAAGCATCACCAATAAGGCGATAGTTAGGCCGGGCTCGGTGGCTCACGCCTGTAATCCCAGCACTCTGGGAGGCCGAGGCGGGCGAATCACGAGGTCAGGAGATGGAGACCATCCTGGCCAACATGGTGAAACCCCGTCTCTATTAAAATACAAAAAAATGAGCCAGGTGTGGTGGTGGGCGCTTGTAGTCCCAGCTACTCGGGAGGCTGAGGCAGGGGAATCGCTTGAACCCGGGAGGCAGAGGTTGCAGTGAGCTGAGATGTTGCCACTGCACTCCAGCCTGGCGACAGAGCAAGACTCCGTGTCTCAAAAAAAAAGAAAGAAGACGATAGTTGACCCAGAACCTAAAGGAGATGAGGGGACTGAGCTGTGCAGATTACTGGGTAAGTGTTTCAGGCAGAGGGAACAGCAAGGGCATAGGTCCTGAGGTAGAAGACCAGTGAGACTGGAATGGAGTTAACGAGGGGAAGGTCAGAGAAGTCACAAGGGGCCAGATCACGCATGGCCTTTTAGTCCACTGAATTATACCCTGAGATGGGAAGTGTTGGAGGGTCTGGACAGAGAAGAGACGTGAGACGTACTGCAGTGGTTCTCCATGTGGAGGTTCTCCCTGTGCCCTAGATGCCACCTGAGGTGAAGGATGGAAATGCAGTGAGAGCACTGGACTGGGAGGAAGGAGCCTGCGGACCCAGCCTTGGCTCTGCCACTAGACCTTTGGGTCACTCTGGTTTTTCTGTTTTTCTTAGAGTCTCACTCTGTCACCCAGGCTGGAGTGCAGTGGCGCGATCTTGGCTCACTGCAACCTCCACCTCCCAGGCTCAAGCAATTCTTCTGCCTCAGCCTCCCAAGCAGCCAGGACTACAGCCACCATGCCCAGCTAATTTTTGTATTTTTAGTAGAGACGGGGTTTCGCCATGTTGGCCAGGCCAGTCTCGAACTCTTGGCCTCAAGTGATCCTTACACCTTGGCCTCCCAAAGTGTTGGGATTACAGGCATGAGCCACCGCACCCAGCCCCTTTGGGCCACTCTGGAGGTCCCCTCTAAGGGTTTGTTTGTTTGTTTGTTTATTGAGACAGGGTCTTGCTCTGTTGCCCAGGCTGGAATACAGTGGCATGCTCTCCACTCATTACAACTTCTGCTTCCCGGGATCAAGGCATCCTCCCACCTCAGCCTCCTGAGTAGCTGGGACTACAGGCGTGTGCCACCATGTCCAGCTAATTTTTGTATTTTTTGTAGAGACGGGGTTTTGCCATGTTGCCCAGGCTGGTCTTGAACTCCTGGGCTCCAGCAATGCACCTGCCTCAGCCTCCCAAAGTGCTGAGATTAGAGGTGTGGGCCATCACACCCAGCCTGTTTATTTATTTATGAGACTGAGGTCTTGCTGTGTCACCCAGGAGGGAGTGCAGTGGCACCATCAAAGATCACTGCAGCCTCAAACTTCTAGGCTCGGCCGGGCACAGTGGCTCACATCTCTAATTCCAGCACTTCACATCTCTAATCCCACTCTGCCCAGGCAGGCAGATCTCTGAAGGTCAGGAGTTTGAGACCAGCCTGGCCAACACAGTGAAACCCTGTCTCCATTAAAAATACAAAAAAATTACCCAGGCGTGGTTGGCACATGCCTGTAATCCCAGCTACTCAGGAGGCTGAGGCATAAGAATCACTTGAACCCGCAAGGTGGAGGCTGCAGCAAGCTGAGATTGCGCCACTGCATTCCAGCCTGGGCAACAGAGCGAGACTACGTCTCAAACAAAAACGAAACAAAATTCTTAGGCTCAAGCTATCCTCATGCCTCAGCCTCCCAAGTAGCTGGGACTACAGGCACATACTACCACATTATTATTATTTTATTATTATTATTATTATTATTATTTTTGAGATGGAGTTTTGCTCTTGTTGCCCAGGCTGGAGTGCAATGGCCTCCCAGGTTTAAGCGATTCTCCTGCCTCAGCCTCCTGAGTAGCTGGGATTACAGGTGCCTGCCCCCACACCTGGCTAATTTTTGTATTTTTAGCAGAGACAGGGTTTCACCACTTTGGCCAGGCTGTTCTTGAACTCCTGACCTCAGGTCATCCATCTGCCTCGGCCTCCCAAAGTGCTGGGATATTTTTATTTTTTTAGAGACAGCATCTCACTATGTTGCCCAGGCTGCTCTTGAATGCCTGAGCTGTAGCTATTCTCCCACTGTAGGCTCCCAAGTAACTGGGTAGGGGGCTGAAGCAGGAGGATTGCTTGAGCCTAGCAGTTCGAGACTAGCCTAGGCAACCAACATGGTGAGACCCTATCTCACCTCTTTCTTGAACCTCCTGGGTTCAAGCAATTCTCCTGCCTCAGCCTCCCAAGTAGCTGGTGTGGGGACCAGCCCCACAGGGTCAGTGGGTCTCTCCCTGTGTGCGGCGATGAGAGAGTATAGAAATAAAGACATAAGACAAAGAGATAAAAGGCAGCTGGGCCCGGGGGACCACTACCACCAATGCGCGGAGACCGGTAGTGGCCCCGAATGTCTGGCTGCGCTGTTATTTATTGTATACAAAGCAAAAGGGGCAGGGTAAAGAATGTGAGTCTTCTCCAATGATAGGTAAGGTCACGTGGGTCACGTGTCCACTGGACAGGGGGCCCTTCCCTGCCTGGCAGCGGAGGCAGAGAGAGAGAGAAGACAAAGAGAAAGACAGCTTATGCCATTATTTCTACATATCAGAGACTTTTAGTACTTTCACTAATTTACTACTGCTATCTAGAAGGCAGAGCCAGGTGTACAGGATGGAACATGAAGGCAGACTAGGAGCGTGACCACTGAAGCACAGCATCACAGGGAGACGGTTAGGCCTCCGGATAACTGCGGGAAAGCCTGACTGGTGTCAGGCCCTCCACAAAAGTTGGAGGAGCAGAGTCTTCTCTAAACTCCCCCGGGGAAAAGGAGACTCCCTTTCCCAGTCTGCTAAGTAGCGGGTGTTGTTCCTTGACACCTTTTGCTACCACTAGACCACGGTCCTCCTGGCAACGGGCATCTTCCCGGATGCTGGTGTCACCGCTAGACCAAGGAGCCCTCTGGTGGCTCTGTCCGGGCATAACAGAAGGCTCGCACTCCTGTCTTATGGTCACACCTCACTATGTCCCCTCAGCTCCTATCTCTGTATGGCCTGGTTTTTCCTAGGTTATGATTATAGAGCAGGGATTATTATGATATTGGGATAAAGAGTAATTACTACCAACTACTGATTAATGATATTCATATATAATAATATCTAAGATCTATATCTGGTATGACTATTCTTGTTTTATATTTTATTATACTGGAACAGCTCGTGTCCTCGGTCTTTTGCCTCGGCGCCTGGGTGGCTTGCTGCCCACAGCTGGGACTACAGGCGCGCACCACCATACCCAGATAATTTTTGTATTTTTAGTAGAGATCGGGTTTCACCATGCCGGACAGGCTGGTCTCGAACTCCTGAACTTGTGATCTGCCCACCTCGGCCTCCCAAAGTGCTGGGATTACAGGTGTGAGCCACCGCGCCCGGCGAGACCCCATCTCTACATAAAAGTAATAATTAGCCAGTCATGGTAGCGCACACCTGTAGTCCCAGCTACTCGGGAGGCCGAGGTGAGAGAATTGCTTGACCCTGGGAGATGGAGACTGCAGTGAGTCCTTATGGCACCACTGCATTACAGCTGGGTGACAAAGCGAGACCCTGTCTCAAAATGAAAAACACAGAGAGGCAGTGGAACAGCTGGAGGGTGGAGGGTGTGCCCCTTCAGATTTGGAAGGCCTCACCAAGGTGATCCTATTGAAGCTAAACTAGGCATGCACAAAGTATAGAAGTGTATTCTAGGCACAAAGAATAACTGCAAAACAGGGTGAAAAGACCAGCTCAAAATCTTGAGGCAGAAGAAAATGGGGTGGGTTGGCAATGTGGATGCCATGTAGTGACAAAGAGTCACAAGGCCCGGATGGCCAGTGCAGGCCTTGGAGACAGTGGTACGGCACTTGGAATCTATTTGCAGTGCAATAGTAAGTAAGTCATTGAAAAGTTTAAGTCACTCTTTTTTTTTTTTTTTTTTTTTGAGATGGGGATTTGCTGTGTTGCCCAGGCTGGAGTACAGTGGCTATTCACAGGCTTGATCTTAGCACACTAGTCTCAAACTCCTAACCTCAAGCGATCCTTCTGCCTCAGCCTCCTGAGTAGGTGAGACTATAGGCACACACCACCGCACCCAGCTGTCATCATTTTTCATTTCTATTATTGTGTATGATTTATTTATTTATTATTTTTTTTTTGAGATGGAGTCTTTCTCTGTCCCCCAGGCTGGAGTGCGGTGGCGCGATCTCGGCTCACTGCAACCTCCACCTCCTGGGTTCACGCCACTCTCCTGCCTCAGCCTCCCAAGTAGCTGGGACCACAGGCGCCTGCCAGCACGCCCGGCTAATTTTTTTGTATTTTTTAGTAGAGACGGGGTTTCACCGTGTTAGCCAGGATGGTCTCGATCTCCTGACCTCGTGATCCACCCGCCTCGGCCTCCCAAAGTGCTGGGATTACAGGCTTGAGCCACCGCGCCCGGCTATTGTGTATGATTTATATAGTACAATCTGTGTAATATATTGAGGGCATACTTAATTTTTCTGAAGGTATGCATTTTTTTCTTTTTTGAGACAGGGTCTTGCTCTGTTGCCCAGGCTGGAGGGCAGTGACACGATCTCGGCTCACTGCAACCTCCGCCTCCTGGGTTCAAGCGATCCTCGTGCCTCAGACACCCAAGTAGTTGGGATTACAAGCACCATGCACCACCACACCAGCTAATTTTTGTATTTTTAGTAGAGACGGCGTTTCACCACATTGGCCAGGCTCGTCTCGAACTCCATCACAATAAATAACTCATGTTATCCGCCTGCCTCAGCCTCCCAGGATTACAGGTGCTGGGACTACAGGCGTAAGCTGCTGTGACTGGCCTGAAGGTAGCTTTTTTTTTTTTTTTTTTTTTGAGACAGAGTCTCACTGTCGCCTGGGCTGGAGTGCAATTACATGATCTTGGCTCACTGCAACTTTCGCCTCCTGGGTTCAAGTGATTCTCCTGCCTCAGCCTCCCGAGTAGCTGGGATTACAGGCACCCACCACTAAGCCCAGCTAATTTTTTAAATTTTTAGTAGAGACAGGGTTTCACCATGTTGCCCAGGCTGGTCTCGAACTCCTGACCTCTTGATTTGGCTGCCTCAGCCTCCCAAAGTGCTGGGATTACAGATGTGAGCCACTGTGCCCTGCCAGTATGCATTTTTAAAAGTGTGCAGATTCTTTCTCTAATGAGAAGATTTTAGGTAATTTCATCTCATTCCGTATCTCTAGTTACAATCTGCATACTTTTAATTCCAGAATTTCTATCACCAACACTAGTCTCTACTGAGCTCCCTACTCCTGTAACAGCAGCTTTCCAGGCTTCCCTGAAGCAAGAGAGTGTGTTAGAGACCTGAAGGAATTCCTAGGGGGCTGCCCTGAGGATTTCGGCTCACTGCAAGCTCCACCTCCTGGGTTCACGCCATTCTCCGGCCTCTGCCTCCCGAGTAGCTGGGAGTACAGGCGCCCGGCACCACGCCCAGCTAATTTTTTTTTTTTTTTTTTTTTTTTGTATTTTCAGAGAGATGAGGTTTCACCGTGTTAGCCAGGATGGTCTCGATCTCCTGACCTTGTGATCCGCCCGCCTTGGCCTCCCAAAGTGTTGGGATTACAGGCGTGAGCCACCGCACCCCGCTAATTTTTTTTACTTTTGTAAAGACAGGGGTCTCCCTATGTTATCTAGGCTGGTCTCAAACTCCTGGGCTGGAACAGTGTTCCCACCTCCGCCTTCCAAAATGTTGGGATCACAGGCTTGAGCCATCACGCAGGTTCAAGCCTTTAAACATGCAGCACAATTTGCAATGATATATGTTTTGCAAATTTTATAAATGTTTACTTATTTCAGGTCCATTTCCAGTACTAGGTGGGAAACTCTTTGAGGGAGGGGATATCTGTCTCGCTCACAGTTGATCTTCCTTGTAATGTGTCTGACTCATGATCAACACTGGTTTAATAAATACTGTCCCTGCCAGGAGCAGTGGCTCACACCTGTAATCCCAGCACTTTGGGAGGCTGAGGCAGGTGGGTCACTTGAGGTCAGGAGTTTGAGACCAGCCTGGCCAACATGGCGAAACCCCGTCTCTACTAAAAATACAAAAATTAGCCGGGCGCGGTGGCGGACACCTGTAATCCCAGCTACTAGGGAGGCTGAGGCAGGAGAATCACTTGAGTGCTGCAGGCAGAGGTTGCAGTGAGCTGAGATCATGCCACTGCATTCCTGCCTGGGTAAAAGAGCAAGACTCCGTCACAATAAATAAATACTGTCCCCACTAAATATCTTCCAGTTCTCTACATGCTGTGACTGCCACGCCAGCCTGCCCTGCCACCTTTTCTCACTCCTTTCCTACCTAACTCAAACTCAGCCCACACTGAAGACTCCTGCTTCTCCAGACCCCTCCCCTCTCCATCTTGTTCTTTGTTCATTGTTTCTTCCACACAATAGAGCTCCTTTAAGGATCATCTCAAGCATTGTGACACATTTTCTGATCCCCAATACATGAGCTGTCCCAGCTTTGAACCCCAAAGTATTTTGTAACTAATGACACTCCTATCCTGCCTTGCCTTAATTCTCACTTCTAGAGTAGGTGGGTGCTGATAACAACAGGTCTGAAAACTACGACCCTATAGTAATTTTTTAAAATCCCAGTACTTTGGGAGGCCGAAGTGGGTGGATTGCTTGAGGTCAGGAGTTCAAGACCAGCTTCGCCAATATGGTGAAACCCCATCTCTACTAAAAATACAAAAATTAGCCAGGCGTGGTGGCGTGTGCCTATAATCTCAGCTACTTGGGAGGCTGAGGCAGGAGAATCACTTGAAATCAGGAGATGGAGGTTACAGTGAGCCAAAATCACACCACTGCACTCCAGCCTGGGCAACAGAGTGAAACTCTGTCTCAAAAATATAAAAAAAACCCTAAAAATAGGCATAGTGGCTCATACCTGTAATCACAGCACTTTGGGAGGCCAAGGCAGGCGGATCACCTGAGGTCGGGAGTTCAAAACCAGCCTTGCCAACATTGGCAAAACCCCGTGTCTACTAAAAATTACAAAAAATTAGTTGGGCATGGTGGCGGGCGCCTGTAATCACAGCTATTCAGGAGGCCGAGGCAGGAGAATCGCTTGAACCTGGGAGGCAGAAGTTGCAGTGAGCTGAGGTCACGCCACCGAACTCCAGCCTGGGCGACAGAGCAAGACTCCATCTCGAAATAATAATAATAATAATATTAAAAACCTAGTACGCATCAGAACCACAAGATGAGCTTATTAAAATACAGATTCTCAGGCCTGAAAGAGTGCCTCAGTAGGAATCTGCGTTATTTCAAGCATCCTTTATGACTTTGATGCCCACCAGGGTAAGAACGTTATAAGTTAACTTGAAGTGATCAGAATCCCCAGACCTAAGGCTCACTGATTAAGTCTTAGGAAATGGAGGGAGTTCAGAGGTTGAATCCCCACCCTTCCTCCTCCAAGAGGTCAGATGAACAAAGACTCCAAAGTTTATTTGCCTTTCCTTTTTAATCCTCTTCTTACTCCAACTCTTTTAAAAAAAACTGCCCAGAAAACCCAGTAATTAAGCAAAAGGGAGCTCAAAGAGCCAAGGCAAGCCAGCCCAAGAGTAGCAGGGTCCCTCCCGCAGGGGCCAAAGTCTGGATGCTGGGGTCTCCACTCAGAGCCTGGTAGTAAAAGCTGGTGCAGAATAAGGTCGTTCCGGAAGCTAGCAATAACCCGGCCTGAAGGAGACACAGCACAGAAAACAGGATTGTTAAGTACAGGGCAGGCTGAGAGGGAGTGTGTGGGGCTTGATCAGGGTTAGGCACAGGGAAAGATTACCCAGAGTGGCTTTCTGCAATGGGGCACCCCTAACAGGGCCAGGCTGTGTAAGAAGTGGTGTTTGTTGGCCTTATCAAACAGCTGTAAGAAAAAGAGAAACGAAGGGATATCGTAGGCAATACAGGTGCCTGAGATCCCCTGATGACACAAGGGACCAAAGTTCCTTCCCCCACCCCACCCTTGAAGTCCCAGCTTGACCCCAGGCCTTTGGTTTACAGAGCCTTTGGCCTTTGCTGCTCCAGACATCCGCGACTCGCCCCACCCTCTCCCCGCCCACTTCCCCCAGGGACCCCAGACTTTGTGCCTTCGTAGACCCACGAGTCAGGGAGCCCCAGCGCAGTTACTTCACCTCCTTCCCGTAGGCATCTGGGAATTGGGCGCCTGTGGAGAAAAGAAGTAAAGGTTACCGGTCCTATTGCCAGCCCTAACCGCCCCCAATCCGGGGGGACCCAGGTGGACATTGGTGAGAAAGGGCACCCCCCCCCCCCGCCCAGGAAGCTTCCGATTGGTGGGAACACGCTCGGGCAGTACTGAGAACCCATTGGACCCAGCTGGGGGACTTTAAAAGGTTTAGGGCTCAGCGGACTGTCTGATAAACGGGCGGCCGGGCACTTCCCATAGGTTACGCCCTTGCAGCAGACCCCAGAGGACGCCCTAAGCACAGTCCCAGCTTCGTCCCCAGTCCCCTGACCGTGCGCCCCGTAGGAGGCCAAGCCTAAGGCCGCAGCTCCGGACAAGGCGCCCAAGCGGCGGAAAGCTGCAGCTGGCCCGGCCATAGCTGTAGAACAGGACGCACCGGACCAACGCCGCCTAGGCCACCCAAGAGGCCACCCAATCCCGGCCGCCCATGCAAATAAGGTTCACAGGCGCCCAATCCGGGCCGTGTTCATTTCAGCATTGAGCTCTTCACCTGCCTTTGTAAAACCGCTGCAGAGTGGCGAAGACGTCTGGCGGGCGGAGAAACCAGCACCAATTAGGAGCAGAGGAGCTAAGCAGTGGGGGGCGGGGTTGAGGGCGGGACTAGGGGATTTGCGTCACGGATTGGCCCACTTTCCAAGTTGATCGCCTCTTCGAACCCCCCACCCCCACGCTCCGGCCAATTTCCAAAGATCCCGGTCTTCTCTCAAAGTTCCGCCCCTTTTCCCACAGGCTCCTCCTGTTCAGCTTCAAATCAAACCCACTACCAAAAAGAGGCGGCCCCAAAGATAGCAAAGCCCCACCTATTGCCAGTAAGCCCCGCCCACTGCACAAATGGCTCCTCCCCCATGTCTGAAGGCTCCGCCTTCTTTGCATGATGCCCCGCCCCCTGTAGTTAAGATTTTTCTCCCCCCCCAGTCTCCCCGAGACCTCGAAAGCCCCGAGGGTGGAAGATCCGGGGGAGTGTTTCCACCCTGCCCTGGCCCGCTACATCCATCTGTCCGTCCACTCCCGCCTCTTCCCACCATCTCCAATCCCCCCACTCTCCGGAGGGCGGGCGGGCAGGCGGGTGCGAGCGGGGGGTGTGCGCCGCTCTCTCGGCAGGGGGCGGGGGAGGCGGCCGCGCGGTGACGCGCGGGGCTGCTGCGGCTGCTCCGCCGGCGGATCATCACTCTCGGGCTGGGATGGACGCGGGGCGGGCGGGCCCTGGCGCGCGGAGCCTGGAGTCCGGGCCTCCTGGCTGCTGAGCGTCCCTCGAAGCCTCCCCTCACCCCCGCCTTCCCTCCTAGGATCCGCGCTGACCCCCGCCCCGGGGCTCTGGACTCGGCTCCCGCCCTCCTCTGACTCCCCGGACCTCCCCCTCCCGCCCGCCCTCGGGATCGACTAGATCCCTCCCCCTCCCCGAGGATTCCGGCTGGATCCCTTGCCCCTGCACCGCGGATCCTGCGCTCCCGGGCCCCGGGCCCCTGGGGATTAACGTGGACTCCTCCTCCAGCACCCGATCCTTAGGATCCTCCGCCTGGACCGCCTTCTGGTCCCTCGAAGCCGGCCCACGGAACCAGCAGATCCTCAATCTAGTCCTGTCCCGTTGCCCCCTCCTTTCTCTGTCGTCCCTACTGCGGGGTTCCCTGTTCTCGGGCTCCCCCCGATACCATCCCCTAGCTCTCCTTTTCCCGGGGATCGACTGGATCCCGGCCCCGCCCCCCGGGGCTGGGGCGATCCCCCTCCCCCGCCGGGTGAGGCGCTGCGGGCGGGGGCTGGGCCTGCGAGGCCGCGGGGGCTCAGAGGCCGCCGCCCCCTCCCGAAGGCCGTTCGCCCCCCACTCGGAGCCCTGGATGGAGGCACCACGGCCCCAGGGCTGAGCCAGGTAGGACCTAAGCCGGGTCGGTGGAGGGGGCTGCGTGGCGGTCCACTGGGGTCTCCCTCTCCCCATCTCCCTCCCTGCGCCTGGTTTCCCCCAGCCTGCTCTGTCTGCGTGTCTCCGCCTAGGGATGCTCTCGCCGTGTCTCTGCGTCTTGGTCTCTTTGTCTCTGCCTCTCTCCAGTCCATGAATGATCCTTTGAATGGGCCCACAGACCCCGTGTGTTCCCATCTCCCCCTCCCCCTCCTTCTCCCCTTCCCGGCCAAGCCATTTTCACCACTGCAGGAAGGGGGGGCCTGAGGCCTGAGCCCCCGTCCCTCAACTCTCCCCGGCTGGGGGAGTCAGGCCTGGGCAGGAATGGAGAGAGAAGGCAGAGGGATGGGGAGAGGGAGGAGGGAGCAAGATGTGGCAGACAGAGATGGGGAGAGAAAATGGGGGAGACAGTGATGGGGAAAGACAGGAGAGAGAGACAGAAGGCTTAAGGGAGAAATTTGGGGAAGGTATTTGGAGGAGAGAGAAAGAAATGAGAAACACCAGGGAGAGAGATACAGAAGAGAAAGATGTAAAAAGACTGAGGGTGAGAGACTGAAGGCAAGAGCTGGAGCAAGCTGGAAGAGGCCCAGGAAAGATGCTCCCAGGGAGCACTACGGAGAGACAGATGGGGGGGCCTCCAGTGGGAGGGAAGGAGGGAGCGGAGCTGGCTGGTGGGAGGAGGCCAGGGGCCCAGAGTACCCTCAAGAGGAGAGGGTGACTGAGGCAGATCTTGTTGTGGGGAGGGGGAGGGGGCAGCAAGGCCATGGTAGCTCAGCCCAGTCTGGCACAGGAAAAGGAGATCTTGGGGAAATCAGCCCCCAGCCACCTCCAGGTGATGGGGGAATAGAGGAGCCTTAGAGAGGCTGAAAGGCAGGGGGCATGACTGGGTGTGTGTGGTAAGGATTCCTGTGTCCTTATCTCTGGAATAAATTGACACCTGCAGAGAGCCACCCGCGGGCTGGCGCCTGGCTCTGAAAACCCCGCGTCAGCAAACAGCTCTGGCGGCTGGTGGGGGGTGGGGGGCTTGCCGAAATGACCTGGGTGTCTGCCCCTCCCGTCTGATCTTCTCCCTTGGCTGGCCCCTGCTGCCCTAAGCACCCAGGCATCAGAGCAGCAACTGTAGGGGGGGCGGCAAGGGGAAGGGTAGGTGAATGGATGGGTCAGGATGGGAAGAGAAGAAAGCTAAGTGTTGCCCCCAGGACATGGGTCACAATGGCTTGCAAACATGAGGTGGTGGGGTCCAAGGTTGCTTGAAATTGCTGGAGGGGGGCAGTCAGTAGGCTCCTGTGATGTCTCCTCAAGCCCACCTCAGCACCCCCTCTCCCAAGCCAGAGGCCTGGTCACTAAGGCTAGGCTCTGATTGGCCAACAGGCAGGGCTCTTAGCGTTCTTGGTGCCCCCAATCTCCCCTTCCTCTCAACATATATACTTCTTCCTCTATGTTAAGGTTGGGGGGAATCTTGCATTCTGACTCACGCCTTTGCCCTCCCCTTCATGCCCTGAATGGACCCCCAAACCAAGCCAGCCCCTTCCCGTCTTCCTCCAGACCCCCCCTCCAGGGTTAAAGCTGCAGCCCGTTGCCGAGGTAACATTGCGGGGCAGCATCCCGTCACCCGGCAACCGGCTGCAGGATCACGCATCTGTCCCTGGATTTGCCCCTCCAGCGTCCCCTCCCTACTCTAACCCCAGCCTCAAGGTACCCCAACTTCTGACGGAGGAAATGGAGAGAGTCTGGGGAGAGAGGGGTCGCGGGCAGCACAAATCCTTAGCGAATGGTGTGTTGAAGTGGGGATAAGGTGCTGGGTTTGTGCAGTCCCAAGAAAGGCCTGAGTCTGGCCTGGGGTGGGGGTTCAGCGCCATGAAATTACAGCTCAGGAGTAATTAACACATATAAACAAACCTGCCACTTCCAGCTAATTAATGACTTGGTATTTTTATTTTCTCTTCCTTGTCTACCTCGTTCCCTCCCAGGGAGGTGGGAACTGGGACTCCTGAGTCCCTGAGGAGAACCTGCCTGGGAGGGATACATCAGCTGGAAGGGAGCATGCTGGGTCTGGGGAGCTGACCCGCCTCTCCTCTGGCTGGGTCCTGGACTTGAACCACATCTGGGCCCCACCCCCAGCCTAGGCGTCTGCTGAGGGGAGAAGGGCTGCTGGGTGGGAGTGGGGAGGTGTCAGGGGGCCTGTGGGTGGGAGAAGGGGGCAACTTGGTCTGAATTCCAGGTCACTAACCACTTGTCTCTTCTGTTTCCCCATTCCTTTCTGTCTGCCCCATCCAATTTCCCTTGCCCTCTTCCACCTCTGTATTTTTCTGTCTGTCCGTCTGTCTGTATCCTGCCGCCCTGCCCCTCTCGCTCCACCTCCCGCAGGTCGGGCCTGCCTTCACCTTCTCCCACTTCCTTCCCCTTCCCCACCCCGTGCCCCCTCCATGGAGAGGAACAGACCCCTTCTCTGTCCAGTCTAACCCAGGTCCCTCCCCAACCCCCTCCTCCCTCCTTTCCCCCACCCCCTCCTCCCTCCTGGGGCGAGGGGGGCCTCCCTCCCTCTCCCCCCCCTTCTCTCTCTCTCCGAGGGGGGGGGTCCCGGGGAGGGAGGGGGGGTCCCCCGATCAGCATGTGGCTCCTGGCGCTGTGTCTGGTGGGGCTGGCGGGGGCTCAACGGGGGGGAGGGGGTCCCGGCGGCGGCGGTGCCCCGGGCGGCCCCAGCCTGGGCCTCGGCAGCCTCGGGGAGGAGCGCTTCCCGGTGGTGAACACGGCCTACGGGCGAGTGCGCGGTGTGCGGCGCGAGCTCAACAACGAGATCCTGGGCCCAGTCGTGCAGTTCTTGGGCGTGCCCTACGCCACGCCGCCCCTGGGCGCCCGCCGCTTCCAGCCGCCTGAGGCGCCCGCCTCGTGGCCCGGCGTGCGCAACGCCACCACCCTGCCGCCCGCCTGCCCGCAGAACCTGCACGGGGCGCTGCCCGCCATCATGCTGCCTGTGTGGTTCACCGACAACTTGGAGGCAGCCGCCACCTACGTGCAGAACCAGAGCGAGGACTGCCTGTACCTCAACCTCTACGTGCCCACCGAGGACGGTAAGGGCGCGGGCACAAAGCCGGGCACCCCGTGGACACAGCCCACAAACGCACACGCAGACCCTCAGGCACTGGCACCGCTCTCGGGCTCAGAGCTGGGCCTTTGTGGGGGCAGTGAGGGACGGAGTGTCCCTGCAACCTCTACGTGCCCCCTGAGGATTATAAGGGTGCCTCCAGGAAGTCCCAGGCACACACCCTGCAGACAGCCGCTCCATAAGTTCTTTATGCCCATGGGGGTCCATGGTAGGGATGGCAGGCACTGGACTAGGCTCACCCACTCTCTCCCCAAAGACACACAGTCTGCCAGCTAATCTCAACCTGGCCACGGAGGGGGAATCAGGTGATGCATCCTCTGCTCCGACACCCACTCCAACCTTGCCCCACCTCCCGCTGCCAGACCTGGGCTCGTTCATGGCAGAATACCCAGGTTAGCTACATCTGCACCTCAAGGACAACGCAGGCTCTCCCTCTCCCCCTGGCCAGCGAGGGCTGCCTTCCCTTCCATCTATCACATCATGTCCAGAGCCCCTTGCCTGAGCTGAGCGCCTTGGCAGTGGTACTGATGTCCTTCTCTTCTCCCTTGACCCCTGTACGCCCCTGAAGGATCGGGGAAGCTCCTTGCGGAGGGCCCCTCCACTCACAGCACAGGCCACCCATCTTCCCTGGGGCTCTTGAACTTCTGTTCTTAATGAACTCTTGTTCACTACAGGACTGCTTCTAGCCCCTGGCACATTCCTTCTGGACAGTTCTCCACCCTCCATCCTCAGCACTCCAAGACTAATCAGAACACCTTCCAGAATGTGAACAGGGTGCAATAGGTGGATTCCAGCCATTGCAGCAGACCAGCCTCACAAACACCCACCCCCCTCACCCCACATGTCTCTTCTGACACCCATCTCACCGCTCCAAAACATGGCAGCATCTGCGCAGAGACCATCCGCTGCCACCACGCTTCCCACAGTCCATGTTTCCAGCAACCTTACACAGAGGCCTGGTACCCAGGAGCTCCTAATGTGCCCTGTACATACCCAGCACCTCCACGGCGTGTGCTCAAGTCCCAAAACAGACTGCGAATCCCCACTACTCCACACTGAAATCATCACCCAACCAACCTATACACTGAACTTGTGTCCCAGCACCCCACAATCACAATTCCCAATACTTTCACATCACACACACCCCCAGTACATCTCTGAAACTGTGTACCGTGTCACCCACACACACCTGTGCTCCCCAGCATCCCTGGATATAGATCACGTGCCTTAAGAACATCCACACATCCAGTAACCTGCGCGCCTGGGCTGTGTGCTCAGCAGGCCCCTCACACCACATTCTCCAACATCCCCAACACTCCTCAATCATTGTTTCCCCCACTCCTACCTAGAGATCATCTGCACCAGACCTCAGGTGGCGAAAACACATCCGGCAAGCTTCCACTCTACTCACCGAACAAGCACTCCAACACCATGCCCCCTGCACCCGGAATCCCCCCCTGCCAAGCATGGAACATCTCATGCACCTCCACCCACCCATGTCCATCCCAATACCTCCCAAATGGACCATTCACCCTGTATCCCCCATCCCAGCCATACCCCTCTCCATATAAACCACGCCTCCCCACAACCCATACACACAACGCAGAGTGTCATCTACTCTAATCCTATTCAAATTTGAAGCACCCTAGTTCCCCATAAGCATTTATCCCAGTACATGCCCCACGTGCCCCCCAGTACAACGCCCTCCACAGGAGAGCCGTGCACGCCACACTCCTCTGCCATCCCAGCGCCTGCCCCATCATGAGTCCTTCACCTCAGCACCTCCATGTGGGCTGCCCATCCCAGCACTCCCCACTCTCACACAGGCTCTGCACACCCCAGGGCCCCCTCAATGCTGTCTCGTCACCCTCCATGTGAAACATCCACCCAGCACTTGCCACCAATGGACTGTCCACCCCAACACCTCCACACAGTTGTCCACCCCTGCCCCCACACCACCCTTGCCCACACCTTCTGTATTTTTAGCCACTGCTGATTGCAGACCTGCTGGGGCCTGACACATTCAGGTGATCTCACTGAATCTTCACACCAGCTCTGGGAGGAAGAGGTTGACTCAGGCGCGCACACACACGCGCTTCATAGACTCACGTGCACACATGCCCTGCTGACTTCGTCCCCACCCCATCCTCTCACAAAGAAGAGGCCCTGTTCCCAGCGGGTCCCCATGGGGCCATCACTGCCACTTAAGAGATGCCTTCCAGAGCTTGCCTTGGCCTTGACCCACGTGCCAGTCCCTGTGCCATTGAGGAAAAACCAATCAGCCTCGGGGAACCCCCAGGTCTCTGGGCTCCAGCTCGCCCCTGACCAACCCCATAATCTGGAAGAAGCCCTGGCACTGGGCGAACCTGGTGCTCCCGGTACCTGCTGGCACCTGTGTGCCAGGCTGGCTCAGGGCACTGTGTTCCTCATTCCCTATCTGTGGACTGAACCACCTGCTCGGCCGTTGGGGAAGGGGTGCTTTTTTGCAGTGGAGCAGGGTCAGGGGAGGCGGTGGCTGGTGGCCCTGGTGGGAAATTCACCGTTTTGCGGGGAGGAGAGGAAGCCTGGGTAAGGGACGAGGTTGGGGGGAGTGCGGAGGGTTGAGCTGGAGCGGAGGGCAAGACCTGATGACCCCCTTCCCTGCTTTGCCTACACTGGGGAGCTGGGGTGAGAAGCCAGGCCTGTGAGTGCGGATAGACGAGAAGTGCTGGTGGTGAGGCTGGGTAGCGGGCGGGCAGCCCCAGCTGACCTTCCCATAGCCCTCCAGTGGGGAGAGGAAGGCTTCTGGGGCTGAGCTGCGGGGCAGGCTGCCCCCAAAACCTGTCCTGCTCGCTGCCCTGCAGAGTGGTCCAGAGGGAAGCAGAGTCTTTTCTGCTGCAGTCTCTCCTCCCTACAGCCTTGTTGGGGGCGGCAGGCAGGTGCTTCGCTGGCCCTGAAGGGGGCCTTCTGAGAGGTGGCCTGGGTGGCAAGCTGGCCTTTGTCTCCCAGGGGCTCTGGGTGGGCTTCCCCTCCCCTCCCACCCCACCTCTAACACTGTTTCATTTCCAGCAATTAGCAAACACATCGACAAGCCAAAACCTTTCCAGCCAAGTCGATATGTCTTAAGACAGGCCTCAGCCCACTCAGGCACCCCATCCCCCAAAACCAGCCTTTTCTTTGGGGCATGACTTTTTCCGGGGAGGGGAACAAAATTGGGTTGTAGAAACGTTTTTCTCTTTTCTTGGTTTCTTTTTCTTGCAAACGAATTTTGCTTTTTTTGGCTTATTTTTTCTGCCTCCCCCACCCTCCCCTTTTCTGCTTTCTCTCCTCCCCTCCCCATCCACCACCTCCCCCCGACCCCCATCTTTCCCCACAAAATTGTCCTTTTTTCTCTGTTTTGTGTTCCCGGTCTTAGGTCCGCTCACAAAAAAACGTGACGAGGCGACGCTCAATCCGCCAGACACAGGTAGATTTAAAAATCCCGCTGCTGCATGTGGTTGCTTATAAGAGGACGTTCATGGCCCTGCCCCTCACTAAATGTCCCCACAGCCCTCAAGGCCCCTCAGTCGTTCTCCCAACTAAAATGAAAAAGAAAAGAAAAGAAAAATGTTTAATAATTGGAAAAAAGAATTATGAAAACTTCAAACGAAATTTGAACAGTGTTGGACCCAGTAGAAAACCTGCCAGAAAAGCTAAACATGGTGAAAATAAGCCGAAAAACAAAAAGAAATTGGAATGTCAGAAAAATAAAATTCAAAAGAATTGGTTAAAATGTTTAGAATTTGAAAGAAATCTGGACAGTTTTGAAACCTGTGAAATGTAACATTTGAAAAAAAACAATTTGAAATTGGAGCAAAACAACAGTTCAAAAAAAATGTTAAAGTTGGCAAATTGATGACACCATTGAAACATCAGAAGGCTGCCGCAATTTCCAAAAGCCTGTCAGACACAGAAAACGCAAACATTTGAAGTGAATTAAAGAATTTGACAATTTTTTAAAACAGGGCCCAATATCTTGAAGTTTCACCACAAAATTTTGAAGAAAAAAAATGCAAAGAATTTTTTTCTTTTTTTCTTTTTTTCCAAAATGGATCTTTTTGTTTTTTCTTTTCTTGTTGAATCTGCCCCGAGAGCTTCTTGCTTTTTGGTTGTTTTTTCTTTCTTTCTTTCTTCTTTCTTGATCCTGTTTTTGTTGTTGGTTTTGAATTCTTGTCGCCCCAGCCCCTCTTCCTGCTCCTTCCCTTTCTGACCCCTCCTCCCCTCACACTGGGAGAGGGGTGGGGTGAGGATGGGAGAACTGAGGACAATTAGGACAGGACCTTGGAGGGAAGGAGATTCCGGCCTGAAAGTGCCGGGAGGTCACTGGAGGTTCAGGAGCAAAGGAGAGGACAGGATTTGAGGAGAACTCAGCGAGGGTGCTTCCCACCTAGAAGCTCTGGCGGAAGCAGTCAGGAGCATGGGGGCTGCACAGGGAGTCTTAGGGATGGGAGGCAGGAAGCTGTCTGTGAGGTCAAGGAGAATGTCTTAGTGACCTGCAGGTTGACCTTCTGGCAGGAGGGATGTTTCTACCAGGATGAGGGAGATGGGCAGAGGCGCTGGGGACCGGCTGTGGAGGCCCAGGCCTGGCTTTGGTTTGCTGAGTGTCCAGGCTAGCAAGGAGGGCCAGTGTCAAGAAAGAGGAGGGCCTGTGGGCCAGGGGTGACCCCAGCCCTAGCACTATGGCTGAATCATGGGGAGCTACAGGGGAGGATGCTGTAGACTCGGGGGCCCTGGCAAGCACTCTCAGACTTCCGCCTCCTCTGGAATTAGTCACCCTTCAGTCCAATCTGGAGCAACTCAAGGGCCTGATCACATGTGGCAGTGATCAGGGGATCCTCTGGGGGTATGGCAGGCAGGAGTCCAGTGCAGAACCCAGGGCTCAGGCCAGTTTGGGGGTGTCCAAAACTAAGCTGCACCCTGGCTTCATTAAGCAGGCTCTTCCTCCTCCTGCCACAGTAATTAGGCTGGGGGTTGCCATGGTGACTGGGGAGGTGACCTAGAAAGGAATTAGGGCGGGGAGAAGACCAAGCCCCAGGGACCCTAGGCCTGGCACCCCTCACCCACAGACCAGGGACCCTAGGCCTGGCCCCCCTCACCCACAGACCAGGGTACCATGTGGAGCAGAGGCCCAAGGCCTGAGTCGGAGGAGACGCCAGGACCCCCCCAGCAGCTCCAGCTCCAGTTCTAGCCTCGGGAGCTTGCTCTTTCCAGGGACAGGAAGGAGATGTGCTGTGTGTGGGGGTGCTGGGGGTTCCCTGGATCCAGCAGATGCCCTAAGGAGGGCCACTGCCCACCCCCAGCCTCTATGGGGTTTCTTGGAAAGTCTGCATTGGAGAAGTGCCGCGGGGAAGGCTGGCAGAGGGTGGGGAGGGACCGTCTGCCAGGGCTAGCTGGGGAGGGAGGAGGGGAATCCGGTCTTGCCCCCCAGGGATGGGAGTGACATGTCCCCTGAGCTCCAGGCCAGTCCTCAGCAGGCCTGGGAGCTGGGTGGTGCTGCTTCCGGTCTGACTGTGTCCTTGTCCCTGACCCCCTGGCCCACCTGCCCACCCCCTCCCCACACAGATATCCGTGACCCTGGGAAGAAGCCTGTGATGCTGTTTCTCCACGGCGGCTCCTACATGGAGGGGACCGGAAACATGTTCGATGGCTCAGTCCTGGCCGCCTACGGCAACGTCATTGTAGCCACGCTCAACTACCGTCTTGGGGTGCTCGGTGAGAGTGGGCAGCCAACTCTGGGGATCAGGGGAGTCTGGGAGGTGGGCCTGGTGGGCAGGCTTCTTCCACATCCAGCAGAATGGCTTCTGGGCTGGACTGAGCTGCCCAGAAAGGGGGCAGGGGCGCTGTGACACCTCCAGGGGGCCCTCTTCTTCTCTACTCCCAGGTTTTCTCAGCACTGGGGACCAGGCTGCAAAAGGCAACTATGGGCTCCTGGACCAGATCCAGGCCCTGCGCTGGCTCAGTGAAAACATCGCCCACTTCGGGGGCGACCCCGAGCGTATCACCATCTTTGGGTCCGGGGCAGGGGCCTCCTGCGTCAACCTTCTGATCCTCTCCCACCATTCAGAAGGTACCAGCAGTGTCCCAGCCTGTTCCACCCTTCCCGACCCTGCCAGCTCCCCGCTTCTCCTTCAGGCCGGTACTCACAGCCTGGCCTGAGGTCTGCCTGTCCCACCAGGGCTGTTCCAGAAGGCCATTGCCCAGAGTGGCACCGCCATTTCCAGCTGGTCTGTCAACTACCAGCCGCTCAAGTACACGCGGCTGCTAGCAGCCAAGGTGGGCTGTGACCGAGAGGACAGCGCTGAAGCTGTGGAGTGTCTGCGCCGGAAGCCCTCCCGGGAGCTGGTGGACCAGGACGTGCAGCCTGCCCGGTATGGGGTGGGAGAGGGCTGGGTCCAGGCCTTCACTATCCTTGCTGGTTCCAAGGAGGCTGAGGTGAGAGGTGCCTGTGGGCATCCCATTTGGCAAGGAGAAATGGGCTTCAGGCCCCCAGTAAGTGGCCTCCTCTTGCAAGCCTTCCTTCAGTGGAGGTGCTCAGACAGAGCAGATGAGCACAGGGTGCCGTGAAGTGCTTTGGGAAGACTTCCGGAGAGGCCAGATCTCCCAAAGGACACACTGGAGGATTTCAAGTAGGGAAGAAGGGTCTTGCAGGTAGAGAGAAGCATCTGCGTGTGGGCTTAGCAGGCCACAGGCCGAGAGGAGGCCAGTGAGCAGGTGGTGAGACCCTGACCCCTTCTCCCCAGCTACCACATCGCCTTTGGGCCCGTGGTGGACGGCGACGTGGTCCCTGATGACCCTGAGATCCTCATGCAGCAGGGAGAATTCCTCAACTACGACATGCTCATCGGCGTCAACCAGGGAGAGGGCCTCAAGTTCGTGGAGGACTCTGCAGAGAGCGAGGATGGTGTGTCTGCCAGCGCCTTTGACTTCACTGTCTCCAACTTTGTGGACAACCTGTATGGCTATCCGGAAGGCAAGGATGTGCTTCGGGAGACCATCAAGTTTATGTACACAGACTGGGCCGACCGGGACAATGGCGAAATGCGCCGCAAAACCCTGCTGGCGCTCTTTACTGACCACCAGTGGGTGGCACCAGCTGTGGCCACTGCCAAGCTGCACGCCGACTACCAGTCTCCCGTCTACTTTTACACCTTCTACCACCACTGCCAGGCGGAGGGCCGGCCTGAGTGGGCAGATGCGGCACACGGGGATGAACTGCCCTATGTCTTTGGCGTGCCCATGGTGGGTGCCACTGACCTCTTCCCCTGCAACTTCTCCAAGAATGACGTCATGCTCAGTGCCGTGGTCATGACCTACTGGACCAACTTCGCCAAGACTGGGTGAGGGCCGGAAGAGCTGGGCGGGGCTGGGCGGGGCTGGGCAGGGCCCTCCCTCCTTCACATGGCCGCCGTTCCTCTGTTAAGGCACTCACTCTGGCCTGCCCTCTTGCTCAAGTGAAACCAACCCAGACGCCTCTGTGCCAGGCACTGAGTTGAGCGTTGGAGACTCAGCAGTATCAGACAGAGAGGCCCATGTCCTTTCTGGGGAGTTGGGGGCCCACTCAGTGGCTTTGGCTTGGCGTCCATCTCTCCCTCCTCCTTGCCTGATCCCCCCTGCCCAACCCCCCTAGGGCTCTGCACCTCTGGCTGACTGCTCAGGTGTGTGTGTCTGAGTGTGTGTAAGAGTTTGCGTGTCTCTTTACTTCTGTCTGTGTCTCTCTGAAAATCCACTGACAGCTCTCCACTTCCCTCTGCTGCTCTCTTTTGTCTGCTTACTTTTCGCTGTCTCTGGCTGCCGGCTGATTTCAGCCTGGCTGTGTCTGTGTCTCTGGCTGTCCCTCCCGTGTCTTTGACCCTGTCTCTGTTTCATTCAGGCTCAGCTTCTGCTGCTCCCTGGCTATCTCTGTGTGCGTCCCTGCCCCTCTGCCCGCATTTCTGGCTGTCTCTGGCAGTCTGTCTCCATCCCTATTTGTCTCTCTGGCTTTGTCTCCTGCAGTTTCTGTGTCTCTTCATATCCATCTATGTCTCTCTGCCTCTGTGACTTTTTCTCTGACTTTCTTGCCATCCCCCTGTCTCTCTGCATCTCTGTCTGCCTCCCTGCCCACTGCCACCCACCCTCCTTCAGAGCCTTGCCCTCACTCCTCCTTTCCCTGCCCTCCTGTGCCCACAGGGACCCCAACCAGCCGGTGCCGCAGGATACCAAGTTCATCCACACCAAGCCCAATCGCTTCGAGGAGGTGGTGTGGAGCAAATTCAACAGCAAGGAGAAGCAGTATCTGCACATAGGCCTGAAGCCACGTGTGCGTGACAACTACCGCGCCAACAAGGTGGCCTTCTGGCTGGAGCTTGTGCCCCACCTGCACAACCTGCACACGGAGCTCTTCACCACCACCACGCGCCTGCCTCCCTACGCCACGCGCTGGCCGCCTCGTCCCCCCGCCGGTGCCCCGGGCACACGCCGGCCCCCGCCGCCTGCCACCCTGCCTCCCGAGCCCGAGCCCGAGCCCGGCCCGAGGGCCTACGACCGCTTCCCCGGGGACTCTCGGGACTACTCCACGGAGCTGAGCGTCACCGTGGCCGTGGGTGCCTCCCTCCTCTTCCTCAACATCCTGGCCTTTGCTGCCCTCTACTACAAGCGGGACCGGCGGCAGGAGCTGCGGTGCAGGCGGCTTAGCCCACCTGGCGGCTCAGGCTCTGGTGTGCCCGGTGGTGGCCCCCTGCTCCCCACCGCGGGCCGTGAGCTGCCACCAGAGGAGGAGCTGGTGTCACTGCAGCTGAAGCGGGGTGGTGGCGTTGGGGCGGACCCTGCCGAGGCTCTGCGCCCTGCCTGCCCGCCCGACTACACCCTGGCCCTGCGCCGGGCACCGGACGATGTGCCTCTCTTGGCCCCCGGGGCCCTGACCCTGCTGCCCAGTGGCCTGGGGCCACCGCCACCCCCACCGCCCCCCTCCCTTCATCCCTTCGGGCCCTTCCCCCCGCCCCCTCCCACCGCTACCAGCCACAACAACACGCTACCCCACCCCCACTCCACCACTCGGGTATAGGGGGCGGGTGGGGAGGCCCTCCTCCCCGGCCCTCCCTGGCCCGGCCACTCCGAAGGCAGGGAGGAGGACTTGGCAACTGGCTTTTCTCCTGTGGAGTCGTCACACGCCATCCAGCAGCGCTAAGGTGGACATGGAATTCCTCCCTGGGATGCGTGTCTTTCCCACACAGAGAAGCCCAGTCTCTTCTCTGGACCTGGGCCTTTGAACAACTGGGGGGCGTTTTCTCCCCCACATTGGGACACCAGTCTTCGGTGTGTGGAATGTGGTATTTTCCCGCGTGGAGGTGTGCTTTCTCACAACGGCGTGTGTTTTCCCATGTGCAGGGTGAGGGTTTTTTTTGCCGCCCTGGACACATGTTGGCCCCCTCAAAGAATTTCTGTGGGGATTTGAACCCCAGAATCCTGTTCCCCCACCCCTTCTCCCACCTCCTCCCCTCTCCCTCCCCCTGGAGACCCTGGAAGTGGTGTGTTCACATACAGTGACCCTTGGCCACCAGACCACAGAGGATGGAGCCTGGGAAGCAGAGAGGAAATCACAGCCCCCTCGCCCCCCTGCCTCCCCTGCCCCCACCCCAGCGAAGCATGTTCCCCCCGACACCCCCCTTGGCACAAGTCAGATGAAGCACGTTCTGCTGGGGAGGCTGTCACCTTCCAGAGAGGACAGACACAGATTTCCTGCCGGGGGAGGAAGGAGTCCTCGCATCCCAGTGCTGCCTGGAAGCTTATTTTCCCGTGGTCCAGGACGCATTTCTCTGAGTGGAAACATGTTCCTGCATGTGGATGTGTGTTTTCCCAGGCAGACAGCCCCTCTCTTCCCAGCACTTCCCTGCCTCCCCCAGGCCTCAGGCCCAGCACTTAGTTCCTCCTCACATGGCAGGTGAGCACAGACTTCTGGTTGGCAGGAGCTGAGGAGGGTGAACAAACCTGGAGGGGGGCCCCCGGCCCTTGCTCCCGAGTTGGGGGGAGGGGGCGTGGCAACGTGCCGCCCGCAGAGGCCATGCATGTTTGACCAAAGCCCTCACTGGGGTCCGAGGACAGCCTTTTCCTCAGGCCTCAGAGCGTTGCTCATCCGTGCCAAACTGGGTAGGCGGATTTGAGCGGAAAGACCCCCAAAATGTGCCAAGAATTTCCCAGTCCCAGGCAGGGCAGGGGAAACTAAGGACAAGCAGGATACAGGGCGAGGGATGTGGCAGGTGAGGGGGCTCCCGCCTGTGCCCTCCTCACCATGTCTCCCCCACCCTGCCTCAGTTCTCCGTTCCCCTTCATCTCCGTCCCCCTCTTTGAAGCTGTCCCCATCTCCATGTTAGACCAGCCTTCTTCTCAGCTGACCACCCTCCTCTGACCCACGCCCCCTCCTTGACTGAAAGAAAGGAGCCTTGAAGGGTGGAGGGGAGGCAGTGGGGAGAAAGGTCTCACCGGACAGGCTGGGGCGAATGAGGTCAGCGGTGCTGAGGAACAGATGGAGGGGGCGGTGGGGACGGGTCTTGGGCAGACACCAGCAGGAAGAATTTGAAATGTGTGAGGTGACTCCCCGGAGGGCCTTGGGCTGGAGCCTCTGGGAAAAAAATGATGTCTGGAAGGGCTTAAGGGACACAGTGGACGAGGGGAGAGTCCTCATCTGCTGGCATTTTGTGGGGTGTTAGTGCCAAACTTGAATAGGGGCTGGGGTGCTGTCTTCCACTGACACCCAAATCCAGAATCCCTGGTCTTGAGTCCCCAGAACTTTGCCTCTTGACTGTCCCTTCTACTCCTACCTCCATCCATGGAAAATTAGTTCTTTTCTGATCCTTTCCCCTGCCTGGTCTAGCTCCTCTCCAAACAGCCATGCCCTCCAAATGCTAGAGACCTGGGCCCTGAACCCTGTAGACAGATGCCCCCAGAATTGGGGCATGGGAGGGGGGCTGGGGGACCCCATGATTCAGCCACGGACTCCAATGCCCAGCTCCTCAACAATCCCAACAATCCCTTATCCCTACCCCAACCCTTTGCGGCTCTGTACACATTTTTAAACCTGGCAAAAGATGAAGAGAATATTGTAAATATAAAAGTTTAACTGTTGGTTGTGCCTGCTCTGTTGTGGGGAGGGCGGTCTCTAAAGAAACAAGCCCTGGGGAAGTGATGAGGGAGGAGGGGTCTTTTCAATGACCAGCTCTGAGGTCTGAGAGGAAGGGGGAGTGGGTGCTGGGGTCTGGTTGTCATGGTAATGAGTCTGTTTGGCAAATGAACGTCAGGACCCATGTCTATGCCAAGACTGGAGCCTGGTGTCGTTCTATAATGGAAGGACAAGGGCTGATGGGGGCAGATGTCAAACAGGCCAGAGGCCCAGTGGGCTGGTGTAGGCAGCTAGCTCAGCAGAGGCATGTGAGGTGAGAGGCATGGCCTCTGCCAAGGCCTGGGCTCAGGCGAGAGGGTCAGCCACGGGTCCAGGACTCAGGGTAGCCCCTTGGCACACTGGAAGGGAGTGGCCTGGCACCATTGTGACCCGTTCACTCCCAAGACCATCAGGGACAGGCAGGCAGTCAGTGGACACTGTGGGCACGGTGGGCTGGGGGCGTAAGGGCCCCGGTGGTCCTAGGGACCCCGTGGCCATGGCTGAGCGGCCGAGGCCCGAGTGGGCCTCGTATCACAACTGCAACAGCAACAGCTGCCAGGACCTAGGCAACTCTGTCCTGTTGCTGCTGGGCCTCATCATCTGCATTAACATTAGCATCAATATAGTGACCCTGGTCAGGGTGGGGCTGGATGGGAGGGAGCTGGCGGGATGGCGGGGGGCAGGCCTGCCGGCCAGGGCCTGCCTGGGATCACTGTGTCTTCCTCCACCTAGCTCTGGAGCCGATTCCGTGGTGTCTTATACCAAGTGTTCCATGATATCATTTGTGAGAAAGGTAAGCAGGTCTGGGGGCTGGGGCATAGGAGGGACAGAAACCAAGCGCTCTAGCTTCAGCCCTAAATTAGCCCCTTCCCTTCTTGCTTGCCCCTCTCAGACACCATAGCTGTGCAGCTGCCCTCCCTGGGCCCTGCCTCTCTATGCCTGTAGGAGCTGGCCTCCCTGCTAGTCTCACCTCTCCCCCATCCACAGAAGCTCCTAAGTCATCCTCACTCAGAAAGCAGACCCAGCCCCCTAAGAAGCAGAGTTCCCCTGCAGTCCATCTTCGGTGCACCATGGACCCTGTGAAGATGACTGTGACCCCGCCCCCAGCTCGCCGCCATCGCCGTCGAGGCTCTCCCACATGCTGTGCTCACTGCCCAGTAGCTTGGGCTCCTGACACTGATGACGAGAAGCCCCATCAGTACCCAGCCATCTGCTCCTACCACTGGGATGGCCCTGAGGACTGGGAAGGCTTCCAATGCACTCAGGGGACCTGGGTTCCCTGGACTCAGGATGCCCCGGAGCCCCCTCCCCAGACCATCTGCTTCCAGCCTACCGTAGAGGAAAGGCCCCTCAAAACAGACATACGGTCCAAGCTGGGCCTAAGGGCCTATGTGTATCCTGTGAACCCCCCACCTCCCAGCCCTGAGGCTCCTAGCCACAAGAACGGTGGGGAGGGGGTGGTGCCAGAGGCAGAGGCAGCTCAGTACCAGCCTGCCCCAGCTCCCATCCTGGGCCCAGCAGTCATCCCTGAATTTTCCCAGCACCGCTCCTCAGGCCGAATAGTGTATGATGCCCGGGACCTGAGGCGGCGGCTTCGAGAACTGACCCGGGAGGTGCAGGCCCTGTCCCGCTGCTACCCCCTGGCCTCTGGATCCAGCACTGCCGAGGAGACAAACAAGAATTGGATGTACCGTTCCCTAACTGGGAGGTGACTGGAAAAAAATAAAAAGGAGAGAGGAGGTGATCTGTGGTGGTGTTGGGGTGCCAGGGCCCACACAGCACCTAGAAGCTGTGGCTGTGAAGAGAATGCTGTCCCTAGCCACAGGGCCCTGAGCCCTGAGGACCCTCATTAACCTTTTGCCCCACAGGCCTGTCCCCGTCCTCAGCCTTTCCCAGGCCCTTCTGGGTTCCAAGGCTCTTACCTGCCTCTACCTTGTTTTCAATTTTTTTTTATTTTTTTTTGGAGACAGGGTCTTCTCTGTTGCCCAGGCTGGAGTGCAGTGGTGCAATCACAGTTCACTGCAGTCCCAACTGTCTCCCACCTCAGCCTCCTGAGTAGCTAGGACTACAGGCATGGGCCACTAGTTTTTGTTGTTGTTGTTGTTTGTTTGTTTGGTTGGGTTTTTGTGTGTGTGTGTGTGTGAGCCTCCCAGGTTCAACCGATTCTCCTGCCTTCAGCCTCCTGAGTAGCTGGGACTACAGGCGTGTGCCAACATTCCCGGCTAATTTTTGTATTTTTAGTGCAGATGGGGTTTTGCCATGTTGGCCAGGCTGGTCTTGAACTCCTGACCTCAGGTGATCCGCCCGCCTCGGCCTCCCAAAGTGCTGGGATAACAGGTGTGAGCCACCCCGCCCCGGCCGCACCACTATTTTTTGTAGAGATCGGGTTTCACTACTTTGCCTAGGCTGGTCCCAAACTCCTGGGCTCAATCGATCCGCCTGCCTCAACTTCTGAAAGTTCTGGGATTACAGTTGTGAGCCACTGTGCCCGGACTGTTTTCTCCCCCTCCCCTGAGACAGGGTCTTGATCTGTCACCCAGGCTGGAGTGCAGTGGTGCAATTATGGCTCACTGGAGACTCAACCTCCTGAGCTCAAGCAGTCTTCCTGCCTCAGCCTCCTGAGTAGCTGGGACAACAGGCACCACCGTGCCCAGTTAATACCTTGTTTTCTTTAGTGCACAGAAAGGGCCCTAAATTCTATCCCAGGTCCCCAGGCAGTCGTGCACTAGAGGAGAGATCTCCATCTCCATGGCCCTAGCTCCTCAGAAGGCTGGTGCCTGCCAGAGCCCAGGGTTAGGCTGCAGCCCACAAGTGAGGCCTGGTTCCCATGTAAGCCCTGGTTTATTTGGGGAGGGATGGCTGAGAGGGCGTCTAATCCCTCACAGTTCCCTAGTCACCCTGAAGATCCTATACCCTTAAGCAGGATTGGAGCAGAGGATGAAATATTGGGGCCTCCTTGGCTGGGCGCAGTGGCTAACGCCTGTAATCCCAGCACTTTGGGAAGCCGAGGCAGGCGGATCACGAGGTCAGGAGATCGAGACCATCCTGGCTAACACAGTGAAACCCCGTCTCTACTAAAAAATAAAAAATAAAAAAAATTAGCCGGGCGTGATGGCGGGTGCCTGTAGTCCCAGCTACTCAAGAGGCTGAGACAGGAGAATGGTATGAACCTGGGAGGCAGAGGTTGCAGTGAGCCGAGATGACGCCACTGCACCCTAGCCTGGGCAACAGAGCGAGACTCCATCAAAAAAAAAAAAAAAAAAAAAGCCGAGCAAGGTGGCTCACACCTGTAATCCCAGCACTTTGGGAGGCCGAGGCGGGCGGATCACAAGGTCAGGAGATCGAGACCATCCTGGCTAACATGGTGAAACCCCGTCTCTACTAAAAATATGAAAACAAAAAATTAGCCGGGCATAGTGGTGGGTGCCTGTAGTCCCAGCCACTTGGGAGGCTGAGGCAGGAGAATGGCGTGAACCCAGGAGGCGGAGCTTTCAGTGAACTGAGATTGTGCCACTGCACTCCAGCCTGGGTGACAGAGCGAGACTCCATCTCAAAAAAAAAAAAAAAAAAAGAAAAGAAAGAAAGAAATATTGGGGCCCCCCTCAAGAGGTACCTCACTGTAACATCACAGCTCTCTGTGACCTCACTCCTTTGATTAACTCACCATGTCACCAGTGAGGAGACTAAGTTCAGAGAAGCTAAGCGTCTTGCTCATGGTTACACAGACACTGAGGATCAAGCTCATGGCCTCAGATGCTCCATCCCATTGCTGCAGAGCCAGCCTGACCCACCAGAATCTCCCACCTTCCCCAGTTCGCCATGTGAACTCAGAAACTGAGAAACAGAGAAACTCAGGCCCTGCCCTTCTCCTACACAATTGAGATCATATACACATGCACACACGTATCACTTGGGAACAAGCAGCCATGTGTGTGAGCCCAGGCTGAGGGAGCTGGACTTCACCTTCCACTCTAGACAGATTCCTGGAATGTGAGCAGATGGACCGTTTGCAAATGGCCCTACTTCTCTCATTCAACTAATGTTACTGATCATTTTCAATGGATTCCATTCAGTGGATATATATTGAGCATCTACTATGTGTTTGGAGGCTGGATGGGAAATGCTCACTGGCCTTTCTTTCTGCTGAGTGGTTCACTGTGTAAACAAACGGCTTGCAGTCTCCAGGGCGCCACAGACCCCAGTGATGTACCTGTTTTAAGTCAAACACTCTGTTTGGTATATTAACAATTACATCTATTTTGTGCTTTGTTAATTTCATGTGGTTTTCTTGTTGTTTTTGTTTGTTTGTTTGTTTGTTTTGAGACAGTCTTGCTCTGTCACCCAGGCTGGACTTCAGTGGCGCAATCTCAGCTCACTGCAACCTCCACCTCCCAGGTTCAAGCGATTCTCCTGCCTCGCCTCCCAAGTAGCTGGAATTACAGGCGCCCACCACCATGCCCAGCTAATTTTTGTGTTTTTAGTAGAGGTTTCGCCATGTTGGCCAGGCTGGTCTTAAACTCCTGACCTCAGGTGGTCCACCTGTCTGGAATTACAGGCGTGAGCCACTGCGCCCAGCAAGTTTCCTTCCTTCCTTCCTTCCTTCCTTCCTTCCTTCCTTCCTTCCTTTTTTTTGGAGACAGAGTCTTGATGTGTCACCCAAGCTGGAGTGCAACAGCAAGAGCTCGGCTTGCTGCAACCTCCACCTCGCGGGTTCAAATGATTCTCTTGCCTCAGCCTCCCGAGTAGCTGGGACTACAGGCGCGCACCACCACGCCCAGCTAATTTTCGTATTTTTAATAGAGACTGGGTTTCACTATGTTGGCCAGGTTAGAACTCCTGACCTTAGGTGATCCACCCGCCTCAGCCTCCCAAAGTGTTGGGATTACAGGCATGAGCCACTGCACCCAGCCCGGGTTTTCTTCAGGTAGTAGCTTAACTGTTTTTCACCTTGGAGTAAGGGTGGGTTGGTGGGAGTGCAGGTGGTTAGGATGGAGAAACCATGGCTGGGGTTGGTTCCCGGAAGAGGTAGCAACCTCAGTGAGGCAGATGTCAGTGTGACAAAGGGGCTGGTGGGCTCACGGACCACCAACACCTAGGGCTGGAGTCTCTGGCCAGGAAGAATTGGGCAGAGATGGGAGCTAGAGGAATTTTGACAGGGAAATGGGCAGAGTAGGGAGGGGCTGGTACAGCAGGGTGATGCCCAAGGGGACTCTTAGTGTCACTCGCCCATCTAGTCACCCTAGCTGCTGGCCCCAAAGTAACCATGGGGCAAGGCACACCAACAGGCTATGTAAGTTGCCATAATATCTCAAAAGAACAATGAAACAGGACATATCTTATGCATGCTTTGACCGCTGTGACGACTGTGTCATCCTCTAACTACCCTATCTTCAGCTCAGGAACCAGGTGTGGGGTTAAGCAAACCTCCTGGAGACAGAGGAACAGACTGAGATCTGGGATATCTGGGGACTGGGCTCCACCAAGTAGGAGCCAAGGGTGGAGATGGCGGTAGAAGGGACCAGCAGAATGGATAAAAGCTGCTACCTCCACATTGTGACTCTCGCTAGCTCACCTCATTGTGACCTGGCTCCCTTATCAGCTTGTAGTTATCTCCGGGGATTGGCAAGAGTGCAGTGTGGGTTGGGGCTGGGGGTGGGGGCGGAGGGGGGTGGCCCCGGGTGGCCCTAGGATCCCCCGTCCATGGAAAACCAGCTATGGCATAACACCCTGGGATGCTGCAATCAATACCAAGAAAGCCCCCACGATGCCAAGGACATCTTATTCCTGCTGCTGGGCCTCATCGTTCTTGTCAACATTGGCATCAACGTGGCAACTATGGTCAGTGATGACTGTGGACCACCTCTAGGGGTGGAGAGGGCCGAGGGTGGGAGCCAGCTGCAGCCTACATCTCCACCTGCAGGTGCGGTCTAGACTGGGGCGGGGGCAGGGGTGGTGGTGCTGGGCGCGGAGGGCCCGGCCTTCACTCTCTTCCACCCTGCCCCAGATGTGGCATGGACTCCAGAACGCCTTAGACAAGTTGATTGATTGGGCTACTCAGAAAAGTAAGTGTGGCTGCTGGAGAGGTAGGGGACCCCCATCCCCACCCTGACAATGGCCCTAGAAACCCAGGCCCCAGTGTTCCCAACCTTGAGCTCTTCTGACAATTGCCCTGACTTCATGGACTCTTGCCTTCCCCAGATGAAATTCAGGCCAGCGAAAGTCCCCCCAGTGGTCCCCCAGACAAGGCTCAGGACGTCCACATCCACTGCATCCTGGACCCCGTGCAGGTGAAGATGTCCCAACCCACGCAGTACTCCTCTTTCTCCTGCCACCATTTCTCCAACCATCACAGCAGCAGTCTTCTTCGTTGTCTTCATCGCCGCCGCCGCCGCCACCGCGGCCGCCGCCACCGCCTTTGTCTCCGTCGCTGCTGCAACCACCAGCAGGAGCCGCAGAACTACAGACAAATCCCCCATAGCCGCACAGTCTTCCGTAACCCACATCGCAGCCAAAAGATGTCACGACTACACCGAGTGCCCTTCTTTGATCAGGAGGACCCGGATTCCTACCTGGAGGAGGAGGACAAACTGCCCTTCCCGTATCCCAAGTACCCACATCGTGGCTGGGGTGGGTTTTATCAGAGAGCGGGCCTGCCCTCCAATGTGGGGCTGTGGGGCCACCAGGGTGGTATCCTGGCCAGTCTGCCACCACCCTCTCTCCACCTGTCACCTGAGCTGCGCTGCATGCCCAAGCGTGTAGAGGCCAAGTCCGAGCTGAGGCTGCAGTCCTATGGGCGCCACGGTTCCCAGTCCCGACTGTGGGGCAATGTGGAGGCTAAGCAGTGGGCCTCGTCTCCACCACCTCCCCGCCGGCTGCCCCCTAACCCCTGTTGGGTCCCCGTGGGGCACAGCCCTTACCCCTCAGTGGGCTGGATACTGTATGACTCCTGGGATCAGCGGCGTCGTGGCATGGAGGGCTTTGAGTGCCCCCCTGCCTTGGTGTCCCGGAACGCCCAGCCTGAGGCCCAGGGCTGCCGGGAGCACCACTCCTCACAGTCCCACCGGCAGAACCTGCTTGGTCACACTTACAGCCAGTCCCACCGCAGCCCCCACCCATCCACGGAACCCTTGGGCTACAGCTCCCAGGACCCCCATGAGGTGCGGCGCCAGGCAGCTCACTGGGCTGAGGCTCTGCCCACCTGGCGTCCTCTGACTACCTCTGCCTCCCTCACGGTGTTGGGCGAGGCCTCCCACCAACGGACCCCAGCTCCAAGCTCAGTGCGGGTCCCCCATTCCTCCCAGCCCCAGCCCAATGTCCAGGCTGCAGATCCCGCCCCTCCCCCGACAATGTTCGTCCCACTCAGCCGGAATCCAGGGGGCAATGCCAACTACCAGGTGTACGACAGCCTGAAGCTGAAGCGGCAGGTGCAGGAGAGCAGAGCCAGGTCCAGCTCACTGCCACCGGCTTCCACCTCCACCTCAAGGCCCTCTCTGCACAGGAGCCAGACCGGGAAACTCAACTGACCAGCAGGCGGATGTGGCGTGCGGGGCAGGGCATGGAGGGAGAGGAATAAAGAGAAACAGAGTCCAGGAAACACTGTGGTGGTCTGTGGCGTGGGAGTGCCACTCCTTCGGCCAGCATGGGTCCCTGTCCTTGGCTTCCTGAAATGAGAAACCAGTGTCCCCTTCTTGGTGTGAGGCACCCCTTGGCTTAGTGGCCATGTGGCTGCCAGCAGGCCCTCCTGGTCTTCACCATGCACTACGTAGATCTTGCACTGGCTGATGACAACCACCCGGGCTCTTTATTCTCCCTGTTTCCAGCAAGGATCAGGTCTGGATTCTGAATTCAGTGTCTTGAGTGGAGCTCTTTGGGATTTACTTAGCACGTGGTACAGGACCAGGCCAAGGCTCTGGATTCCAGCCATGCCTTCTCCAGGGCTCTGAAGTGGAGGTCTTCCCAGTCTCTGATGTGGTCAAGAGGTGAAGGGTTCAGGATTCTGAAATGAAACTGCAGGAGTGGCCCGGCGCGGTGGCTCACACCAGTACAGCACTTTGGGAGGCCGAGGCGGCGGATCACTTGAGGCCAGGAGTTCGGGACCAGCCTGGCCAACATGATGAAACCCCATCTTGGTCGGGCGCAGTTTCACACGCCTGTAATCCCAGCACTTTGGGAGGCTGAGGTGGGCAGATTACGAGGTCAGGAGATTGAGACCATCCTGGCTAACATGGTGAAACTCCGTCTCTACTAAAAAAAAATACAAAAAATTAGCCGAATGTGGTGGTGGGCACCTGTAGTCCCAGCTACTCGGGAGGCTGAGGCAGGAGAATCACTTGAACCCAGGAGGGCAGAGGTTGCAGTGAGCCGAGATCACACCATTGCACTCCAACCTGGGCGACAGAGTGAGACTGCATCTCAAAAAAAAAAAAAAAAGAAACCCCATCTCTATGAAAAACACAAAAATTAGCCAGGTGTCGTGCATGCCTGTAGTCCCCCCTACAGCTATTCGGGAGGCAGAGGCAGAGAATCATTTGAACCTGGGAAGCGGAGGTTGCAGTGAGCCAAAATCGCACCACTGCACTCCAGCCTGGACGACAGAGCGAGAATCTATCTCCAAAAAAAAAAAGGAAGAAAGAAAGAAAGAAACTGCAGGAGTGATGGAATGAGTGAGTGAGTGAGTCACCCAGCAGTAGAGAACGATGGAGAAACAGGAGAGGGTCCCTGGCCTCCAGACCCTGTTTGTCCATACCTGGTTACTCAAACCTGGTTACCAGAGAGTTCCACCCTGACCTTCCTCATTATGAGCCTGACCACCTGCCTCATTATGACTCAGTCCACCCCTCCCCAACAACAGGAGTCTTGCTCCTAGTGACTGCATGAGGGCCGGGGGCCCAGGCAGTCCTGGGAGCTGAGGCCATGGGTGAGGGAGCCTATCATGGGGCCCAGGTGTGCTCTGACACCAACCCCAGCAAGTGCCAAGACTTAGGAGACTCGATTCTTCTTCTTCTGGGCAGCTTCATCTTGCTCAACGTGTGGATCAATGTGGTGACTCTGGTTAGGGCAGGATCTGGGTAGCAGGGTTGGGGGAGCCCTGGGGTCTTGAAGGGGCTGAGGTGGGAGGGCTGTTGGGGTGTGGCCAGATAAGCGCTGGACTTGGGGGTTCACCCAGCTTCCGGACTCACCCGCCCTCCCACTCCCCTCAGCTCTGGAAGCATCTGAAGAGATCCTTGAGGATTATTTTCCATCATTTTTTTCCCAACGGTGAGTGGGCCCCTGTATGGGCTTCCAGGGATATGGGCCTGTCCCCTTTCTCCTATCCCTGGCCCAGTGCTGAGTCCCTAGGGCACGTGGACATTGTCCCATCCTACCTCTCCCTGCAGACAAGCAGCCCAGTGGCAGCCATCCCACATGTATTCGCTCCTCCGTGGATCCCAAGAACCCGTGCTCAGAAGTCTCTTCCCGCGTCCGTCCTCGCCCAGGCTTCCTGCTCAGGCAGGTTAACCACCTTGACTCCTGGATACCAGACGCGAACGATGAGAAGGTTTCTACGTGCTGCTGGATGCCGCCTAAATGTGGATGTGCTGGGCTTCCCGGGGAGCCTCCACGGGGGCTGTACGAGGAGGGGATGATGGGAGTGGAGGAGGCCCCTCACGTCACAGCCTTAAAGGCTCAGGCCTCCTTGCTCTCCAGGCCAGAGACATCTTCCCAGTTCCCAAAGATGAGCAAGTTGGACACGGGTCCATGCCACCTGCCCCAAGAGAGCAAGACTAAGACCCCAGACTGTGCCCCAGCTGAGGCCCCAGTTCAGGCCCAGGTCCACTCCCCAACCCACACTCCTGTGTGCACCCCAACCCACCCCTGGACCCACTCCACGGACCACACCGCTGTGCACACCCCTGCCCAGTCCTGGACCCACTCCAAGGCCCACACCCCTGAGGGCACACACTCCCAGGCCCAGGACACCTCAGCCCAGGCCCAAGCCCACACCTCGGCCCCTACACCAGCTCAGACTGCAGCCCACATCCAAGCTCACACCCCAGCCCCTACACCAGCCCAGGCCTCAGCTCACACTAAAGCCCATACGTCAGCCCAGGCCCAAACCCACTCTCCACCCCACACCCCTGAGCATACTCACTCCCAGGCCCACAGCCCTGAACACACCTCAGCCCATACCCCAGCCCACTCCCCAGCCCACTCCCCAGCCCAGGCTCCTATGCCTGTCCCAGCCCACCCCCAGGCCTATGCCCCTGAGTACACCTCAGCCCATGCCCCAGCGTATATCCCAGACCACTCTCATCTAGTCCGCGGCTCGGTTCGTGTCCCAACCTCTGCCCCAGCTCCTCCCGGAACTCTTGCCCCAGCCACTACTCCTGTCCTAGCTCCGACACCAGCCCCTGTCCCAGCCTCTGCCCCCACCCCTGCCCCAGCACTGGTCATGGCCCTGACTACCACTCCTGTCCCTGATCCTGTCCCTGCCACCACCCCTGCCCCTATCATAACTCTTATACCCTCTACTCCACCTGCCTTCAGCCATGACCTCTCCACTGGCCATGTGGTCTATGATGCCCGCAGGGCAAAGCAGAATTTCTTCCATATGTCCAGCCCCCAGAACCCTGAGTATTCAAGAAAAGACTTGGTTACCCTCTTCAGGCCCCAAGAGGGTCAGGACCTGGTGAGTTCTGGTATATCTGAGCAAACAAAGCAATGCAGTGGGGATAGTGCCAAGCTTCCTGCAGGATCCACACTGGGCTACCTGGAGTTGGGGAATATGGAATGGAAGATCTCAGATGATGCCAATGATAAGTTCCCCCAGACCAAGACTTCCCCTTACTGCAGCTCCCATCCTTGCAGTTCTGAGAAGAACACAGACTCCCAGGCTCCAGTCTACCCCGAATTCCTTGTCTACTCCCGGGATACTGCATGTGCCAAGACTTGCTTTCATTCTGCAACCACTGCCCAGAGCTCCGTGTGCACCCCTCCTCCACCGTGCACTCTTTCCCTGCCTCTCGTTCCTCCCAGATCCTTTGTCCCTCCTCAACCCACCAACCATCAGAGGCCTTCCACCTTAATACAAGCCTCTACTGTTCTTCCAACCTCCAAGTCTCCTCAGTCCATCCTCACTTCCCAATTCCCCACCCCTTCCTTGTTTGCCACCATTTCCCATCCCCTGATCCAATCCCAATGCCCTGAATGTCATGAGAGTCTAGGCCTTACCCAAGATTCTGGCCTTCAAAGGACCCCATACCCTTCAAAAGACTCCAGAGTTCCCAGGAATCTGGACCTTGCCCAAAACCCAGACCTCCACAAGAACCCAGGCCTTATCCAAGATCCAGGCCTCCACGAGAACCCAGGTCTTGCTCCAAATCAAGGCCTACATGAATTCCCAGGCCTTCCCCAAGATTCTTATCTCTGCCAGAATCCAAGCCCTTCTCAAGACTTTGGTCTTCACAAGAATTCAGGCATTACTCAAGATTCCCACCCCCAAAAGAACACAGGTCTGACTCAAGAAGCTGGTATCCTTAGGAGCGCATGTCTCACCCAAAGCCCTGGCCTCCACAAGAAAACAGCATTTACCCAAACTTCTGATCTTCAGAGGAGCTCAGGCTTTACACAAGACTCTGGAATCTATAGGAATCTTGAACCAAACCAAGAGACTGTGGTCTACAAAAATCAAGATCTCTCCCAAGCAACTGACCACCAAAAGGGCCTAGGCTCTTCTAAAGATTCTGGAGGTCACAAGAATACAGGCAATGTCCAAGATCCAGGAGTCTGTGGCGCCCCAGGCCTTACTGAAGATTCTGGATCACAGAAGGGCCCATATGTTGCCCAAGACCCTGAAGTCAATGAGAGCTCAGGAGTTATCCAGGAATCTTGTCTCCACAAGAGCCCAGGCCTTGTCCAAACCTCTGGCCTCCCAAAGTGCTCAGGCTTTACCCAAGACTCAGGAGACTACAAGAATCCAGGACTTATCCGAGACTGTGGTGGCCACAAAGTTGAAGGCCTTCCTCAAGATTCCAACCTCCCAAGCCTTACCCAAGCCACTAAAGTTGAAAGAAGATTTAGCCCTCCCCAAGATGTTGGAGTTTACAGGAGCTCAGAACACAGCCAAGACTCTAATCTCCACAAGTGCCCAGGAACTAACCAAGATCCCGGCCCCCATAAAGACCCAGCCCTTGTCCGAGACTCTGGCCTCCCCAAGATTTCAGGCTTTACCCAGGAATCTGGCCCCTACAAGAACTCATGCCTCATCCCAGATCCCGGCCTCCACAAGAACCCAAGCCCTGCCCTAGGTTCTGATTTTGTCCAGCTTTTGTCCCCACTTCAGACCCCAAAGTCCACACTGTCCCTGACGAAGTCATCTGTGCCTGAGAAGGCTGCTCAGAAGGAGGACGCACAGCGGCACGTCCTCTGGGCTCCTGTCCAACTCAGTCAGAACTCCTGCCCTTCCAAGGCCCAAGTGGTCTCCAATGACCTGCAGACCTTCTCAGAGGTACCTGTATTAATTGAGCTGCAGTCATCCTCCTGGCGAGCAGGCAGCCAGCACGGGGCGTACCGCCCTGTGGATACAGTTCCTTCAGGCTACCAGAACTATCGTCAGGTGTCTATGCCTTCCCATATCAACTGGAAGTCCCACTGCCCTGGACCAGGCACCCGGGCAGGGCATGTGGTTTTTGATGCCCGTCAGAGACAGTTGGCGGTGGGCAACGACAAATGTGAAGCTCTGTCTCCTAGGCGCCTTCGTCAAGAGGCACCCGGCAACTCAGGGAAACCATCAAGGAGTGGGGATATCAGAATGTGATGAGAACCTTGGACAAAGAGGGGACAAAAGTGCATCAGGAATAAAGAAGCGACAGAAATGTTCTGTGTTTGTTTGAGGACATCCACCCCAGCCCATCCCCGATGCTGGCCACTCACAGAGCCACTGAGGACAGGTTGCTGTTTCTCCTCCATAGCTGCATAGCTAAGCCCATTATCCTCAAGGCCCTAGAGCTGCTCTGTCCCATACACTAGCCATTAGCCAAATGTGGCTATTAAAATGTGTATTAGGCCTGGTGCAGTGGCTCACACCTGTAATCCCAGCACTTTGGGAGGCCGAGGTGGGCAGATCACACGGTCAGGAGTTCGAGACCAGCCTGGCCAACATGGTGAAACCCCGTCCCTATTAAAAATACAAAAATTAGCCAGGCATGGTGGTGCACGCATGTAGTCCCAGCTATTCGGGAGGCTGGGGCAGGGAGAATCACCTGAACCTGGGAGGCAGAAGTTGTGGTGAGCCGAGATCGCACCATTGCACTCCAGCCTGGGTGACACAGCAAGACTCTGTCTCAAAAAAAAAAAAGAAAAGAAAAGAAAAGAAAAAAAAGGTAGATGTTACTGCAGAACATAATTTTAAATTTTGTTTAATTTTAATTTACATTTTCTTTTTTTTCTTTTTTTCTTTTTCTTTTTTTTGAGACAGAGTCTTGCTCTGTCACCCAGGCTGGAGTGCAATGGCGCGATCTTGACTCACTGCAACCTCTGCCTCCCAGGTTCAAGCAAGCGATTCTCCTGCCTCAGCCTCCTGAGTAGCTGGGATTACATGCATGGACCACCAAGCCCAGCTAATTTTTGTATTTTTAGTAGAGATGGGGTTTCACCATGTTAGCCAGGCTAGTCTCGAACTCCTGACCTCAAGTGATCCACCCGCCTCGGCCTCCCAAAGTGTTGGGATTACAGGCATGAGCCAGGGCGCCTGGCCACATTATCTACATTTCAAGTGCTCAGCAGCCACAGGTGGCTGGTGGCTACTGTATCAGACAGTACCAACTCAGGACATTGCTATCGTCACAGAAAATTATATTGGAGAGCCATGCTTTAGAGTTTAGAGGAACTATTCCTTGTCACCCATTCTTAACATCTTCAAAGCTTCCAGAGTCCAGAGAACTTAGTTCTTTTTAGAGTGCCTCAGAAGCCACCCTCTGGGGAGGAGGTGAGATGCAGGGATGTCTGATGCCTGGTTACTCCAGACTGTGAGAAAGAGCCCAGTCTCCAGTTCTCCTGATCTGTCTTGGGTCACAGCCAGATGTGTGTGTATGGGAACCTACTTGCGCAGTTCTGGGCTGCTTTGGTGCTCTCGGTTCTCCCAGGGACCCCAGCTCTGGTTGCTGAAGGAGAAAATCTCTCTGTCAGTGACTAGGAACCCCTGAGTCCTGGGCTTCCCAAATTGATCTCTACAGTTGGGGAGTCTCTTCTTTTAAATGCCTCTAATTTTTCCTAGATGTCCCTCCTTAATTATCTTATCCATGGACTTAGGCCTATCCCGTCCTGGAGACAGACCAAGGGCAGAAGGAATGTAAGAAGTCGTGGCCCAAGCCAGGCACAGTGGCTCATGCCTGTAATCCCAACACTTTGGGAGGCCGAGGTGGGAGGATCACCTGAGGTCGGGAGTTGGACACCAGCCTGGCCAACATGGTGAAACCCCGTCTCTACTAAAACTACAAAAAATTAGCCGAGTGTGGTGGCAGGCGCCTGTAATCCCAGCGTCTCGGGAGGCTGAGGCAGGAGAATTGCTTGAACGCAGGAGGTGGAGGTTGCAGTGAGTGGAGATCGCACCACAGCACTCCAGTCTGGGTGACAGTGCGAGACTCTGTCTCAAAAACAAAACAAAACAAAACAAAACTTTGAGATCCCAAAGTGTTTTCCCTGCCACGAATCAGGTAGCAGGGACCTGAGGTGGGCATCACTAACATGTATGTCTCTCCTACGAGTCAAACGTCCATTTCTGGGTCACCATCTGTGTGCTCCTGCATAACACTACCACCTTTGGGATTCCAAGATGCACCCCCCCAACCCCACCCAGTCAGGGAACCCCTTTCCAGCACCTCCCTGGCTCAGCTGTGTAACCTTTCTAGGCGGTACTCTCCTCATCCCCAAAATGTGGAAGTTATACTTGCATGGAAGAACCCTAGTAGATCTAAGTGACCAGGGCTCCTGTATCACACAGGGATGCAGGGGTCCCTATCTCTCCCCAGCCCTAGGGTGTGTCCCTTATTACTTTTTTTTTTTTTTTTGAAATGGAGTTTCGCTCTTATCGCCCAGGCCTGGAGTGCAATGGCACGATCTCAGCTCACTGCACCCTCTGCCTCCTGGGTTCAAGTGATTCTCCTGCCTCGCCTCCTAAGTAGCTGGGATTACAGGCGTCCGCCACCACGCCCGGCTAATTTTTGTATTTTTAGTAGAGACAAGGTTTCGCCATGTTGGCCAGGCTGGCCTTGAACTCCTGACGTCAGGTGATTCACCCACCTCAGTCTCCCAAAGTGCTGCGGTTACAGGCGTGAGCCACCGCGCCCGGCCCATCCTTCATTATTTTTTGCGACTCAGAGCCATTCTATTACCTCTCTCAAGCCCCAAGGAATGTTTGAGTGGGGTTGATATGGGCGTGAAAAGAGACAGAATAATCTATCTCCAGAGGAACTACAACTTCCATCAGGCACTACTTCAGCGGAACAGGAAAGGATGTGGGGGCGTGGCTCCTACGCCCTAATAGGGCGGGAAACTACAACTCCCAGGATAACGCGGGATCTCAGCGGGGCCAAAGGAGTGATCGAGCTCTGACTGGCGACCCTACCCGGCAGAAACCACCTCGACAACCTCCAGAAAGGGGCGTGGCCTAAAATGTAGGGGCGTGGCCACATGGGCATCAGGAAGAAGTAACCTGTTGAATCTATTTCTCCTCCCCACCCTTACTGCTTCCCATAAGGGGGAAGCCGCAGACCAATAAGCCTCTTCCAAAAGAGAGGTAAAGGGAGGTAGACAAGGGGCGGCGGCGGAGGCTGGCTACTGCATTCCGTAGGAGGAGCCAACAGTTACTTTTTACCTGCTGAGTCCGGTAAACCAGTTCATGGGGGCGGGGACCTGCATATGAGAAAAGGGCCAGGATAGAAGAGGTATTTATTTGTTCATTTTGAGGACTAAATTTAGAACCCATCATCTACAGACCCATTTGTAGCTTGTGTCTGGGGCACTCGCTCGGCCTCAGAAAGAGGGAAGAACGGGGACGACTTTGTGGCAGCAAAGCCACCTCCCTTCCGTGTTTTCCGTAGCCCAAAGCGATAGAACCGCATGGCTTCCGCGGTCTGGGGGAGTGCCCCCTGGTGGGGCCCGCCGCCCCCGGCCCCAGCTCGGCCGCTCACGGACATCGACTTCTGCTCCGGGGCGCAGCTGCAGGAATTGACCCAGCTGATCCAGGAGCTGGGTGTGCAGGAGAGCTGGAGTGACGGGCCCAAGCCGGGAGCCGATCTCCTCCGGGCCAAGGACTTTGTCTTCTCTTTGCTTGGTAAGTAACCCTACTTGCCTTTGGGAACTCACAGCTCTCAGCCTCACTACGCTCCCGCCCCTGCCCCGGCTTCGGGCGACGCCCTCCACGATCTGTTCCCTTTTTTTAGGTCTAGTTCACCGCCGGGACCCTCGCTTTCCTCCCCAGGCAGAGCTCTTGCTGCTTCGTGGTGGGATTCGCGAGGGCTCCCTGGATCTGGGGTATGCACCCCTGGGTCCCTACGCCCGGGGACCTCACTACGATGCCGGCTTCACACTCCTAGTGCCCATGTTTTCACTGGACGGCACTGAACTCCAACTGGACCTGGAATCCTGTTACGCACAGGTCTGCCTCCCAGAGATAGTGTGCGGAACCCTCATCCGGGAGATGTGGCAGGATTGCTTAGGACCCCCAGTCCCGGGAGCACGTGATTCGATCCACCGAACGGAGAGCGAAGAAAGTTCCAAGGACTGGCAAAGCTCTGTAGACCAGCCGCACAGCTACGTCACTGAGCACGAGGCGCCAGTGTCTTTGGAAAAATCACCTAGTGACGTTTCAGCGTCCGAGTCGCCTCAGCATGACGTCGTCGACCTTGGCTCTACCGCACCTTTGAAAACAATGAGTAGTGACGTCACCAAGGCAGCTGTCGAAAGCCCAGTCCCAAAGCCATCGGAGGCTCGGGAAGCGTGGCCCACATTATGTTCCGCCCAGGTCGCTGCCTGGTTCTTTGCTACGCTGGCGGCGGTCGCCGAGTCTCTGATCCCTGTCCCGGGTGCTCCGCGTTTGGTGCACGCAGCTCGCCACGCGGGTTTCACCACAGTCCTCCTGGCTACCCCTGAGCCCCCTCGCCGCCTCCTGCTCTTTGACCTGATCCCAGTGGTGTCCGTGGCGGGCTGGCCCGAGGGGGCTCGGAGCCACTCGTGGGCTGGTCCGCTGGCCTCTGAGTCGGCTTCCTTCTACCTGGTGCCCGGTGGCGGCACCGAGCGGCCGTGCGCCTCCGCCTGGCAGCTCTGTTTCGCCCGCCAGGAGCTGGCGCTCAAAGCGCGCATACCAGCGCCTCTGCTGCAGGCGCACGCGGCGGCCCAGGCGCTACTGCGCCCGCTGGTGGCCGGGACCCGGGCGGCGGCGCCCTACCTCCTGCGGACGCTGCTGTACTGGGCGTGCGAGCGGCTGCCTGCGCTCTATCTGGCGCGGCCGGAAAATGCGGGCGCCTGCTGCCTCGGGCTGCTAGACGAGCTGGGCCGAGTGCTCGAGGCCGGGACGTTGCCTCACTATTTTCTGAACGGCCGACAGCTCCGTACGGGGGACGACTGCGCTGCGCTGCTGGGAGAATTGGCCCGGCTCCGCGGGGACCCTGCCCGGGCCCTCCGTGCCGCGGTGGAGGAGGCCAAAGTGGCCCGCAAGGGGGGCGGTTTGGCGGGCGTGGGGGGCGGGTCCCATTAAAGACGCTGTTCCTACCAGTGGAAAGTGCCTCCGTGGGCGAGCGGGACGTGGGGGGCCCTGCTCGCCCCTCGCCTGGGGGACTGACTGTGTTCCCTGGGCCTGAAGCCCCCCTTCTGGAAGGCCTCCCTGTTGGTTCCTCCTCTACGCCCACCCGCCTGCCCCCCGCACAGGTTGCCCCATTCCAACCTCGCTATTCTCCACATCTGTGGCCAGCACTTCTTCCAGGGGCAGCTTCTAGAAACCGTCTGTCCCCAGTTCTTTTGGTCATTTCTCTTAAGGGCCAATAGAAATGGGAGAAACATATTTGCTGACCAAACGCGAAAAGGAGTTATGGAGACCAGGGTCTGATCAATTTGGCTCACACAAAGGCAGAGATATGAAGGAGGCCGGATTATGCCCGAGGCTGGATCTCACCACCACCCCTCCTCCATCTCTCCAGTTCTTCCCCCACTTTCCTCGTGCGGTTCTGTCCTCACTAACATCCCGGCCAGTAGGGTCTCTCTCCATTCTCCCAGCGTCCGCCATTCCCTCCCTTAGGCCCAACCTCTCCCTCCTATCCAGGAGTGCGTTCAGGAGGCCTTCTTGTCCCTCCTCCTCTGAAGGCTGAGACGTGCGGCCTTGCCTCGGCTTTGCCTGCTTGTAAGACACAGTCCGCACTCTCTACCTCCAAGGAACCCCGGGGTTCCTCCTGCCCGGCTTCACCCTCCTATTTCCCAGCGTCTCCGCCCCCTGCCCCGCCCCCGGGCCGGCTCTCCGAGGAGGGGGAACTGCTGTCGCCGCCGCCGCCGCCGCCGCCTCAGCTTTCCACAGCCGCTGCCGCTGCCGCCGCTGCCGCCGCTCTGCCTGGTCCAGCCACCGGCCCAGTGCTCTGACTTCGCCGGACCAGGGAGCTCTGCAGAGACATCCTCACTCCTTCCCGAGGGTCCGGGACGCCTAGCCGGGCGTGGGGGGAAGCTCTGTTTGCGGGGGACGGGGAGGGAGGAGCCTGGAGCCGAAGCCAGCGCCACCCGTCACCGGATCAACAGGACAGGACAGGTTGAGGGGCGTCGGGGAAAGGAAGGGGGGTGCTATAGGCAATCCCAGGGAGGACGAGGAAGCCCTGTCGCAGGAAGCTGTGATCCGCTCTGACTTGTAGGGGGCCTGTTCACATTTGGGTACTGGTGACAACGTGGGTGCACTCCTCTCTTGGGGGGCTGGTTAGATTGGAGGGCGTGGGATCTAAACAGCACCAGCTGTCCCCAAGAAAATTTAAGGGGCAGCCAGGGGAGAAAAAAACAAACACGGATGCTCCTCATTTTGAGGTGGCGGAAGGCCCTCCAGACAACTACCTGGTGTATCCACTAGGAAGGGTGGATTTGGAGGTGACTTCAAAAGGAGCGGAGGGTGTGAAGGTGAAGAAAGGGTCTTGGCCGCTAGAATGCTACGCTACTAGACCTGGGGGTGACTTGGTGAAAAAGGTATTATCCAGCCAGAGGGTCTGGGAGCCCTGTCATACTGAACCTGGGCAACCTGGATATTCTGAGACATATTTTGGGGGGATTTCAGTGAAAAAAGTGGGGGATCCCCTCCATTTAGAGTGTAGCAAAGGAAAAAACACCAAGGCTGGGTTCCTTCCTGACATTGGCAGTGCCCCAGTAGGGGTGGGATGAGCGAATATCCCCAAAGCTAAAGTCCCACACCCTGTAGATTGCAAGAGTGGATTTGGCAGGAGTGCGTCCCAAAATACAGTGGAAAGGTGCCTGGAGATATTTAAACCACGTCTTGGAAATTTAGGGGGTCTTGGCTTTGGGATAGGCGAAGTGGGGACAGACACCGGAGAGGAGGGAAAGGGGACGTTTTCAATAGGAGGCAAAACTCGAGGGTGGGATCCACGGAGGAGTACATAGGCTGCTGGATCTGGTGGAGCCAGCACTGGGCCCACGGGTGGTAACTGGCTGCTGTGGAGGGGGGTACGTGTGGGGGGGTCTGGGGCTTATCCTCAGGTCCTGTGGGTGGGGCAGCGAATCGGGGCCTGAGCGTCAAGAGCATGCCCTAGTGAGCGGGCTCCTCTGGGGGAGCCCAGCGCGCTCCGGGCGCCGGCCGGTTTGGGGGTGTCTCCTCCCGGGGCGCCATGGCGGCGCTGGCCAGTAGCCTGATCCGGCAGAAGCGGGAGGTCCGCGAGCCCGGGGGCAGCCGGCCAGTGTCGGCGCAGCGGCGCGTGTGTCCCCGCGGCACCAAGTCCCTTTGCCAGAAGCAGCTCCTCATCCTGCTGTCCAAGGTGCGACTGTGCGGGGGGCGGCCCGCGCGGCCGGACCGCGGCCCGGGTGAGTGCGGCTGGGGCGGGGTCTCCCGGCCAGAGGTTTCTCTGCCTGGGAGATTGAGGCCAGGGACTCTGAAGAATAGGGCCCGGCTGAGGGGCTCCCCGAAAGTGGAAGGGGGTGGGCCAGGACGACAAAGTCCCTGCCAGACTGTGCCTCAGTTTCCCTTCTCTTTTGTCCATAAACCGGAGTCTCCTCATTTTCGAGGTCAAGGGGAAGGCTTGAGGGGCTAAGTCTGGCGCCCCGAAAGCCTCGCAGTTCCTGCTCGTCCCCCCTTCCCAACACAGCAGTCCCCACCCCCATCGTCCTCCGCCTACGTGCCGGTTCTCGCGATTCTTTCAATCTGGAGCGGAGGGGCCTGGGGGTTTCCAGATGCCTGGGTCACCCCAAGGATTTCTGCAGCTCCAGCTGCACGCCCCCCCAGTCCCCGCCCGCCCCGGTTCTCCCGCTCCTCCACGCCTGGGCTCGGTTCCTCCTGGTCGAGCTCTCCTGGCTCCAAGCCAATCTCCCCAGCTCTCCCTCGGGTGTCCTTGCAGCTACCTCGCCAGCCAGCCCTCTATGCGCCCTCCTCCTGTGACCTGCGCTTCAAGAACGGAGCTGGGCACCCCCTCCCGTAATCCCCGCGCCACTCCGAAATCGGGTCCCGTAGGCTCAGGGGACCCTACGCTGGGAGGAACTCAGACACAGCTCACGGCTAGAGACGGGCGCCGACTCTTGGGGGTCGTACCACCTACAAGGGGGGACAGGGAAGTCGGCAGAGAGCAAGCGTAGGGGAGGAGAGTTGTGAGAGTTAGAGTGTGGTCCCCGTCCATGTACGACAGTCAGGGAGTCCCTCTGGCTTTGCTCCCGCCCGCTCCCAGCTCCTCTAAGGGTAGCCCCCTCGCGCCCTCCTCCCCGCGCCACCGGCTGCCCGTAGTGGTACAATCCGCAGCCCACCCTCTGAGTGGGACCGGGCCCCCACGTGACTCAGCCTGCCTCTCCATCTCCTCAGCTCCCACCCCCCATATCCTTGGTAAGGTCTCCCTTACCCCAGGCGGGTTACCTGGCCGAAGGGGAGAGGCTGAGCCTCAGGGAAAACTGGGCCGCCGCGAGCCACAGACAGACAGACAGACAGATGGGTCAGTGTCAGACAGGCCGGCGCTGGGCCAAGGCAAGGCTCTCGCCAAGCTAGCGGCAGCCGCAGCAGGTGCTGAGTCAGCGTCAGGCCCAGTCCCACCCCCACTCCTGAGGGAGAGCCCCTACCCTGTGGTCAATTTGCTGCTGCCAAGGTCCCCCACCTTCGCAAACACGCTGCCCCTTCAGTACCCCTGCTGGTCTCTCTCTGTTCCTGCCTTTTGATATATCTCTCCCCTCCCTCCTCCCCCACTCCTCCCCACTTCTGGTTGAGCTGTAGGGTAGGAATTAAGCCATTTTAATAAATTTCAATAAATTACACTGAAAGCTCCTGGTTATAGGAAACAGAAGGGACCCACACCAGCTTTCCCAGGAGTGAAAGAGAGGTGGGAAGAGAGCGTGCTTGGAGGGTAAGAGAGCTGGGGCCCTGGGACCCTCTTCCTTCCTTTCATTCTCCTTTCTTCCCTCTGATCCTGCCAAGTGTAGGAATGTTTCTGGGAACAGAAATGTCATTTTCAAAGATGAATGTCTCTCTCTCCAGAGCCTCAGCTCAAAGGCATCGTCACCAAACTGTTCTGCCGCCAGGGTTTCTACCTCCAGGCGAATCCCGACGGAAGCATCCAGGGCACCCCAGAGGATACCAGCTCCTTCAGTGAGAGGGGAAGCTGGCTGCTGGGTGGGAAGGGGGAGAATGGGGACAGGAGATGACAATCCTATTCCCTTTTCAGCTTCTGTTGCCATTGGCCCGTCTTCCTGACCTCTAAGGGAAAAAGCGGAGCTGGGATGAGGGGAGCTCAGGTGAGGGTCAGAAGCCTGGGTATTGATGCTCCCTCTCTCCACCCGCAGCCCACTTCAACCTGATCCCTGTGGGCCTCCGTGTGGTCACCATCCAGAGCGCCAAGCTGGGTCACTACATGGCCATGAATGCTGAGGGACTGCTCTACAGTTCGGTGAGACAATGAGGCTGAGTGGCCGGGAAATACTGGGGACTCCCCTTCCTCAATTTGTCCCTTGAGGGAATGACAGCCTTCCTCAACTACAGACATTTTGCCCGGGACTCCTCCCTCCAGCTTTTGCTGATGGCCTGTCGTCGCTGCCGGTTCCAGACCAGCTCCTCTAGGGTCTCTCCAATCCCCACTCCTTGCACACCCCCAACACAGCCCCAGGTTCTTTGAACGTCCAACTCTTTCTGCCTTTTAGGGCCCCTACTTCTCATCCCACCTCCTCCAGATTTTGTCATTACTCACTTCCCTAGAGTCATCCAGGATAGGGGATAGTGAGAGATTGGGAGTACAGTGGAGAGAAGGAATATTATTCCAAGACCCCTAAAAGTCTAGTTCTTTTTTTTTTTTTTAATAGTGACAGGGTCTTGCTATGTTGGCCAGGCTGGTCTCGAACTCCTGACCTCAGGTGATCCACCAGCCTCAGCCTCCCAAAGTGTTGGGATTATAGGCATGAGCCACCGTGCTTGGCCCAGAGCCTAGTTCTTAGCCCTCAGCCCTCTTCCTTGTCCTCCCTTTGCTCCCAGGTCCTACATGGACTCAGAAGTTGTCCTCCCCTCCCCCAAAAAACGTATGGATTTGTGCTTTCCACGAGCTCCTTTCTGCCCAGTGATGTGTCTTTTTATCTCTCTGACTTTGTGTGCCTTTCTGGGTCTTTGTCTCGTTAGCCACATTTCACAGCTGAGTGTCGCTTTAAGGAGTGTGTCTTTGAGAATTACTACGTCCTGTACGCCTCTGCTCTCTACCGCCAGCGTCGTTCTGGTCGGGCCTGGTACCTCGGCCTGGACAAGGAGGGCCAGGTCATGAAGGGAAACCGAGTTAAGAAGACCAAGGCAGCTGCCCACTTTCTGCCCAAGCTCCTGGAGGGTGGGTATAGACTCAAGAAAATGTGGGCCACAAGAGAGGGTATTGACCTTGATATGGACATTTAGGGGCAGAAAGCTCAGGCTACAAGTGATAAGAGGACCCTTTATGACAGATCAAGCCAGGAAGGCTTTGCCCTTTGGGGGTTTGGGTGCTGTCTTCCTGTGGTGTTGGGGTTCTGGGAGGGTGAGTGTACGGGATGGGAGCCCTTTCGGAGTACTGGTTCTACCTGGGTCCCTCTGTGCCTAACTCTCCTTCCCTGCTCCTCTCTTTCTCCCCTTCACAGTGGCCATGTACCGGGAGCCTTCTCTCCACAGTGTCCCCGAGGCCTCCCCTTCCAGTCCCCCTGCCCCCTGAAATGTAGTCCCTGGACTGGAGGTTCCCTGCACTCCCAGTGAGCCAGCCACCACCACAACCTGTCTCCCAGTCCTGCTCTCACCCCTGCTGCCACACACATGCCCTGAGCAGCCAGGTCCCACCGGGTGCTCTACTCTGAGGGAGCTCAGGGGCTGGCTGTGACTTCCGAGGCTGCTGAGACCCTTAGATCCTTGGGCCTAGGAGGGAGTCAGAGAGGGGGATGTCTGAAGATTGTCCTGGCTGATCACTTCTTTCTTTCCACACTCACACAACCCCATGCCTTTTCCTGAGATGGCGCTGGGAGTTCCCACATGGACAGCCAGGGCATAAACACTTCCCACCCCAGCTCATCCAGTTCCTGGAGTCCTGTGCCCCTTTTCATTGCCACTGAGCCGTTTCTAGATTCACTGGAGCTCAGGATTCCTGTGTCCTTCTTTCCCTACTCTACCTTCTACCTTGGTCTGGACACATTCTGGAACACTAGACACCCTAGCCAGGGCCACTTCTGCACTAGGGCTGTGTGCTGGAACCCAGGCATGCTGCCAGCCTTTGCTCTGGATCCATCAGGCTTCTGTCCGTGACTCAGATGGACCCCTGGTTTCCAAGAAGAAAGAGGCTAGATTTGAGCCTTGTCTAGCTGCTGGCTTTGGCCTGAACTGGAACCAGTCTCAGATGACCACAGGTTTAACCTTCTTATCCCAGAGACAACCAATTCTAGAGCTTTATGGAGCCATACTTCCCCCTAAATCCTAGCTCTAGGACATAGATCATGACTCTCAGCCCTTTTACACAGGATGGAGCTGGGGCATGTATAGCCATATTATTGCTCTAAGTAAGTTCTAGCCCCACCCTCCCACCTTCTTGAGTGATACCTATTACGGATGAGTTCTGGAAAAGACCCAGCTATGATTCATAAAAACAGTTCTGGATGAATCAAGAACCATTTCTTGTTTTTCCTAGATAATTCTCTAAAAATATGATTCTTCCATATAGAATGCTAAGCTTATTTTTACATGTAGTTTCTAGCTCCCTCAACCCAGCTGAGGTCGTGCCAGGGAGACAGAGTCTGGAGAAGGGCAGAGGAATTTTGGAAGGATCCCTGGCTCATAGTAGGGAAGCTGGGATGGGGGAGGGGCCAAAATTATGGCATGATTGAACCTGCATCTGTGTTGCGTGGACATGAATACTTAGCTACCTCAGCAGGAATTCCTTCCGGGTCCCCTTTAAAGCTGAGGTCCTTAGAGTAATATGTCCTGAATAAAAAGGACAAATGGATACAGCCTTGACCCTCCCAGTGAGGAGACCCCAATTCAGCAATAAGTCTCACCCTTCTCCCCTACAGGTCAGGCCGAGGAGGGTGAAGGCCTCTTGCACTCCAGACCTCATACACCCCAACAGCTTCTAATTGGATAGAACTTGCTTTACCTTACAGCTTACAACCTCAGCTGGGTTTTAGGTACCCAAAAAGGGCCTGTCTAGATTTTTTCAGAAAAACGTGGAGCGCTAGGGGCAGCCTGGAAAAGACTGGGAACCTGCTAGTGAACTAGGAGGGAGACTTCCATAGCCTCAGACTTGGATAGGGTAGGCTGAGGGGGCCCTAAGGGAGGGACTAGGGCTCTAAGGCAGGTCGCGTTTCCTTAGGCTGTTCTACTTCTGGGTCGTTGCAAGAGGAGTAGATGCCCCCTCACCCACACAAAGTCCGCTCAGGCTCCACCCAACTCCTGGCCCTGCTCCCAGGGGATCGGGTCTCCACTCCAGCTTTCTCAATTAAAGACGATTTATACAACTGAAGTGCTGTCTGTCATCTGTCGGTGGCGGGCTTGGCAGTTGCTCGAGGCAGGATCAAGTCCCGGGGGCGGGGCGGGTGGGCTGGCGGCTGCCCCCCAGCAACAGGTGCACATTCCCGGGCTCCTCGTCACTTCCCCTGTGCTGGCGGTCCCAGCGGCTCTCCGAGCGAAGTCACCGAGCGAGCCGCCAGGCTATGACCCCAGGGGCTCTGCTGATGCTGCTGGGGGCGCTGGGGGCGCCGCTCGCCCCAGGTAAGTGTAGGCCCCGAAGGAGCAGTGACGGGGCCAGCGATCGTGGCCAGGCACCGGGGCTGCACTTAGTCTCTCCTCCCCCAGGCGTCCGCGGCTCGGAGGCGGAGGGCCGACTCCGGGAGAAACTTTTCTCTGGCTATGATAGCTCCGTGCGGCCAGCGCGGGAGGTGGGAGACCGTGTCAGGGTCAGCGTTGGTCTCATCCTGGCTCAACTCATCAGCCTGGTGAGGGCGCGCGGGGGGGCGGGGTGGAAGTCAGGCCCGCCGACCAGCCGGGGGCGTGGCTTTAGGCAAGGCCGGACAGGGGACAGGCCGGGGGCGGGGGGGGGGGGCGGTGCTTGGGACAAGACCAGGCTGACATGGACCAGCCTTTGGTGAAGATTGGATCGAAATCACACCAGTTGACAAGCTCTGGCCGTGGGTGGTGGACGGGCCTGGAGTAGAGCCGGGTAGGGTGATGGACGGACCTGTGACCGGACCTTAAAGTGGAGCTGGGAACGAGGCAGGGGCTGGGGGACGGACCTCGAGGTAGGGCCACATGGGTCCTGAGTGCCCAGGGTGGGGCGGAGCTTGGTGCTCAGGGGTCAATAAATGGCAGCAGGTGGAGGTTCGGGGCTGGGTGGATTATGAGCTGAAGGTAGGACCCGGGACAGAGCTAGGCGGAGGGCTAGGCAGGGGCGGGTCTGGTAGGTTGATAGGCTGGGAGTGTAGACGGCAGGAAGGGGTGTTTCTGAGATAGAGGCAGGTCTTAAACTAACGCCGCTTCTGGGAGGTGGACTTGGACCCAAGAGGGTGGGGCTCAGAAAAGGGGGCGGGGTTCCCTGGAAAGAGGTTGGCCCCCCCAGCCCCCTCATTTCTCTCCACCCTACTTCACCTTTACCCCTTAAATTTTTCCCTTCTAGAACGAGAAGGATGAAGAGATGAGCACAAAGGTGTACTTAGACCTGGTATGGAGACCCCGCGGGGTGGGAAAGGGCTTCCCGCTGTCTTGACAATTTCCTTGAATATCCAGCCCAGTAAGAATATTTTTTACATCATGACTTTAGATAACACGTTTATAATTGAAGCAAAAGCTCGAGGAAACAACACCTAACTTTACTACAGGAGTTGCACCCCATGCATTTTTAATTCCAATTGTGTGTGTGTGTGTATGTGTGTGTGTGTGTGATGCGGTCTCACTATGTTGCACGCGGGGGGGTCTTGAACGCGGGGGCTTGAGCCATCCGCCAGCCTCGGGGGGAACCTCCCCAAGTGCTGAGATTACAGGCGTGAGCCACTGCACCTGGCCCATTCTAATTTTTGAAACACTAGTTTGGGGCCGCTAATTTAATTCCCCATCCACTAAAGGATTTCGAACTGCAGTTTGAAAACCACTGTTTTAGAGGCTAGCTACTGCAGCCTCCTCATTTTTACAGAGTAAAAAATTGAAGCCCGGTGCGGGGGAAGGGAAATTAGCTGATGTGGATCCCAGCGAGTGAAGGCGGAGCCAGAGCCAGAACTCCGGCCCCTTGACCCACAGTTTATGCCTGCCCTGCTCCCCTTCCTTGCACTCCCTTCCTGGGCTTCCTTTGGAAATCCCAAGTCCCTCCGGGCCTCCAACCCGGGGCAGCCCCTCAGCCTCTGCTTCACTAGGAGTGGACTGACTACAGGCTGAGCTGGGACCCTGCGGAGCACGACGGCATCGATTTGCTCCGCATCACGGCGGAATCCGTGTGGCTCCCTGACGTGGTGCTACTGAACAAGTAGGAGACCTTCCAAAGCCCGGGAGGTGGCGCGGGGCCTCGGGGGGCGGGGCCTCCGGGCGCGGAGCCTGATCCCAGATGAGATCCCTTCTCTGCAGCAATGATGGGAATTTTGACGTGGCTCTGGACATTAATGTCGTGGTGTCCTCCGACGGCTCCGTGCGTTGGCAACCCCCGGGCATCTATCGCAGCAGCTGCAGCATCCAGGTTTCCGGGCTCCACATCCGAAGCTGAAGGAGCTCTTACAAAACCCCCCTTTCCTTAGACATCCTGACTCCCCAGCGACTCCCATCCTTCATCCTTTCCCCATTATCTAATCCCCATGACCCTCACCTCTTGTCTACCCTCCTGGTTTTCCACTGAGTGTTCTGTACACTTTCTTTGACTTCTAGTCTTACTCAGTGACAGCCCTCCCCACCCCCCGCCATTAATGGCTTCCCCTTCATAACCCTCCAGTTCCTCTGTGATTCCCCTTCCCTGTGCCCTCCCCAAAGGCCTCCCAAACTCCACCAGCGCTGACTGGTTCTCTGGCAGCTCTAGTGACTCTCCCCTCCATCCAGGTCACCTACTTCCCCTTCGACTGGCAGAACTGCACTATGGTGTTCAGTTCCTACAGCTACGACAGCTCGGAGGTCAGCCTGCAGACAGGCTTGGGTTCTGACGGGCAAGAGCAGCAGGAAATCCACATTAATGAAGGGACTTTCATTGGTGAGTAGGCATGGCTCCTACATCCATGGGCTCTATGATTTCCAGCTTTTAACAGGCTCATAAATATACTGTCAGTGATGCCCAATATAGCCCTGTGGGGTCAGCAAGATGGGTATGGCTATCTACATTTTAAAAGTATGGAAATTGCGGGGGGCAGTGGCTCACGCCTGTAATCCCAGTACTTTGGGAAGCCGAGGCGGGCAGATCATTTGAGGTCTGGAGTTCGAGACCAGCCTAACATGGTGAAACCCCATCTCTACTAAAAATACAAAAAATTAGCCAGTCATGGTGGCAGATGCCTGTAAATCCCAGCTACTTGGGAGGTTGAGGCAGGAGAATTGCTTGAACCTGGGAGGCGGAGGTTGCAGTGAGCTGAGATGGCGCCACTGCACTCCAGCTTGAGTGACAGAGTGAAAGTTCGTCTCAAAAAAAAAAAAAAAAAAAAAAAAAAAGGCCTGGCACAGTGGCTCACGCCTTAATCTCAGTATTTTGGGAGGTGGAGGCAGGCAAATCACCTGAGGTCAGGAGTTCAGGACCACCCTGGCCAACATGGCGAAACCCTGTCTCTACTAAAAATACAAAAAATTAGCCAGGTGTGGTGGCGGACGCCTGTAATCCCAGCTACTCGGGAAGCTGAGAAAGGAGAATCACTTGAACCTGGGAGGCGCAGGTTGCAGTGAGCTGAGATCACACCACTGCACTCCAACCTGGGCAACAAGAGCAAAACTCTGTCTCAAAATAAATAAATAAAAATATGGAAATTGAGATGCCTAAGTTTATTAGAGATGGGCTACTCAGCCCAGTTTTCACAGCTAGTCTCATCAAGTCAGCCCTCTCAGGTCTGGGCTATGGCAGAGCAAGCCATACCTGGCACTAACTAGGACAGCTCCCACATCTGTGTTCCCCTCCTTCTGCTCATCCCCAGAGAATGGCCAATGGGAGATTATCCACAAGCCCTCTCGGCTAATCCAGCCCCCAGGCGATCCTAGGGGAGGGAGGGAAGGACAGCGCCAGGAAGTCATCTTCTACCTCATCATCCGCCGCAAGCCTCTCTTCTACCTGGTCAACGTCATTGCTCCATGCATCCTCATCACTCTTCTGGCCATCTTCGTCTTCTACCTGCCACCAGATGCAGGTAATGGGGGAAGGGGCTCCTATTCTTTTGTCATTGGCTCAGCTTCTTCCTCTTCATCCTTAATCCAGGCAGGGTTTTCCTGCCAATCCAAAGCATCATAGATTGGGCTTCAGCAATCCCGCCCAGGCTCTGCCTCCCGTGGACTGCCACCTTGCCTCCGCTCAGTGAAACTGGAACTCTTTCCTAATAGGAGTCCTAGCTTCTAATCCATAAAGCCTTTACTCCTCTGAACCACAAGCCTCCAGGCTTCGATAGCTCTCCCATTCCCTTTCCCCATTCCTAACATCCCCTGCCCACTTTCAGACTCCCACTACTCCTTTAATTTTTTTTTTTTTTTTTTTTTTTTTTTTTTTGAGACGGAGTCTCGCTCTGTCACCCAGGCTGGAGTGCAGTGGCACGATATAGGCTCACTGCAAGCTCTGCCTCCCAGGTTCACGCCATTCTCCTGCCTCAGCCTCCTGAGTAGCTGGGACTACAGGCGCCCGCCACCACGCCCAGCTAATTTTTTGTATTTTTAGTAGAGACAGAGTTTCACCGTGTTAGCCAGGATGGTCTCCATCTCCTGACCTTGTGATCCACCTGCCTCGGCCTCCCAAAGTGCTGGGATTACAGGCGTGAGCCACAGCACCCAACCTTTTTTTTTTTTTTTTTTTTGAGACAGGGTCTTGCTCTGTTGCCCAGGCTGGAGTGCAGTGGTGTGATCATGGCTTGCTACAGCCTCAAACTCTTGAGCTCAAACAATCCTCCCACCTCAGCCTCCTGTGTAACTGAGACCACAGGCGCCCACAATCAGGCCCAGCTGATTTTTTTGTATTTTTGGTAGAGAAGGGGTTTAACCATGTTGCCCAGCCTGGTCTGCCACTCCTGAACTCAAGCGATCTGTCCTCCTCAGCCTCCCAACGTACTGGGCTTATAGGTATGAGCCACGGCACCTGGCCCCCACTAGTCCTTTAACCTCCTATCTCCCTGGGAAATATATAATAGTAATAGCCGCCGGGCACAGTGGCTCACGCCTGTAATCCCAGCACTTTGAGAGGCTGAGGCGGGCGGATCACAAGGTCAGGAGATCAAGACCATCCTGGCTAACATGGTGAAACCCCGTGTCTACTAAAAACACAAAAAATTAGCCGGGCGTGGTGGCGGGCGCCTGTAGTCCCAGCTACTTGGGAGGCTGAGGCAGGAGAATGGCGTGAACCCGCGAGGTGCAGCTTGCAGTGAGCCGAGATTGCGCCACTGAACTCCAGCCTGGGAGACAGACTCCGTCTCAAAGTAAATAAATAAATAAATAAATAAATAAATAAATAAATAAAAGTAATAATAAAAAATAGTAATAGTCAACATTTCTTTAGGAGGCAGCATAATAGGATAACTTTTGGCAAATTCCTTAATCTTTTTTTTTTTTTTTTTTTTTTTTTTGAGACAGAGTCTTGCTCTGTCACCCAGGCTGGAGTGCAGTGGCGTGACCTTGGCTCACTGCAAGCTCTGCCTCCCGGGTTCACACCATTCTCCTGTCTCAGCCTCCCGAGTAGCTGGGACTACAGGCAGTCGCCACCATGCCCGGCTAATTTTTTTGTATTTTTGGTAGAGACGAGGTTTCACCGTGTTAGCCAGGATGGTCTCGATCTCCTGACCTTGTGATCCGCCCATCTCGGCCTCCCAAAGTGCTGGGATTACAGGCGTGAGCCACCGCACCCGGCTTTTTTTTTTTTTTTTTTTTTTTTTGAGACAGAGTTTTGCTCTGTTGACAGGGCTGGAATGCAGTGGCGTGATCTCGGCTCACTGCAACCTCCACCTCCTGGGTTCAGGCGATTCTCAGCCTCCTGAGTAGCTGGGATTACAGGCGCCCACCACCATGCCTGCCTAATTTTTGTAGTTTTAATAGAGATGGGGTTTCACCATGTTGGCCAGGCTGGTCTCGAACTCCTGACCTCAGGTGATCCACCTGCCTTGGCCTCCCAAAATGCTGGGATTATAGGTGTGAGCCACCACACCTGGCCAAATTCCTTAATCTCTATGTGTCTCAGTTTCCTGATCTGGAAGTGGGCCAACCATTGTCCCTAGTGCATAGAATTATTTTGAGGATTGACAGAGTTAATAGAACTATGCCTGGCACTCAGTAAGTTCTATGTAAGCATTGGGTTTTGGGTTGTTTTTTGTTTTTCTTTTTTGAACACTTGCTATAAGGTAATTCATTTAACATGGTACATGTACTAATTCTAATCTTTACAACAATCCTGTGAGGTAAGTAATGAATTGTCATTCTCATTTTACAGTGGAGGATAAAGAGGCTGAAAGAGTTTAAGTCATTTGCCTGAAATCATTACACAGTTAGAGAGGGGCAGTGTTGCAATTCCAACCCCGGTCAGTGGCAGTCTGATTCAGAGACCTGATATCCTTAACTCTGGTATTCAAAACACGCTTTCCTCCTCTCTGCCATCAAATCCTTTGTCTAAAGAAGGAAAGCAGGCCGGGCGCGGTGGCTCACACCTGTAATCCCAGCACTTTGGGAGGCTGGGGCTGGTGGATCACCTGAGGTCAGGAGTATTCGAGAAACAGAAGGGAGGCCAGTGCAACTGAATGAAGTAAGCAGAGGGGAAAGCAGTAGGAGATGAAGTCAAGGAGCTCATGGGAAGGACCTATAGACCATAATAAGGCCTTTGCTTTCATGCAGGAGAGGGGGAGCCACTGGAATTTTCTGGAAAGAGGAATAATATGATCTGATTCTATTTCTTTCTTTTCTTTCTTTTTTTAGATGCAGTCCCTCTCTGTCGCCCGGGCTGGAGCGCAGTGGCGCGATTTGGGCTCACTGCAACCTCCGCCTCCCGGGTTCAACATTATTCTGGGTTCAGATTATTCTGCCTCAGCCTCCTGAGTAGCTGGGATTCCAGTCACACACCACCATGCCCAGCTAAATTTTTTGTACTTTAAGTAGAGATGGGGTTTCGCTATGTTGGCCAGGCTGGTCTCGAACTTCTGACCTCAGGTGATCTGCCCGCCTCGGCCTCCCAAAGTGCTAGGATTACAGGCGTGAGCCACTGCACCCGGCTTGATTTATATTTTAACAAAATCAGTCTGGCTGCTCGGTTGAGAACAGTCAGCATGGGAGGAAAGGATGGAGCAAAGAGACCAGTTAGGAGGGCTTTACAATAATTCAGACCTAAGGTAATGTGCTTTGGAGCAAGGTGGTGATGTAGGAGGTGGGACTCGACTCCAGACCAAATTGAGGACCAGCTAGAACAGGAACAGGGCAGATGCAGCTTTCCACAAGATGTACCCACAAGTGTGCTGTGTCAGTTTATCATTGCCACGGAAACACCTGGGAGTTACCACCCCTTTCCATGGCAATCACCCGATGACACAGAGGTTACTGTCCTTTCCCTAGAAATTTCTGCCTAATCCGTTGCTTAATCTGCATTCAATTAGAAGTAGGTATAGGCCAGGTGCGGTGGCTTATGCCTGTAATCCCAGCACTTTGGGAGGCTAAGGCGAGCAGATCCCTTAAGGTCAGGAGTTCGAGACCAGCCTGGCCAACATGGTGAAACCCTGTCTCTACTAAAAATACAAAAAATTAGCCAGATGTGGTGCCATGCACCTGTAATCCCAGCTACTCAGGAGGCTAAGACAGGAGAATTGCTTGAACCCAGGAGGCAGAGGTTGCAGTGAGCTGTGATCACGCCACTGCACTACAGCCTGGGTGACAGAGTGAGACTCTGTCTAAAAATAAATACAGAAATAAATAAATAAGAGATAGGGAAGACTATGGGAGGAGTAGCTTTGGTAGTAAGAGAATTTAGTTTTGGACATTTTGTTTTATTTTGTTTTTGCTTTTGTTTTTTAAGACGGAGTTTCGCTCCTGATGCCCAGGCTGGAGTGCAATGGCGCAATCTTGACTCACTGCAACCTCTGCCTCCCTGGTTCGAGTGATTCTCCTGCCTCAGCCTCCCTAGTAGCTGGGATCACAGGCGCCCACCACATGCCCAGCTAATTTTTTGTATTTTTAGTATAAATGGGGTTTCACTACGTTGGCCAGGCTGGTCTCGAACCCCTGACCTCAGGTGATTCGCCCGCCTTGGCCTCCCAAAGTGCTGGGATTACAGGTGTGAGCCACTGCGCCAGGCTCAGTTTTGGACATGTTAAGCTTGAAATATTTATTAGACATCCAAGTATCCAAGAGAGGTTGAGTAGGCAGATGGGTATATATCTGGCATTCAGGGGAGAAGTCCAGGGTGGACATACAAATATAGGAATTATTTACATGCAGATGGTCCTTCCAAAAGCCTGTCTTTTTTTTTTTCGGATGGAGTTTTGCTCTGTTGCTCAGGCTGGAATGCAATGGTGCCATCACAGCTCACTGCAGCCTCCATCTTCCACGCTCAAGCAGTCCTCCCAACTCAGCCTCTCAAATAGTTGGGACCACAAGCATGCACCATCGTGCCTGGCTAATTTTTTTTTTTCTTTTTGTAGAGGTTGGGCACCGTGGCTCACGCCTGTAATCCCAACAGTTTGGGAGGCCAAGGCGAGTGGGTCACTTGAGCTCAAGAGTTTGAGACCAGCCTGGGTAACATGGTGAAACCCTGTCTCTACAAAAAGTACAAAAATTAGCTGGGCATGGTGGCTCGCACCTGTAGTCCCAGCTACTCAGGAGTCTGAGGTGGGAAGACCACTTGAGCCTGGGAGGTGGAGGTTTCAATGAGCCATTATTATCATGCCACTGCACTCCAGCCTGGGTGACAGAGCAAGACCCAGCCTCAAATTTGTTTTTGTAGAGAAGAGGTCTCCCTGTGTTGCTCAGGCTGGTCTGAAACTCCTGGGCTCAAGCAATCCTCCCATCTTGGCCTCCCAAAGTGCCAGAACTACAGGTGTGAACCACTGTGCCTGGCTGCAGAAATCTGTCTTTGAATGGCCTGGAAACATGGTCACTGATTATGCCATAGAGCTTTCCTTCAGGCAAGTCTAATCCTTCTCTCTTCCCCTCTGCCCTCCAAGGAGAGAAGATGGGGCTCTCAATCTTTGCCCTGCTGACCCTTACTGTGTTCCTGCTGCTGCTGGCCGACAAAGTACCTGAGACCTCCCTATCAGTACCCATTATTATCAAGTACCTCATGTTTACCATGGTCCTCGTCACCTTCTCAGTCATCCTTAGTGTTGTGGTTCTCAACCTGCACCACCGCTCACCCCACACCCACCACATGCCCCTTTGGGTCCGTCAGGTAAGAAAGATCTCCTCCTCCAACCCCAACTTTCCTTTTACAGACCATAGGGAGAACTATAGCTATGTGGCAGAGTGTTGAGGTGTCCAAGCTTGTTGGGTGTTGAAATGTTGCACAGTTAAGCTGGCCCCCATCATTATCATTTCACAGATCCCATACTCTCTTCATCAATACTGCCCATCTCGGGTCCCAGGGAAATATTCTTAGGGTTAGGTACTATCAGATTGGAAGCCCTCTCTTTCCAGTCGGGATACCTCCCAACCCATTAAAGAGCTTTTTTGTTTGTTTGTTTTTGAGATAGAGTTTTGCTCTTGTGGCCAGGCTGGAGTGCAAGGGCACAATCTCAGCTCACTGCAACCATCACCTCCCAGGTTCAAGTGATTCTCCTGCCTGAGCCTCCCAAGTAGCTGGGATTACAGGCACCCGCCACCACGCCCAGCTAATTTTTGTATTTTTAGTAGAGAGAGGGTTTCACCATGTTGGCCAGGCTGGTCTTGAACTCCTCACCTCAGGTGATCCACCTGCCTCGGGCTCCCAAAGTGCTGAGATTACAGGCATGAGCCACCGCGACAGGCCCAACCCACTAAAGAGCTCTTAGGTCTGTGTGGCTGCATTTCCTTGTGTAGCTCGTTTGTGGAAGAATATGCACGCACATACTCACGCGCGGGAATGGGCATGTGGAGTGGGGTGGTTGGCTGTTTCCCTTCTGGTCTGAAAGCATGAAAGCCCCCACCAATACGCCTCTTCTACTCTGCAGATCTTCATTCACAAACTTCCGCTGTACCTGGGTCTAAAAAGGCCCAAACCCGAGAGAGACCTGATGCCGGAGCCCCCTCACTGTTCTTCTCCAGGAAGTGGCTGGGGTCGGGGAACAGATGAATATTTCATCCGGAAGCCGCCAAGTGATTTTCTCTTCCCCAAACCCAACAGGTAGGACTACGCCCGTTACCCACATAAAAGGGAGAGGGAGAACTACAGTTCCCAGAAGAGTGTGCGGAAGAAGCGGCCCATGCTCCCCGAAGATGTTGTGGTTGAGCATCATGGGAGTTGTAGTACCCCTGCAGCTCACTTTGAGGGGAGGTGGGAACTGAAACAGAGGCGGTGGAAGAAGTTGCACAAGGCTAGAGAGATCACTGCTGGCGGGGAGAGCATGAAGGGCTCTCGGGTTTTGAGAACTGGCAAGTTGTTGGAGGCATCTGGAGCGGGGCCTGGGTCGCTGGCACTGGCTGTCTTTGCGTTTGGGCGTGGCCAGTCACTCCTCTTCCAGATTCCAGCCTGAACTGTCTGCCCCTGATCTGCGGCGATTTATCGATGGTCCAAACCGGGCTGTGGCCCTGCCTCCGGAGCTACGGGAGGTCGTCTCCTCTATCAGCTACATCGCTCGACAGCTGCAGGAACAGGAGGACCACGATGCGGTATGTCCAACGGGGGTGGAACAAGGCCGGGCCTAGGCGACCTTGGCCCCACCCCCAAATTCCGCACCAGCACTCGTTTTCGTTTTTTTTTTTTTTGTTGTTGTTGTTGTTTGTTTTGTTTTGTTTTGAGACAGCCTCGCTCTGTCGCCCAGGCTGGAGTGCAGTAGCGCGATCTCGGCTCACTGCAACCTCCGCCTTCCGGGTTCAAGCGATTGTCCTGCCTCAGCCTGCCGAGTAGCTGGGACAACAGGCGCGCGCCACCACGCCCGGCTAATTTTCGTATTTTTAGTAGAGACGTGGCTTCACCATGTTGGCCAGGCTGGTCTCAAACTCCTGACCTCAGGTGATCCGCTCACCTCGGCCTCCCAAAGTGCTGGGATTACAGGCGTGAGCCGCCGCGCCCGGCCTCGCTTTCGTTTCTGATTGGACCTCTCCCTCATTTGGTCCCACCCCCTGCTTACCTAATGGTTCTTTATGCCCATGCATTGCCTGCAGTCTCGCTCTCCTGTTGGGCTGCCGGCTCTTGCCTCAAACCAGTGGTAGGAGGACTCAGGCGGGTACTGGGCGGGGAGATGGGGGGGTTTCCCTGGGGGTCTGGGCCCAGAGCTCAGGAAGTTTCCTTTGCCTACCCACAGCTGAAGGAGGACTGGCAGTTTGTGGCCATGGTAGTGGACCGCCTTTTCCTGTGGACTTTCATCATCTTCACCAGCGTTGGGACCCTAGTCATCTTCCTGGATGCCACGTACCACTTGCCTCCTCCAGACCCCTTTCCTTGAAGACTGGAGGGTCGAGACCCAGGCCCTCTGCCAGTTGAAGTGAGAGTTTGGTGATACTGTCAAGCCCTATCCTTCTCTGCCTCTTAACTCCTTCACGAGGAATCCGGGCCTCTTATTTTCGCTTCTGGGGACTGCATTGGACTGAGGGCTGGGTAAGCAGGTGTCTTGGACCCACCTGAAATGCAGTATCATCTGATTTACTCTTTGGGATCTTGAAGAAGCTCTTATGGATATCAACACCTAGGTCGCCAGTGAAATAGAACAAAGAACAGGAACTAGATTATAAACCTTATGAGGTCAAGAAATGCGTCTTGGCCAGGTGCGGTGGCTCACGCCTGTAATCCCAGCACTTTGGGAGGCCAAGGCGGGTGGATCACCTGAGGTCGGGAGTTTGAGACCAGCCTGACCAACATGGAGAAACCCCGTCTCTACTAAAAATACACAATTAGCCGGGTGTAGTGGTACATGCCTGTAGTCCTAGCTACTAGGGAGGCTGAGGCAGGAGAATCACTCGAACCTGGGAGGCAGAGGTTGCAGTGTGTCAAGATCACGCCATTGCACTCCAGCCTGGGCAACAAGAGCAAAACTCCATCTCAAAAAAAAAAAAAAAAAAAAAAGTCTTGTTCACTGCAACATCCCCAGTGCCATGCACAGGTCCTGACCTATAGTAAGTGCTTAACATCTGTTGAATAGGGGAAAGAAATTTCCAGAAGTAAATACAGCAATTAATAATGTTTATAAGCTGGGTATGGTCACTCAGGCCAGTAATCCCAGTGACTTGGGAGGCTGAGGTGGGAGGATTACTTGAAACCCACAGTTTGAGACCAGCCTGGGCAACATAGTGAGACCCTGTCTCTAAAAAAATAAAAATAGAAATAAAGTAGTGCTTATTGTTTGCATGTCGGGTCTTGTAGTCGTTTTCTTTTTACCTTTCTGTAATTTATTATGTTTTGTAATGTGTACTATCTTTAGGATTAAAAAAAAGTTATTTCTACAGGCGTGCATTGGTAATGAGAAAAAACAAGTGTTTTAAAGACCTTCATTCAAGTTCCAGCCTTGGTGCTCACACAAGCCACTAGCCTGCTCTGTACTTGTTTCCACATCTGTAAAATGAAACAATGATAGCATATTCCCCATAGGATTGTCTGGGGATCACAGGAGAAGATGGGAAAAAAGCACTATGTGATATGTTTCAGAGGTTGCAACAGTGTGTTTTTTTGTTTGGCCTGCACGGTTTTAAATTTGAACTAGTTCACTACTTTTATTATTTATTTATTTATTTATCTATTTATTTATTTATTTTTTCTGGAGACAGAGTCTTGCTCTGTCGCCCAGGCTGGAGTGCAGTGGCACAATCTCGGCTCACTGCAAGCTCCACCTCCCGGGTTCACGCCATTCTCCTGCCTCAGCCTCCGAGTAGCTGGGACTACAGGCGCCCGCCACTACGCCCGGCTAATTTTCTTTTTTTCCTTTTTTTTTCAGACGGAGTTTGCTCTTGTTGCCCAGGGTGGAGTGCAATGGCGCGATCTCGGCTCGCTGCAACCTCCACCTCGCAGGTTCAAGCGAATCTCCTGCCACAGGCTCCCGAGGAGCTGGGATTACAGGCATGCACCACCACACCTGGCTAATTTTGTATTTTTACTAAAGGTGGAGTTTCACCATGTTGGTCAGGCTGGTCTTGAACTCCTGACCTCAGGTGATCCGCCCGCCTCAGCCTCCCAAAGTGCTGGGATTACAGGCGTGAGCCACCGCGCCCAGCTATTTTTTTTCGAGACAGAGTCTCACTGTGTTGCCCAGGCTGGAGTGCAGTGGCACGACCTCGGCTCACCACAACCTCTGCCTCCTGGGTTCAAGTGATTCTCCTGGCTCAGCCTCCTGAGTACCCGGGACTACAGACACACACCACCATGCCCAGCTAATTTTTGTATTTTTGGTAGAGATGGGGTTTCACTATGTTGGCCAGGCTGGTCTCGAACTCCTGACCTCATGATCTGCCCGCCTCAGCCTCCTAAAGTGCTGGGATTACAGGCGTGAGCCACCACGCCCGGCTACTAGTTCACTGCTTTCAAAATGTGGATATTTCACGAGAAATTTGGCTTCCTGGCTTCTCTTGAAAATAATCTTTTTTAAAAAAAAAAATCCTATAGAGACAAGGTCTCACTATGTTGCCCAGGCTGGTCTTGAACTTCTGAGCTCAAGTGATCCACCTGCCTCGGCCTCCCAAAATGCTGGGATTACAGGTGTGAGCCATCACACCCAGCCTCAAAAATAATTTTAAAAACTATAGTAGGCTGGGCACGGTGGCTCACGCCTGTAATCCCAGCACTTTGGGAGGCTGAGGCGGGTGGATCACAAAGTCAGGAGTTTGAAACCAGCCTGACCAACATGCGGAAACCCCATCTCTACTAAAAACACAAAAATTAGCTGGACGTGGTGGCATGCACCTGTAATCCCAGCTACTCAGGATCCTGAGGCAGAAGAATCGCTTGAACCTGAGAGGTGGAGGTTGCAGCGAGCCGAGATCGCGGCCACTGCACTCCAGCCTGGGCAACACAGCAAGACTCCATCTCAAAAAACAACAACAACAACAACAACAAAAAACTATAGTAACACCAGGCCTGATTCCCCTGTTGGCAACAACTTGGCTAGAGCTTAGTGGCTGCCCGCTCTGGTCAAGTTATTCATATCATAATTCCTCAAAGCCCCTATACACCTGACCCACGTCACTTAGTTTACCTGCCCATCCCTCCATAACACTAGAAAAGATATAGGGGGCAAGGAATTGAAGCCAATGGGGAAGCTACAAGTGGAAAAAAGAGGTTGTGTCTCTTATGGCCATCACACATTTTGTGCCTCAGTTTTCTTTCAACTTGGAAGGAAGGTTAGAACTGGTTTAAAGCAGGGCATTTTGGACATAGAGATCTCGCGCCCAGCAGGTTGTATGAACTAGACTGTTAAGATTTCTGGCTGGATGTTGGGCCAAAGTCAGCTTGAGCCTATAGTCAACAAGCCCTCACTCAACTACTCAACTGCTGGAAGTTGCTGTCCAAAGAGGGAGCATTGGGCCACAACTCGCAGGGATCCCTGTGGGACAAAGTTAGCATGTTCCTTTCCCCCAGACCCACCAGCCACGCAAATAATTGCACCTGGCATCCCACTGTGGGGCACAGTTCATTTGTCTTGTTGGTTTATTGGCCTACAGAGTTGGACACACACACAAATGCGGAGATAAATATTGGTCAGTTTCTCTAAATCTGGGTCCTCACTACGTATAGAGCTAGAGTCTGTAGAATTCTAAATCTTGCGTGCTGTGGCACAGAACCAGTGGCCTTCCCACTCTGCCACCACCCTTCTTCCCAGGGAACATGGGGAAAGAGGGCACGAACTGACAAGACTTGATCATTTTCAAAAGACAAAACTGCAAAATCCCAAGTTTCCAACATCTGAAACTCACAATATTCAAATTCCCCAGCTCAAATACATATATTTTAATCTCCACGTTGCCACAATCTCATTTGTTGCCCAGAACCACCACATTCTGGAAGCTATTTTCCTTAATCATATTTTAAAAAAAATAAATGACTACAATCTCAATTCTCCCAAAAAAAAAAGTCCATAGTTTTGGAATTTTGACCTATTCTGAAGTTCCAATTCTCCGGTCCATCCTCAACCCTTCCATTTTCCCATGCCTGTTTGCCTCAGAGGAGTATGGGTTAAGGATATAGGGGCACTGTCGTCACCTCTGCCCCTGCCTCCAGGCCTTCCTCAGTCTCTCTTGTGGTTCCGCTGTATAGATAGATAGATATATAATTTGTGTGTAGATATATATATATATGTATTCTTTATTATGCTTTTTTTTTGCAGTTTTTCTAAAGTGCCAGAAACAAGATTTGTGGGAATTTTTAGTGATTTTTTTTTTTTTTTTGCATTTTTCCCCATTTGAAACTTTTCCCCCTCTTAAAAATTGGAACTTGGTACATTCAGTAGGAAATTCATCACTCAGGCTGTGGCCAAGACCAAGAAAAGTGCAAAGAGACAGAGGAGGAATGAAGGAGTGACTCCTCTGTGGTTAACATTCAGGGAGCCTGTCTAAAACCTCCCCTTTTGTATATGCTGGGAGGGTATGAGGGGTAGGAGGATGGTCCTGGCCCTCCCTAAACTCACCTCCCTCCAAAAGCCATGATCTTGCCCTTGCAAGTGATTGCTGCTAGGGCAGCCATCTTGGCCCCAAAAACAGTAGCTGGGGAAAAGGCTGCCATTTTGATGACAGCAACTTTTCCTTTTAAAACTGCACTCCTCTAATTCCCATTTGTCAATTTGCTCCCCCAAACTGGCTCTCCCCTTGTGAGCTATTTTTTGGGGGGAGGTGGGTGGGATGGAAATGTTCATCCAATCACAGAGCAGGGAGGCCCAGTTTTCAAAGAGAATTAGGAGCAAACATTTCTTCATCTCCCCCACTGGAAGGAAATACAGGGACCCCTGACCAGGGTTAACTAGTGCAAATTAGGGATTAGGGACTACTTAAAGTCCCTGTACCCCATCCCTAGGCTGGGATCTTTGGGTGTGGGGAACTGAGTCAAAGATGGGGTGTAAGGTGCTATTTTGAAGGGAAAGTTGGTGGGGATACCCCAAAGCCCACCAGAAGAGCAGAATGGTTCCCCCAAAACCATCTGGAGTGATTGGTGAGGGGAGTGACACTGGGGAGATGGGAATACAGGTAAGGATGGAAGGTCATGTGCAAATCCTGGGCTTACCCACCCATCCGACCCCTATCATTTTTCTGGCTATTTGGTCTAGTCTGGGAGAAACCATCAGGAAAACAAACAGGGAGAAAGTAGATTCCCTTCTCCATCCCATATGGAGTTCTTCCCTCCTGGCCCCCAAATCTGGTTTAGCCCAGAAGAGGCCATATGTAGAGGCAGAAAGAGGTGTGATCTGCTCACCTCTTTTGCCTTGGAAGAATCTGGAGCTCACTGGATTTGGGGGTCAAGATAGGGCCAATATTTCCCTGCCCTGGACTGGGAAAGTGCTCAGCCACGGAACAGAGGGGCAGAGGGGCAGCCCTCCCCCAAACCTCCTTGACCTGGCTTGGGAGAGGCCATCTCCAAAGTCCAGGAATATGGGGAGGAACAAGGAAGATCCAAAGGCATGGAAGCCGAGGAAGGCGTCTTGATGCAAGGGAAACAGGGACGTAGAGACCCACGCTTGGGAAGGATGGAACCCAAAGCCACACTCCCAGGTGGGCGGGGTCAGGTATCACAATGGTCTGGTCCAGGCCCTGGGCCACAAAGAATGGAATGTGCTAGGAAGCATCTGGGAAGGGCTTAGAGAAAGCTTCAGAACAAAGGGGGTCATTAGGTGACAGAGATGGTTTCCCCCTAGGTTTACGAATCAGGGGAGCAGGTTAGACATTCAGAGCTGGTGGGGGCTGTGAGTAGAGATTCAGGTTAAGTATATTGCTCAGTTGCCCCAAGGGCTGGAGAAGGGATGGAAGCTGGCCCTGCCCCTCATGGAGGCCATTCCCTGGAGGAAGATTGAGAGGGGAACCTCGAAAGATCCCTTCCCAGGAGATGGGAAAACTACAATCTCACACAAAGCAGCCTGACCCCTGAGCTCCAGGGGCCCCCAAGTCCCTGCACAAGAGTGTGGAGGGGCTCCCAAGGGGCAGGGAGGCCAGGGAGCTGGTAGTGGTGGGGGGTTCAGGGAGGGTGGCATCTGGTGAAAGGGGGATTGAGCCCCAGGGTTCACCCCACATCGCCCTTCTGGGTTCTCTCAGCCCCTGCCCTTTCCCCTTCTCCCTTAGGGGGAATTGGTGGAGGAAGAGTTGGGGGAGGTGGTGTTGGCGGGGCAGGGGGTGCTGCTTGAGGATTTACTGCGTAGCCAAAGACCCCTGGTAGGAAGGGAAGGGCCCCCCCACCCTTCTCATCAGGTAGGACCATGTTGAGAGCAACTGGGAGAGCGGCCAAGTTACTGAAGTTGTAAGGGTAGGCGGCAAGGAGCTGGGGGCCGTAGACGAGCGGGTAGGGCTCAGGGTAGAAAGTGACTTTGGCAGCCCCTATCCCCTCAATCCGGTCCCCCTCACCAGCCCCCACTGGCCCTTCACTCCCAGATTTTCCCCTGCCACCACCAGGTTCCCGGCCACCCCCAATCAGGGCCAGTGGAAATTCCTGCACAGGTGGGTATACATAGCTGCCCCCGCTTGCCACCACTGGGGGCTCCTCACCCCCTGAGATGACAGGGTCCTGGAGTGAGGCGGTCTCGGAAGCTTCCTCAGCAGCAGTGCTCCCGCCACCTGCCTCACCGCTGGATGAGGAGACTTGCATCTCTTGGGGGGCTTCCTCCTTGACATCCCCGGGCCTGGTGCCAGCGCTGCCCTTGGAATAGGCAATGACAGGGGTTGGGGTGCCCCCAGGCCGCTCAGCAGCATGCCTCTGCCCGTGGCGGCTCAGGGCAGCTGCGGTCTTGCACACCTTGGCGCAGTGGGGGCAGGTAAAGCGGGTGGAGGGCCTCCGTCCGGCCCGGGAGCTGTGGGAACCCCCACCGTGGGCCTCTTGGTGCTTCCGCAGCTTTCTCAGGGTGGTGAAGGTCTGGGCACAGTCCCCACAGCGGTGCCTCCGCTCTGTGCGGGCACGTCCCGCTGGGCTCTCAGCCGCTGGGGTTTCCTCCCAGCTCCTCCGTTCCAGCTTCTGCCTCCAGCGTGGTGGCCGACGGCCTCGGGGCAGCCCACTGCCCCCCACGCTGGCACCTCCAGCAGCTCCAGCCTTGCGCTTAGGCTTGTAGGAGTAGTAGGGCCTCCAGAGCTGGTCCTCCCCACCAGCCTTTGATTCCTCCTCCTCCTCCTCCTCCTCTTCATCCTCCTCCTCTTCGTCCTCCTCACTCTCCTCCATCTCCTCTCCGCTCAGCTCCCCAGGACGCAGGTCAGTCTCTGAGATGCGGCGCTTGACGATGGCCTCCTCCCCTATTCGCACAGTGATCTGACACAGTGGAGGTGGAGCCTGCAGCTGAGAGGGACCCCGGCCAGCCCCTGCGGGGGGACCCCCACCTCCACCAATCCCGCCCACTGGCTTGGCTGTGTAAGTCAGAGTCCTTCCAGCCCGGGGATTCCGGCCCTTGGCCTCCTCCGTGGGGGTGGGGGTGGCGGTGGCTGGCCCTGCAGCAGTGGCTGGGCTGACTGCTGTGGCTGGGTTGGTGGGTGTGGCTGCAGGCTCAGGGGGAGGAGGTGGGTATTCTCGTTTCTTGGGTGGCCTCGGGGGAGCAGTGTAAGTGATAACCGAGGCAGCTTGGGACCCTCCTGTGTTGGCCGTCCCACTCCCCCCTCCACCACTGCCACTGCCCCCATGGACAATGACAGAGGGGGCTGGGTGGGCAAAAGTGATGACAGAGGGTGGAGGGCCAGGCTCTGGGGCAGGTGGGGGCCCAGGCGGCGGGCTGGCTGGCATTGCCACAGGGGCTGGTGTGTTGAGGCTTGGAGAAAGGGGGGCCTCCGGGGCTCCCTGGCTGTAGGTCTTGTAGGGCCGCTTGGCTGCCCGCATGGGGAGCAGGCGGTAGAGCTTGAGTGTATTGAGCTTGGGCTTGTAGCCTCCATTGGGTGTCTTCTCACTGGCGAGGAGGCCCGGGCTAATGCCGTGGAAGGCTCGCTGGTGGGTCTTCAGGTTATAGTAAGTGACAAAGGTCTCCCAACAGAAGATGCACTGGTACCTGGGTCAGGACAGCAGGGAACAGGGCAGGAACACAGCCACTTGAGTCAAGGGCCCTGAAGCCTCCCAGGTCCTCCTGCACCCTGCACTCAAACCTGTGACTCCCGCAGCCTTGCGCTGCCTCCCTCACCCGGCCAGCCTCAGTGCAGGTGCCTGTCTGAGCTCGGTGCCCCCACCAGCTGTGAGACTCTAGGCCTCGGCTGTTCCATCTGGGACCCAGCCTAACTCACAGAGCCTTCTTCTCAAGCCCAAATGACAGAATGGGAAATGACTTAAGAACAGGGACACCGCGTGAAAACACAAGGCCCTGCTTGGAATAGTGTAATGACTCCTGGACATGTCTGTGCCGCTGCAGTCCTTTCTGGTGAGGGCAGCTTTCTCTGTCCCTCTAGGACCTCCCCACAGCTGCAAGCCAGGACATGGCACAAAGAGGCCCTAATAAACCTCAGCTGATGAACCCTGGAGGCGAGGTTGCAGTGAGCCAAGATTGCACCACTGCACTCCTGTCTGGGCCACAGAGCGAGACTCCGTCAAAAAAAAAAAAAAAACCTCAGCTGAAGGAATTGGGGCTGGAGAGAGGCAGACCGGTGAGTGGTGGTGAGCAGGGGCCTCAGGATGGCTTTTTTTTTTTTCTTTTCAAATTGTTTGTAGAGGCTGGGCACAGTGGCTCATCCCTGTACTCCCAGCACTTTGGGAGGCCGAGGTTGGCGGATCACCTGAAGTCAGGAGTTCAAGAACAGCCTGGCCAACATGGTGAAACCCTGTCTCTGCTAAAAATACAAAAATTAGCTGGACGTGGTGGTGCACGCCTGTAATCCCAGATACTCAGGAAGCTGAGGCAGGAGAATCGCTTGAACCCAGGAGGCAGAGGTTGCACTGAGCTGAGATTGCGCCACTGCACTCCAGCCTGGGGGACACAGTGAGGCTCGGTCTTAAAAAAAAAAAGGCAGGGGAGGGGGGAGGGATAGCATTAGGAGATATATCTAATGCTAAATGACGAGTCATTGGGTGCAGCACACCAACATGGCACATGGATACATATGTAACAAACCTGCACATTGTGCACATGTACCCTAAAACTTAAAGTATAATAATAATAATAAATAAATAAATAAGTAAATATCAGTATAATAATGAAAAAAAAAAGCCAGGTGTGGTGGCTCACGCCTGTAATCCCAGCACTTTGGGAGGCCAAGGCAGGCGGATCATGAGGTCAGGAGTTCAAGACCATCCTGACCAACATGGTGAAACCCCGACTCTACTAAAAATACAAAACAAAATTAGCTGGGCATGGTGGCGCATGCCTGTAATCCCAGCTACTCGGGAGGCTGAAGCAGAATTGCTTGAACTGGGACCTGGGAGGCGGAGGTGGCAGTAAGCCGAGATCGTACTACTGCACTCCAGTCTGGGCTACAGAGAGAGACTCTGTCTCAAAAAAAAAAAAAAAATTGTTTGTAGAGATGGGGTCTCTATGTTGTCCAGGCTCGTCTCAAACTCCTGACCTCAAGCGATCCTCCCACCTCAGCCCCTCAAAGTGCTGGGATTACTGCTGCAGCTAGCCTAGTTTCAGGATAACTTTCTAGGCCCTAAGCCCCACCCATTGCTGCCCTTGTTCCTATGATCTCCGAGTGACGGCCTCCAGCCGCTCCCCTGCGAGCCTGTATCACTCACCTGCGCTCCCCCGTGTGCCACACTTCATGCTTCGTGCGGTACTCCGCCAGGGCGAACACTTTCTCACAATAGCGGCAGGGGTACTTCCTCCGCCACGAGTGTACATTGCTGTGTCTCTTCAGACTGGACAGGGTCACGTAGGAACGCTCGCAGGCCGCGCACACATACAGCACGTGGCCACCCACCACCTTCACCACGTGCTCGGGGCCCCCTCGGAAGCCCACCGGTGGAGGCAGGGCTGAGGCGTCCACCCCTGCAGGACCACCAGGGCCAGCGCCCCCAGCTCCCAGCCCTGTAGACCCCCGAGTGCTGGCCCCCCGTCGGCACTGGGCCTCATGGGTCTGCAGCCGTTTGGGATGGATGAAGCTTTTTCCACATTGGGGGCAGGGGAGGGGCCGCCGGGGCAGGGAGCACTGCAAGTCAGGGGCCTGGGCCTCAGCCCTGTCACCCTCCCACTCCCCAGCTGGCCTGGGCCCGGGCCCAAAGCTGTCCTCTTCAGGCTGCGAGGTGGCCATGGGGGCTGGGGTAGGAGGTACCCAGGCATCACCTCCCTCCCCCAGGCCCTGAAGGCGGGAGATGCCCAGACGGCGCCCCAAAGCTCCAATCTCTGCTACAGCTGCCCCGTCCCCTCCACCACCAGGCAGTGCGAGCCGGGCGCTATAGATGAAGTTGAGGACATCAGAAAACGCAGCTGCTGGGACTCCTGGCAACTCCAGGACCCGGGGCGGGGAAGAAGCAGGGGGAGAGGCTGGAGGGGGAGAGGAAGAGGAAGAGGAGGAAGAAGAAGCAGAGGAGGAGGAAGAGGAAGAAGACGAGGAAGAGGAGGAGGAGGAAGAGGCAGCTGTGGTGGTGGCAGGGTTGGGTGCGGCGCCCCCAGTAGCTGGTGGGAGGGGCAGTGGGGCTGAAGTGAGCAGGGCCTCTCTGAAGAAGGGACTTGAAGCAGCCAGGACGCTGCGGTGAGCAGGGAACTTGGTGTCTCCGGCTATGAGGGTGACGTCACAGAAGAGGCCTCGGAGCCGCTGTTCATTGAGCTGGCGCAGGACAGCGGGGGCATGGGACGGGTCCGTCACCTCTGCAGGGGGGGGCATGGTGCCAGCCTAGACAGTGGGAGAAGAGGCCGGGTAGAGTCTCAGAGGCTGGGCAGAGGGCAGGGGCTTCTAAGATCAGGCAGAGAGAGGATCAGGAGCTGCTGGTCAGAAACTAGTGGAAGGCTGAATCACTTCAGGTCACAGAAGTCAGGGGTTGGCCCTTAGCCACCCAAGTCTGGCCAGCATCCAAGACCAGTATGTCTAACTCACTTCTGAGGCTGGAAGAGGCCAGAGATACCTCAGGTCATGGTGAAGGTCAAGGGGTCATGACCTCTGAAGTCACAGACTAGAGAGGTAAGTGAGGGAAACCTCTCTCATGGGAAGGAGGAGGAAGCTCCATAACTCCTGATAGCCATTTCACAGAACTCCCCAGCCTAGACAAAATGGCCGCCCCTGCTGGCCTGCTGCCTTGGGTCTACTTTTTCCTCACTGTAGGCCTCTGGGTAGCTTCTCACCTGAGAGCACAGCCAACATGGAGTGGGGCGGGGGGTGGCTCAGCGAGTCCCTTCTGCTGGGCCGCTTCCTTCTGCGGAGAAACAGAAATTATGTCAGGGGAACCTAAAGGAGGAGCAGGAGAGGGTCCTCGGGGAGGGAAGTGGGAGGAAAAGCCCCCAGGAAGTGGGCAGGGGTGCAGCACTGTGGCCAGAGAGGACACCTGGGTGAGCCCAGACCCCTCCCCGGAGCCTCCGCCAGGTTATTTGTTTAGCTGTGTCCAGTCAAACCTGGGAGGTCATGCAGATTATTGCAGAGCCTTGTTCTGCGGGCCCAGAGAAGTACAGTGACAAGATAATGTGCATATTCCCAATTCACCTCCAAACAATATAGTAGCACAGGTCCAGCCCATAGGTTCAGGGAAGCCTGTCACAGCACTCTCAAGTCCCTTTGGCCCAATCTCCAGGGCTCAGAGGAAGTAAAAAATTTGCATGTTGTCATTTATCACAATGGTCTCATTTACATATCAAAATAATTTGTGAGTTTTTAAAAATTAGACCTAAGCTGATAGATATTCAAATTAGGAGAGGACCTCCTAACATCCTCCCAGCCCCATAAATCTTAGAGGGGGGTTTCTAGCCCAGCTGCCAGGCAACCATCGAAGACCACTGACCCATACACAACTGCCAGCTTGCTCCAGTCTCTGGAGGGCACTGGAAAGGCCACAAGACCGGGAGGCCTGGTCTCACACCTTACTCAGAGACCTGATGCCCTAGGGATTTGGACTTAAAAAGCTGCAGAATCACAACTCCTACCTCACCTCTTGCTGGGAGACTTGTCCAGAGTGAAGAGCAAGGCCAGGCGCGGGGGCTCACGCCTGTAATCCCAGCGGTTTGGGAGGCCAAGAGGGGTGGATCACCTGATGTCAGGAGTTCAAGACCAGCCTGGCCAACATGGTGAAACCCACGTCTCTACTAAAAATACAAAAAATTAGCCGGGCATGGTGGCACGTGCCTGTAATCCCAGCTACTTGGGAGGCTGAAGCAGAAGAATCACTTGAACCTGGGAGCTGGAGGTTGCAGTGAGACGAGGTCACGCCACCGCACTCTAGCCTGGGCAACAAGAGCAAAACTCCATCTCAAAAAAAACACAAACAAACAAACAAACAAAAAACCCAAAAAACAAAGGGAAGAGCAGACAACTGAAACGCAAGCTCAGGCAGTCAGCAGCAGAGAAAGCACCGCACAGCCACCTTCACCTGCAGGCACCATCAGGGCCTTGAGGACTCTTTTCAGTTGAAGGTTTGAGTTCAAAAGCCAGACTTATCCAAAGTCACACAGCGCTGGTAATGACAGGTGGCACCTATTTAGAGATCCAGGCCTGCAGACTTGAGAGCAGAGCTCTCCGGACCCTCTCCTCTGCCCTCCACAAAGCCTGGGAGCTGTCACCCATCTTTGAGGGTGTCCTTCCGTATGCCGTGGGGGGCCACATGTGTCTTCAGAGGTGTCCGGCATCAGGAGTTCCTCATACAATTCCCATCCCCTGAAAAATGTTCCTTCCCATTTATCACTCATACTGTCTGGACTCAAAGGCCTTTTTCCCACATATACCCCATTTCACATTCCCCAAAATATTTTCCTGACACCTCTCCTGGATGGGAAGAAGGAAGACGGTAAACAGGGATGATATTCCAAAGTTTTAACAACCCTGTCTGCCAGGGACAGATCATGTTCTAGGTCAAGTGTTACCCTGTCAGTTGGTGAATTTCAGATAGGTCAGGCATCCTGAGGAAGGGGCCTCACTGCATTCATGGGCTGGTGCTCAGGCCTCTCACTCGCTTCCACGATAATCACTGGCTTAATGGGACCCCAAGAGTCAGTGTTTTATTTGGATTACCTCATTTGTTCCTTATCACTACCCTAAAAGCAGTTAGCTTTCCCTCTTTTTTAATTTTAATTTTAATTAATTTATTTGTTTTGAGATGGAGTCTCACTCTGCGCCCAGACTGGAGTGCAGTGGTGCAATCTCGGCTCACTGCAACCTCCGCCTCCTGGGTTCAAGCGATTCTCCGGCCTAAGCCTCCTGAGTAGCTGGGAATACAGGATGCAGTGAGCACTGGATGGTGATCAGTCCAGCCTGGGTGACAGAGTGAGACTCTGTCTCAAAAAATAAAAATAAAAATAAAAATAAATAAAAAATAGGCTGGGCATGGTGGCTCACGCCTGTAATCCTAGCAGTTTGGGAGGCTGAGGTGGGTGGATCACTAGGTCAAGAGATTGAGACCATCCTGGCCAACATGGTGAAACCCTGTCTCTACTGAAAATACAAAAATTAGCCGGACGTGGTGGCGGGCACCTGTAGTCCCAGCTACTTGGGAGGCTGGGGCAGGAGAATCACTTGAATCCGGGAGGCGGAGGTTGCAGTGAGCCGAGATTGCGTCACTGCATTCCAGCCTGGTGACAGAGCGAGACTCTGTCTCAATAAATAAATAAATAAAATGACAGACTATGGGCTGGGTGCAGTGGCTCACACTTGTAATCCTAGCACTTTGGAAGGCTGAGGCAGGTGGATCCCTTGAGCTCAGGAGTTCGAGACCAGCCTTGGCAAGATGGAGAAACCTGGTCTCTACAAAAAATACAAAAATTAGCCAGGTGTGGTGGCATGCACCTATAGTCCCAGCTACTCAGGAGGCGGAGGTGGGAGCATCCCTTAAGCCCAGGAGTTCAAGGCTGCAGTTAGCTATGATTATGCCACTGCACTCCAACCTGAGTGACAGAACAAGACCCTGTCTCAAAAAAATAAAATAGGCTGGGCATGGTGGCTCATGCCTGTAATCCCAGCACTTTGGGAGGCTGAGGTGGGTGGATCACCTGAAGTTCAGGAGCTCCAGACCAGCCTGGCCAACATGGTGAAACACCGTCTCTACTTAAAATATAAAAAATTAGCAGGGCATGGAGGCAGGCACCTGTAATCCCAGCTACTCAGGAGGCTGAGGCAGGAGAATCACTTGAACCCAGGAGGCAAAGGTTGCAGTGAGCTGAGATCATGCCATTGCACTCCAGCTTGGACAACAAGAATGAAACTTCGTCTCAAAATAAATGTCAGATTATGGCTTATAGATGCTACGTAGCCGGCCCAAGGATGTATGACCAGCTAGTGGCAGGGCTGGGATCTGATCCCAGGAAGTTTGGCTCGAAAGCCTGTATTCCTGATGACTTCACCACACATTAATGAAGGATGTGTTTATGGCACCCACTAGGGTACAAATAGCCTACCTGGGTGCCTTTCTGAAAGTTAGAAGCAAGGTTCTTTCCTCCAGGAGGTAGCGGCCCTGTGTAGGTGGGCAAAGTCAAGGTGTGCCTCCAGTCCCCATTCACCCCATTGGCTGGGCCTGCCAACCTGCACAACCATATGTGGTGGGCTATGCATGTGTGACCGTGTGCTGACTGCCACAGTACTTGGACGAGACCTGTCAGGGCTTCTTAGAACCAGAGACACCCAATGCTGGACTGGCCCTTAGAGATCACATACAATCATTGTCATCATGGTCTCTGTAGCTGCCATTTATGAAATATTTATTTTTGAGACAGGGTCTCATTCTGTTGCCCAAGCTGGAGTGCAGTGGTGTGAACGTCGCTCACTGCAGCCTCGACCTCCTGGAATCAAATGATCCTCCTGCCTCAGCCTCCTGAGTCTCTGAGACCATAGGCTTATGTCACAATGCCTGGCTAATTTAATTATTTACTTTTGTAAAGATGGGGTCTTGCCATGTTGCCCAGGCTTGAAATACTTACGATGTGCAAAGTATAATGCTAAGCATTTTATCTGTATCATCTCATTTCAACACTCAAAATGGCCACAGCGAGACAACCGGCTTAGAGAAATCAAATATTCTAAACTCCTCCCTTTCAGGTAGAAGGAAGGTAGTGATGGGGTTATTTGCCTCCGGTTTTGTTGCTAGCCAACCCAGCGTTTGGACGCAGCTTGAGTTAAACTGCCCTATCTTGGCTACTGCCCTGCAAGGCCTTATAGGAAGTGGAAAAGACTAGCTATGTGACCCCCAGGCAGGTTACTTAACCTCTCTGTATTTGTTTCCTTGTCCGTACGGTGGGGACAATTAATAGTTCCTACCTTGTGGGGTTGTTGTAAAGATTAAATGAGCTAACAACTGGCAATATTTAGTTCGTAGAACTCAGTCCTGGAAAATGGTGGGGAGAAGTAGTGAAGAAAAAAAGGCACAAATTGGGCTTCCTGGTAGGTTTGGTGGCTCTGTGGTTTTAGAGTTTTTTATTTGTTTGTTCTTCCCATTTCTCTACTCTTCAGTGCCTGTGTGACCTCAGATGTGCCACTGAGGTGGGGATCTGAGCATGGACACCAGACACACCCTACATCGTGCAGTTCTCTCCGGCTGGAATGTTCTTTCCTCCAGATAGCCTCATGCAGTGAACCCCAACTTTCTTTAAGCCTTGACTTAGAAGCCACCTTCCCCTGAGGCCTTCCTTGGCCACTCCCCACCTTCTAAAACTTCCTATCTCCCAACCCTACTTTATTTTGCTCCTTGGCACTTAGCAACACCTTTTTTTTTTTTTTTTTTTTTGAGACAGAGTCCAGCTCTGTCGCCCAGGCTGGAGTGCAGTGGTGCGATCTGGGCTCACTGCAACCTCCGCCTCCCAGGTTCCACCAATTATCCTGCCTCAGCCTCCCGAGTAGCCGGGATTATAGGTGCCCAACACCACGCCTGGCTAATTTTCTTTTTCTTTTTTTTTTGAGACAAGACTGCCGCCCAGGCTGGAGTGCAGTGGCGCAATCTTGGCTCACTGCAACCTCCGCCTCCCCAGTTCAACCAATTCTTTGCCTCAGCCTCCCAAGTAGCTGGGATTACAGGCGCCTGCCACCACGTCCGGCTAATTTTTGTATTTTTAGTACAGATGAGGTTTCACCATCTTGGCCAGGCTGGTCTTGAAATCTCAACCTCGTGATCCACCCGCCTTGGCCTCCCAAAGTGCTGGGATTACAGGCATGAGCCACTGCGCCCAGCCTGGCTAATTTTTTTGTATTTTTAGTAGAGGCAGGGTTTCACCATGCTGGCCAGGCTCGTTTTGAACTCCTGACCTCAAGTGATCTGCCCGCCTCTGCCTCTCCAAGTGCTAGCATTACAGGAGTGAGCCACTGCACCTGGCCATGCTTTTTTTTTTTTTTTTTTTTTTTTTTTGAGACAAGGTCTCACTCCGTTGCCCAGGTTGGAGTGCAGTGGCACAATCACGGTTCATTGCAGCCTCAACCTCCCAGGCTCTCATGACCTCCCACCTCAGCGTCCCTAGTAGTTGGCACCACAGGTGCACACCACAATGCCCAGTTAATTTATTTTTTATTTTTAGTAGAGATTGGATCTCTCTATGTTGGCCAGGCTGGTCTCAAACTCCTGGGCTCAAGTGATCCTTCTGCCTCGGCCTCCCAAAGTGCTGGGATGACATGCATGAGTCACTGAAACTGGCCCAACTGCTTCTCTTTTTTGGCGGGGGGAGCGGGGACAGAGTCTAGCTCTGCCGCCCAGGCTACAGTGCAGTGGCATGATCTCGGCTCACTGCAACCTCCGCCTCCCGGGTTCAAGCGATTCTCCTGCCTCAACCTCCCGAGTCACTGGGACTATAGGCGCGTGCCATCATTTTTTTTTTTTTTTTTTTGAGACGGAGTCTTGCTCTGTCACCCAGGCTGGAGTGCAGTGGTGCGATCTTGGCTCACTGCAAGCTCCGCCTCCCGGGTTCACGCCATTCTCCTGCCTCAGCCTCCCGAGGAGCTGGGACTACAGGCACCCACCACCACTCCCGGCTAATTTTTTTTTTTGTCTTTTTGGTAGAGACGGGGTTTCACCATGTTAGCCAGGATGGTCTCGATCTCCTGACCTTGTGATCTGCCCACTTTGGCATCCCAAAGTGCAGGGATTACAGGCATGAGCCACCGCACCCAGCCAGGCCCAGCTAATTTTTGTATTTTTAGTAGAGATGGGGTTTCACCATGTTGGCCTGGCTGGTCTTGAACTCCTGACCTCAGGTGATCTGCCTGCCTCGGCCTCCCACAGTGCTGGGATTACAGAGCCTGGCCAATTGTTTTATCTTTTTTTGAGACAGGATCTTGCTCTGTTGCCCAGGCTGGAGTACAATGGTGAGATTGAGGCTCCCTGAAGCCTTGACCTCCTGGGCTCAAGTGATCCTCTCACCTGTCAGCCTTCTGAGTAGCTGGGACTACAGGTACCTGCCACCATGCCCAGCTAATTTTTGTATTTTTTGTAGAGATGAGGTTTCACCATGTTCCCCAGGGCTGGTCTTGAATTCCTGGTCTCAAGCAATCTGCCCAGCTCAGCCTCCCAAAGTGCTGGGATTATAGTGGAGAGCCACCGTGCCCAGCTCCTATTTCTTACTTATCTCTGGAATGTAAGCTCCAAGGGGTAAAAGGTAGGAATGTTTTTGGTTTTGTTTTGTTTCTGAGATGGCATCTTGCTCTGTTGCCCAGGCTGGAGTGCAGTGGCACGATCTCTCTCGGCTCGCTGCAACCTTTGCCTCCTGGGTTCAAGCAATTCTCCTGCCTCAGCCTCCCAAAAACCTGGAACTACAGGCATATGCCACCACCCCCAGCTAATTTTTGTATTTTTAGTAGAGACAGGGTTTCAACATGTTGGCCAGGCTGGTCTCGAACTCCTGACCTCAGGTGATCCATCCGTCTTGGCCTCCCAAAGTGCTGGAATTACAGGCATGAGCCACCGTGGCCAGCCTTTTTTTTTTTTTTTTGACATGAGTTCTCGCTTTGTCACCCAGGCTGTAGTGCAGTGGTGTTACCACAGCTCCCTGCAGCCTTGACCTCCCCCAGGCTCAGGTGATTCTCTCATTTCAGCCTCCCAAGTAGCTGGGACTACAGGCATATGCCACTACGCCCAGCGAATTTTTTGTATTTTTAGTAGAGATAGGGCTTCACCATGTTGCCCAGGTTGGTCTCGAACTCCTGGGATCAAGCAATTCACCGCCTTGGACACCCAAAGTGTTGGAATTACAGGTGTGAGCCACAGCGCCCGGCCAAGGGTAGGGAATTTTGTCTGCTTTGTTTATTGCCGTATCTCAAGTCCTTAGAATAGGGCCCAGCACATAATAGGTGGTAAAAACAAAACAAAAAAACTGGTAAATGAATGAACCTGTCCTCAAAGTCCATCCTCCAGGACAGAAGCCATCGTCTATGCCGGACTGAGTTGGCCCGGAGATAGGGATGACAATTATAACTTGATCACTTCTGGGCCAGGCACAGTGGCGCACACCTGTCATGCCAGCACTTTGGGAGGCTGAGGCGGGCAGATCACTTGAGGTCAGGAGTTCCAGACCAGCCTGGCCAACATGATGAAACCCCATCTGTACTAAAAATACAAAAATTAGCTGGGTGTGGTGGTGCACGCCTGTAACCCCAGCTACTCAGGTGGCTGAGGCAGGAGAATTGCTTGAACCGGGGAGGTGGCGGTTGCAGCAAGCAGAGATTGCGCCACTGCATTCCAGCCTGGGTGACAGAGTGAGACTCTGCCTCAAAAAAAAAAAAAAAAAAAAAAAAAAAAGGGCCAGGTATGGCCAGCTCATGCCTGTAATCCCAGCACTCTGGGAGGCCAAGGCAGGTGGATCACCTGAGGTCAGGGATTGACCACCCGCCTGGCCAACATGGTGAAACTCGGTCTCTACTGAAAATAAAAAATTAGCTGGGCGTAGTGGTGGGCGCCTGTAATCCCAGCTACCCGGGAGGCTGAGGCAGGAGAATCACCTGAACCCAGAAGGCGGAGGTTGCAGTGAGCCAAGATCATGCCATTGCATTCCAGCCTGGGCAATAAGAGAGAAATTCCGTCTCAAAAAAAAATTAAAAGAAACCATAAATAAGTTGACCACTCTGGAGTCCTCACAATTTGCCTCATACTCTTCTTGGGGCCTCACACACATTACCTCATTTAATGATATTCTCAGTACAGCCACCCACAGTAGGTTTTATATTATCCTGTTGCCCAGGCTGGAGTGCAGTGGCATGATCTCGGCTCAATGCAAGCTCCGTCTCCTGGGTTCAAGCAATTCTCCTGCCTCAGCCTCCAGAGTAGCTGGGATTCCATGCCCAGCTAGTTTTTGTATTTTTAGTAGAGACAGGGTTTCTCCATGTTGGCCAGGCTGGTCTTGAACTCCTGACCTCAGGTGATCCACCTGCCTTGGCTTCCCAAAGTTCTGGGATTACGGGCATGGGCCACTGCGCCCGGCCATATTATTCTAATTTTACAGAAGAGGAAACCGAGGCTCAGAGAGGGATATACCTTGCTGGAGTCGCACAGCTTATAAGCAGCAGTCAAGATTCGAATTCAGGCCCAGCTGACCCCAGATGCTCAATCTTTCCCTCTGCCATACTGCTAGAGCTGGCCCTGAAGAGGCCTATGGCCCGCCAGCTGGTTACATAAACCACCGCACAAGGTCTCACGTGCTAAGTGCTAAATGTGTCATGTCTGACTCCACCCTTTCCCTCGCTCCCACATCCAGCAGTCATCAAGTGTGGCTGAAATCGCCGCCGAGCTTGGGAATGGCTCTGGAAATCTTCCCTTTGATAGCTCAGGTCCTTGTTAACACTCACGTGGTCCAAGGTTATGGCCTCCCAGCTATCCCCTGGCCTCCAGGCTTACCTTCCTCCATCCAGCCCTCCTCCCCCTGAGGGTCAACATCCCTAACCACAGTTCAGGACTATCACTCCTGGGCTCAAAACCTCCACTGTCCCCACTGACTCTAGAATAAAGTTCAAATTCTTCTACCAGGTAGTCAAGGGCTCTGGTCTAGCTCCAATCTTCCTTTTTAATCTTGCCTTGTGTTGTCCTCTTCAAACACACAGGACTCAGTGTGAGCCAGGCGTGGTGGCACATACCCATAGTCCCAGCTACTCAGGAGGCTGCGGCTAGAGGATTGCTTGAGCCCAGGGGTTTCAGTCCAGCCTGGGCAACATAGTGAGACCCCGTCTCTAAACAAATGAACAAAACCCCAGACACCCAGTGTGCCCTCCAGCTTCTACATGACCCACACCTTCACGCCTTTGCCTGTGCTGGCTTGTCCTGCCAGAAATGCTCTTTCCCCAAGCTTGTCAAAATCCCTCCAAAACATTAAGATCTAACTCCGAGGCCACCTCCTTCTTGGCCCTCCCTGATCCACAGGATGAGAACAATCACTCCTTCCTCTGACTCATCAACCTTTTGTGCTCCCATGGCCAGCATCCACCTTATACAGCAGCAGAGACTCAGGTTCTCATGCCCTCGGCTGGGGCTCCCTGAGCATCTGAGTCTTCTGAAATGGACTGCTGCAGACGCTCAGTTCTGCAGCAACTGGGGAGAAGAGTGTCGGAGGGAGTTGCGCAGAAAGGACCATCCACTGAATGTTCCAGAAGGCAGCAGCGTACAGTAGTTAAGAGCACAAGATCTTCAACCTGATTACCCGGGTTCAAATACAGCTTCACCTCTTACTAGCTAAGTGACTTGGGGCAAATTACTTAACTTCTCTGGACCTTAGCTGCCTCACTTGAAAAAGGGAGGTAATTAGAGTGCCTACTTCACGGTGTTGTTCTGAGGACAGAGTGGCCACATGTAAGTGCCCTGAGGACAGGCTGGTGCACCGTCAGTGCTAAGCAAGTGTGTGCTGCCATTATTATCAGCGAAGCCCCAAGAAGGGAATTCCCAGTTCTGGGGGAGGGCTAACAGGGGCTGGCATAGGCACAGCCCCCAGACTATAGCCACTTTCTGGGTCCATTTCCCATGTGCTTTTGGAAGATACGCAGGGCAGGCGATCAGCCCCATTCTGCAGATGAGGAACCAAGCTTCCTTCAGATCAAGTGCCAGTGAGGGAATGGTAAAGACGCCAGAGCTCCTTAGCCCTGGACCATGGCTCCTTTCTCTTCACCAGACCATCACTGTGCACCTGTTGTGCAGGCTCCCACGGCGGCCACCCCTTCCCAGCCCCCTATGCCGGAGGGCCTGTCTGCAGCACCCTCCCTTCCCCCACGTACACACATCCTTCCAGTGGGGCCAGGCACAGTAGACAGCGGTGTGCGGGCTTGGAATGCACTTGCACACACACCCCTAGAAGGGCCCAGGCCCCAAAGGTGAGGAAAACCTGTTCTGAGGAATCTGCCTAGTGAGCGAATTCCGTTCCAAGGCCCTTCCACCGTCGCAGGAGTGGGGCCCAGTGTGCGTCAGAGATACTCACAAGGGGGGCAGACAGAGGGAGAGGGTGAAGGGGGAGGAGGCTGAAAACTTCACGTTTCTTTTTTCCATTTTAGTGACAAGAGTCACACCCAGGCTTTACATAAACATGGCCAAGGAGCCGCTCTGTCTAAGCTTACTTCCCTTGTGGCCGCCCAGCCTCTCCTCCGGGTGACCCTGACACGCTGGGCAGGCTGATGAGGGGCAAACACACAGACCCTGCAAAGATTAGCTGGGCCGTCTTACAACACCCATGCCTCCCGCCCGCCGCCATGCGCTACCCTGCATTTATCTCCCGCCTTCCTCATACCAAATCCCCTCCGCAGCCCCACCGCCACTTAAGCACACAGACGGCAGGCACGCACACACAGCCTGCTTGAGGCTGGCCTCTTGGGTCTGAGGCCCACACTGCCCTTGTCACGCCACCTCCCTCCCCACATGTGTTTTCTGACCAGCTTGCCTCCCAGCCCAGCAGCCCAGACAGACTCCTACAAACAACGTCACAAAAGAATCCTGTGGAGAATGTTGCAAACACACAACCTTCCCCTCGCTTGGCTGCCCATGATCCCATAAACACAACTGGTGCATTCCACCCCGAGCCCCTCACATCAGTGCCAGCTGACCCACAGGCCCCTGAGACACACCCTGGGGTTCCTCACTCCCGTCATGATCTTCGGGATCTGAGTTCTAGACGCGCAGCCCCCATGCAACGCGCTCATCACGGACACGCAAACCCATCCATCGCCCTCTTCACCACTGGACCACACCTCAGCAGGGCCACAGAAATGGGACCCAGACGTGACGCCTTCTGACTCAAAGGCCCACAACTGCCCCCTCCGAAAGGGCACATACACTGCATCCTGGCACCCTCCGCAACACATACAGCATGCCAGCTCTGCAGAAAACAGTTCATAAACAGGTCATAGGTGCAGCACAAACACACATGCGAGAAAACACATGCTGTAGAAAACATACAGCCCCACATCGAACAAACTCTGTACCCAGCATGCTGTGCCCTGCTCAGAATGCCCATCTATCACCCAAAGCCACAGGGCTCGTCTTGTAACTCTGCCCCACAACACTGGACACCCCTCCTGGCTTTCTATCTCCACGGCCCAGGGAGGGCCCTACCCAGACCCCTGGCTGCCAGCAAACGGTGGTGCCCAGGAGAGGTTTACCTTGCCCCACCACACAGCACGAGACACACGATCTCCAAGACTCACAGCCACAACCCTGCCCCGACGGCGCGGCGGTTCCGGGGCCCCAGCTCGCCCTGCGCACCCCGCACACCCCAACTCTGGGGCGCTCGGCGGCCCACCCCTCCCCCTCTCTGCCTGGCTCCTACGCCATCACCCTCCCAGCAGCTTGCAGCGCTTGCCCGGGCTCACACCCGCCCCACCCCACCCCCAACCTGCCCCACGGGGGGAGGGGGACATTAGGCTGCAGAATTAACCCTTCAAAGGGGGAGTGAGCGCCGCCCCTTCCACGGCCCCAGGCGATCGCGTCCCCCGGCTGCCCCTCGCTCGGACGCCATACCAGGGCCCCCTTGGTCGCCCCCCAGCGTCGTGCGCGCCCGGGGGCGGGGCCAGGCTCAGCCCCCGACCCCTGCGCCCCCAAGTCAACCCCAAAGGAGAGCGGTCTGGGCGCGGGGCGCGGTCGGGGCTCCCGCGGCGCCGGGCAGCGGAGAGGGGGCCTGGCAGTTGGCTCCGGTCCGCCCTGGCCCTGCCCAGTTCGCCCCGGGGCCCACCTGACTGCGATGGCGTCGCGTCCGCCAGGCCCGGCTCATCACCGTGGCCGCCCCCGGCCGCTCCGGTTTCGCCCGCCTCCAGCTCCGGCTCCGGCTCCAGCTCCGGCCCTGGCCCCCCCAGCGCCTGGCCCCGGCCCGGCCCCGCTGCCGCCGCCGCCGCCGCCGCCGCTGACATCATCGGCTCCCCCCCGCCCCGGTCCTACCCCCACCCCCACCCCCGGAAACAGTCCCCCCCCAGCGCCGCCGCCGCCGCCGAGAGGAGGCCGGCGCAGCGCAGCCGACACCGACACAAAGCTCCGAGCGCCCGACGGCCTTCCCCAGGACTGATCCCCGCGGCAGGACACTGCGCCGCGCTGGGCCACTGGGCGGGTGGACACCGAGCGGGGCGCAGGCCGGGCTGCAGCATCGTGGCAGGGGCGCACGACCACTGACCCCCAGGGAAAGGGCTCCCTCCGCCCTTCCTCCTGCACGCCCTTCACTCAGCGGTGCACACTTTCTGAAAGCATAACACACAGGCTCTCAGGGTGCGGACATGACATGGCAGACTCATAATCAGGCCCAGTGGGACTCACAGACCCAGGGTCGGCACACTCAAAGAGGGTCAGCCCTGGACACACACACACACACCCTCTCCAGGAATGCGCAGGAAAGCTCAGCAGGCCGCGGAAAAGGAAGGCCCTGGCCCTGCACACGGGGCACACATGAACGACCACCAGCGCAAATGAACACACGAAGCTGGCTGGGTACTTTGTCCCCACCAGCAGATAGATCCACAACTATAGACTTGAACATAAATGCAGAGGCCTTGGTGTGGGCCTCTGGGGACAGCATCAACAAAACACCAGGTGGAAGCACACACAGAAAAAAACACATTCCTGAAACTCCACAGGGACAATCCCAAGAACTCCTCCCTGGTGCTGGAAAATTAAAAACTAAGGAGATGGAGGAGCCAGGCTTCAGAGCTCCTTGCCTTAAAACCTCTCTAAGGCTGGGCGCAGTGGCTCACGCCTGTAATCCCAGCACTTTGGGGGGCCGAGGTGGGCGGATCACAAGGTCAGGAGATCGAGACTATCCTGGCTAACACGGTTAAACCCCGTCTCTACTAAAAATACAAAAAAATTAGCCGGGCGTGGTGGCGGGCGCCTGTAGTCCCAGCTACTTGGGAGGCTGAGGCAGGAGAATGGCGTGAACCTGGGAGGCGGAGCTTGCAGTAAGCCGAGATCTCGCCACTGCACTCCAGCCTGGACGACAGAGAGACACTCCGTCTGAAAAAAAAAAAAAAAACAAAAACCTCTCTGAAACAACGCAAGATATAAATAAACAAATTAATGTAAAGCCACAGAGCTAGCCATAAAAAGAATAAAAGAATCAGACAAACTTTGGAGTCATGGAGACATAAATGGAAAAGAAGCAGAGTTGGGCTGGGCACGGTGGCTCATGCCTGTAATCCCACCACTTTGGGAGGCAGAGGGGAGCGTGGATCACTTGAGGTAAGGAGTTCAAGACCAGCATGGCCAACATGGAGAAACCCCATCTCTACTAAAAATAAAAAATTAGCGGGGTGTGGTGGCACATGCCTGTAATCCCAGCTACTTGGGAGGATGAGGTAGGAGAATTGCTTGAACCCGGGAGGTGGAGGTTGAGGTGAGCCGAGATTGCGCCACTGCACTCCAGCCTGGGCAACAAGAGCAAAACTCCGTCTGGAAAAAAAAAAAAAAGTTAGCCAAGTGGTTAGCCAGGTGTGGTGGCGCATGCTTGTAATCCCAGCTACTTGGGAGGCTGAGGCAGGAGAATTGCTTGAATCTGGGAGGTGGAGGTTGCAGTGAGATGAGATCACACCATTGCACTCCAGCCTGGACAACAAGAGTGGAAACTTCGTCAAGAAAGAAAGAAAAGAAAGGAAAGAAAGAAGGAAAGAAAGAAAGAAGGAAGAAAAGAGAAAGAAAGAAAGAAAAGAAAGAAAAAAAGAAAGAAGGAAAGAAAGAAGGAAAGAAGGAAAGAGAAAGAAAAAAAGAAAGAAAGAAAGAAAGAAAGAAAGAAAGAAAGAAAGAAAAGAAAAGAAAGAAAAGAAAGAAAGGAAGCAGAATTAGACTCAGTGGGAAAACAGGCGTGCTACCACCTCAGGAGGGTTCCAGGGAAGAACCCCACCCCCACTCCAACCAGGTCACAATGGCTGGAGCTCTGAGGGGCCCAGGCTCCCTGAGCCAGGAGGAGAGAAGAAAGTCCAAGGAAAGATGGTGAGTGTGGGGGCCAGGGGCCCAGTACTCCCTCCCTATAGCTCCTGGTTGCTCCGTTTCCCCTCCTTTCCTAAAACTTAGCTGTCTCAGAGATACCCACAAATAGAATTCATAATGGTGTCCCCAGATGTCTCTGGAACCTGTGGCATCACACAGATGCATAACGTCTGAGGCTTCCTCCCCTTCCTCAATCCAAGAGAGCATCCTGGGTCCAAGAGAGCATCCTGGGTCCTCCCAGGAACAACTTACCCAGGGTAACGATGCTCCAGGACTGCTCACTCCTTGCTTCCTGCTCCAGGCCCACATTATACCATCTCACTCATCTTTTAGGCCCTTTCTAGCTCCCAAGAGTTCCTCAGCAAAATAGCCCGACACTGTACAGTCCCATAGGGTCCCAGACCCCATCCTGGCATCTGCCCTGCCCCAGGTCGCCTGGGCTGTGGCTGCTGTCTACCCTGAGCTCCTTTCTCCCTAACAGGCTGGCAGTCACCCCTACTGCAACCTGCATGACTTCACGCAGCCATCGCCGCCCTCCACTCCACCCAGCCTCCCCTGGCACCAGCGCTGCCAGCCCTCTGATGCCACCAAGGGCCTGCTGGTGGCCCTGCTGGGTGGGGGCCTGCCTGCTGGCTTCGTGGGCTCCCTTTCTCGTATGGCTTACCAGGCTTCCAGCCTGCCCTCGCTGGAGCTGCTCATCTGTCGATGCCTCTTCCACCTCCCTATTGCCCTGCTACTTAAACTGCGTGGCGACCCACTTCTGGGACCTCCTGACATCCGAGGCCGGGCCTGCTTCCATGCCCTGCTCAACGTCCTCAGCATTGGATGTGCCTACAATGCGGTTCAGATGGTGCCCGCTGGCAACGCTGCCACTGTTCGCAAAGGTTCTTCCACCGTCTGCTCCGCCGTCCTCACCCTCTGCCTTGAGAGCCAGGGTCTCAGTGGCTACGACTGGTGTGGACTGTTGGGCAGCATCCTAGGACTAATCATCATTGTGGGACCTGGACTTGGGACACTACAGGAGGGGACCACGGGTCTCTACACCATCCTGGGCTATGTGCTGGCTTTCCTGGGAGGCCTGGCGCTGTCCCTGGGGCTTCTGGTCTGTCGTTCTCTGCACTTTCCCTCCTGCCTCCCAACAGTGGCCTTCCTATTTGGCTTGGTGGGGCTGCTGGTCTCTGTGCCAGGCCTCTTTGTGCTGCAGACCCCCGTGCTGCCCAGTGACCTCCTGAGTTGGAGTTGTGTGGGGGCAGTGGGGATCCTCGCCTTGGTCTCCTTCACATGTGTGAGCTATGCAGTCACCAAGGCCCACCCTGCCCTGGTGTGCGCTGTCCTGCATTCCGAGGTGGTGGTGGCCCTTATACTGCAGTATTATATGCTCAATGAGACTGTGGCACCTTCTGACATCATGGGGGCAGGGGTTGTGCTGGGCAGCATTGCCATCATCACAGCCCGGAACCTCAGCTGTGAGAGGGAAGGGAAGGTGGAGGAGTGAGATAGAACTTGGGAGCCCGGGGGTTGGGAGGGACAGGGATAAATAGAGGCAAAGACTGAAGACAAACATGGGAGGAGAAGTGACTGGACAAGAACTGGTGTGGGAGAGGGATACCTCTCAGAGTCAAGGGTGACTTGGGGACTTGGTGGAGAGAGACTACCTAGAAGACCTGGAGCCAGCCTGGGACCAAGGGATGTGGAGTCCAGGATGGGTCCTGGAATCAGGGCATAACTAAAGGGTAAAGTCTGAGGAGCAGATCCAAGGGTGTGATGCAGGGAGTCCGTGGGCCACAGGGAGGACTTCACTCAGCAGCAAAGAGAAGAGCATTGGGGCTGGAGTGTTCCGGCAAAGACAGAGCCAGCAGCTGCGCTGGGGGAGGGGAGCGTGCCTCCCCACCCCTCCCCTCACGGCGAAGGTTTCCTTTCCTCGTGCTTGTGGCCCCCCCCCTTGGGGTGGTGACGTGACATTGACATCAAACAAGGATTACTCTGAATGTGCCTTGCAGTGGTGTCGTCTCTGCTTTGGAGGGAGAGTGGAAAGTCCTACGACCGTTCTCATTGGAGAATCCCTTCGGATCCCCGCCCCCCATTTTATTCCTGAAATATTCTACAAAGTGGAGGATTTCCTAATGTTCAGATGCCTTGACCCCAAATCCCCCAGGACTTTCGTGGCCCGCCCCATGGCTAATCTGCTTTTCTCGGATTGTCGCGGTCCCGTGATCTCTCCCGGACAGTGGCCACACTCCTTCCAGAGCAGGCCTCCCAGCTGAAGTCTCTTCGAGCGGCTCATGCCATGGATCTAGGACCATGGCTCGGTACACCGCGGCATTAGAGGCCAGGAGATGCCCACCCGTCTCTGGGGGCCGTTTGACACACATCGGCTACTTCCGGACAAGCCACTGGTCCCGCCATCTTGGTTTGTTCATGCATATTCAGCAAGATAACTGCATATTCATGAGCAACCGCCCTCCCCCGGGAGGACCCGCCCCGCCCCGCATCCATTACCGATTCGCAGAGCAGACCATTTTCCAGCTGGGGGGGGCTACGAATGAGAGGCTTTTGCTGAAGATGAAACCGTTGTCCAAACTAGAATGAAAGCGGCCCAATTTTACCCTCAAGTCTTCAAACCTTAAGCCTCAGTGCAGAAAGGAGCAGCGAGGAGAGGCGGTGGGATTAAGGAAAAAAATTCCTCTCTCCCTGTCACTTCAAAAGGTCGCCCAACCAGCGAGCGTGGGGTTGACCCACGACTCTGGCTCGCACCCCGTGCGGGCCTGCGCAGGCGACCCCGTAGCGCAAGGGAGGGCGGGAAAGGAAGGGGCGGGGACGCGAGGGCGAATCTATAAGAAGCGTCGTTCGGCGAGTTCGCCGCTCAGAAGCGCCGAGAGCGCGGCCGGGACGGTTGGAGAAGAAGGCGGCTCCCGGAAGGGGGAGAGACAAACTGCCGTAACCTCTGCCGTACAGGAGCCCGGTTACTTATTTATTCGTTACCCTTTTTCTTCTTCCTCCCCCAAAAACCTTTTCCTTTCCCCTTCTTTTTTTTTCCTTTTTGGGAGCTGAAAAATTTCCGGTAAGGGAAAGAAGGGCTCCTTTCGCTCCTTATTTCCCCGCCTCCTTCCCTCCCCCACCTTCCCCTCCTCCGGCTTTTTCCTCCCAACTCGGGGAGGTCCTTCCCGGTGGCCGCCCTGAGGAGGTCTGAGCACCTAGGCGGAGGCGGCGCAGGCTTTTTGTAGTGAGGTTTGCGCCTGCGCAGCGCGCCTGCCTCTGCCATGCACGGGGGTGGCCCCCCCTCTGGGGACAGCGCATGCCCGCTGCGCACCATCAAGAGAGTCCAGTTCGGAGTCCTGAGTCCGGATGAACTGGTAAGCGGCTCTGTCCTCCCCTTCCTCCCTCCCTCCCCTGGCGGGCGGGGCCAGACGGGGGCTGCGGAAACTTGGCGCTTTCTCGCTGCTTATGGGTGACGGGCCAGGAGCATGGCTCAGCAGCGCCAAGGCCGTGCAGGCGCCAGTCTCTGGCCTCCCAGAGTTATATTTTGCAAAGAGTTGAGCAAGCTTAGCGCTTTGTCCGAGATGGGGGGCTGGCTGGAGGGAGAGAAGGATGACTGATTTCACACTCCAGAGTTACCGACGTTAAAGGCGATCAGACGAATCCTAGGGAGTCTTTACAAGTTTGATTAAGAAGCCAAACCCCGGATAGCTTCCTCTTCTTCTGTAATACAAATATTAATTGAGCACCTGCTCTGTTGAAGACACCAGAGACTCTGGGGTTACAGAGGTGAACACGGCAGACCAGGACCCTACCTTCAAGAGCACTGTCTATGGGAAAGAGAAGGCAGTAAACATGAATACAATGAATGAACGAGATAATTCAGTTAATGGCAATTGTCTCGAATAGAGTGAAACGGGGTAATGCCATGGAGAGTCACTGAGCTGGGGCTACTTTATTTTTTTATTTTTATCTTATTTTATTTTATTTTTTGAGACGGAGTCTTGCTCTGTCGCCCAGGCTGGAGTGCAATGGCACGATCTCGGCTCACTGCAACCTCCGCCTCTCGGGTTCAAGCGATTCTTCTGCCTTAGCCTCCTGAGTAGCTGGGATTACAGGCATGCGCCACCATGCCCCCGCTAATTTTTGTATTTTTAGTAGAGGAGGGGTTTCGCTATGTTGGCCAGGCTGGTTTCGAACGCCTGCCCTGAGGTGATTCTCCGCTGTCCTTTTTTTTTTTTTTTGAGACGGAGTTTCGCTCTTGTTCCCCAGGCCAGAGTGCAATGGCTGAACTCCTGACTTCAGGTGATCCACCCTCCTCGGGCTCTCAAAGTGCTGGGATTACAGGCGTGAGCTACTGCGCCCGCCGAGGTGGGGCTACTTTAGATGGGATGGTGTCAGGGTCTGGGAAGGCCTGTCTTAGAAGACATTACCCAAATGATGAGAGGCAGGCAGTCATCGAAGCCATAGTTTCTATGGCGAGAGCTTTTCCGGCAGAGGAAATAGCAAGTGCAAAGGGCCTGAGGGAGAAATGAACTTCGGCTTGTCCTAGAGGGTGAAAGGCGGCCGGTGTGGCTGAGGTTTAGTGGATGAGAGAAAAAGTGTGTTACAGAAATAGGCTGGAGAAGCATGGGATATTGTATATTATGGTAAGGAGTCAGGACTTAATTCTATTTTCAGTAGGTAGTCGTTGACAATTATAAGCAGAGTGACAGCAAACTCACATTTGAAAAAAATACTGCTGTAGTTGCTCTATGAAAAACTGATGGGGGAGGAGAGACCAGAGAGAGGAGGGCAGCCCTAGGGGAGAGCTGTTGGTGACTTGGACTTCCCTTGTGGAGCTAAGTAGAGGGAGCCCACTGGCTGGAAAGAATGGAGTTAAGTGGTTGTTTGTGGATAGAGACCATTTTTGCTGGGAGAAAGTTCAGCTATGTCAGGAGTCAGAACGTCCTGACCTCACACCATACCACAGAATCAGTTCCAGATGAAGTTAAGACTTAAATCTAAAAAAACCCATAAAGCACTAGAAAAAAAATAGAAGGCTTTTGCAGGGCTGATACCAGAGACAGAAGTCTTTAATAGTAGTGAATTAATTACAGGCAAATTTTATGGAGTGCCTAAAATGAGCTAAACATTATGTATAAGGAAGACCAAGGCAGATTTCACTACATAAAAAGAGCCACTTCTGTTTATAGAGGCACTGTGGCAAAGCCGAAAAACAGATCAGGAAACAGTATTTGCAATTACGCAGACAAGGTTAAATTTATTGATGTACAAGGAACATTTACAAATCAGTAAAGAAAGTACCTATCTACTAGAAAAATGGGTAAAGGAGATTAATAGGCAGTTCACAGAAATAGTGCAAATGGCCAACAAAGAGTTGATTTTCTAATAAAAAAATCCAGATTAAAATAAAATTATTTCTCATCTGATTTTTTTTCCCTGCTGTCAAAAATATTGGGAAATAGACATGCTTATATGTTGTTGGTAGAAAGATTGGTATAACCTTTCTGGAGGATGGTCTGACTTTTTTTTTTTTTTTTTGAGATGGAATCTCACTCTTGTTGCCCAGGCTGGAGTACAGTGGCACGATCTTGGCTCACTGCAACCTCCACCTCCCAGGTTCAAGCAATTCTCCTGCCTCAGCCTCCCAAGTATCTGGGATTACAGGCGTGTGCCACGACGCCTAGCTATTTTTGTAGTAGAGATGCGGTTTTACCATGTTGCCCAGGCTGGTCTTGAACGCCTAACATCAGAGGACCCGCCCGCCTTGGCCTCCCAAAGTGCTAGGATTACAGGCATGAGCCACCATGCCTGGCCTCTGGTCTAACAATTTTATCAACCTTTTAATATGTAAATCATTTGATCAAGCATTACTACTTATAAAAATTCATCCTTAGGTTAAAAAAGCATAATTCTCCCCTCAATGATGCTCCTTTCCCAGTCTTGCATGGTTCATTAAATAGTTTCTCCATTCATCCATTTGCTCAGGCCAAAAACCTAAAAGCCATCTTTGATTCTCTTTCTCACAATCTCCATTTAGTCCATCTGCCAGAGTGTCAGTTCTACCTTTCAAAATATGTCTGGAATCCAGCCATTTATGACCATCTCCACCACCATGTCCCACCGTATTCCACCCTACTTTCATCTTTCCTGTGGGGTGCTATAGTAGCCCTAATTGGTCTTCCTACAGTTGGCAAGAACAGCTAGAACAGGCTAGAGAGATCTCTTCATCCCTTCCTTTCATAGAATCCTCTCCAGAGGTTTCAGGACTCATTCTGACCTATAAAGTGCTGTTTTGTCTGGCTCCTGCTTGCCTTTCCATCTCATTACTAGTCTTCTCTTTGCTTTTCTTGAAGCATGCTGACTGCTTGCTTCTCTAACACTGCAAGCTTATTCCTACCTCAAGGACTTTATTATTCACTATTCCTCCTGCTTGGAACAACATTGCTCAGACCTCTGCTCTGCATGCCTGTTCCTTTATGTCTGTATGTTCTCTGTTGAAATGGCATATCTTTTTTTTTTTTTTGGACACAGGGTCTCCCTCTGTCCCCCAGGCTGGAGTGCAGTGGCTCGATCATAGCTCACTGCAGCCTCTTGGGCTCAAAAGATGCTCCCTGGCCAGGCTCAATCACGTCTGTAATCCCAGCACTTTGGGAGGCCAAGGTGGGCAGATCACGAGGTCAGGAAAGTTTGAGACCAGCCTGGCCAAAATAGTGAAACTCTGTCTTTACTAAAAATACAAAAATTAGCTAGATGTGGTGGCATGCCCCTGTAGTCCCAGCTACTCGGGAAGCTGAGGTAGGAGAATCGCTTTAACCCGGGAGGTGGAGGTTGCAGTGAGCATGATACCATGCCATTGCACTCCAGCCTGGGTGACCAGGTGAGACTCTATCTCAAAAAACAAGGCCACGTGTGGTGGCTTACGCCTGAAATCCCAGCACTTTGGGAGGCTGAGGGGGGCGGATCACAAGGTCAGGAGATCGAGACCGTCCTGGCTAACACGGTGAAACCCCGTCTCCACTAAAAATACAAAAAATTAGCCAGGCTTTGTGGCGGGCGCCTGTAGTCCCAGCTACTCTGGAGGCTGAGGCAGGAGAATGGCGTGAATCTGGGAGGTGGAGCTTGCAGTGAGCTGAGATTGCGCCCCTGCACTCCAGCGTGGGCAACGGAGCGAGCCCCCATCTCAAAAATGCTCCCACCTCAGTAGCTGAGACAACAGGCTCATACCACCGTGCCTGTCTAATTTTTAAATTTGTTGTAGAGATGGGTTCTCACTATGTTACCCAGGCTGGTGAACTGGGCTCAAGAGATCCCCCTCCTCGGCCTCCCAAAGTGCTGGGATTCCAGGCATGAGCCACAGCGCCTGGCCGATGTCATATCTTTAGGAGCGCTTTCCTGACCACTCTGTTTAAATAGCATCCCCCGCCCTGCCCTTGTTTTCTCTGATCATCTCTGCTATATTTTCCTTCACAGCCTGTCACTCTAGAAAGGATTAGTTTTTCTGTTTCTTGCTTCCTTGCTAGAGAATGAATTTCATGAGGGACTTTGTCTGTGTTATTCACGTTGCCTTAGTATCTCAGGTAGTGCCTGGCACATGATAGACATGTAATAAAAATTAGTAGAATAAACAAATGAAAGAAATAATTGGACAAATATGCATAGATAATGTAGAAGGACTTTTATTGCAACATTGTTTGAAAGTGACAATTATAAATTACTTGGTATTTACTAATAGGAATCCTGTTGAATAACTTAGGGTGTATTCTTACAATGTACGAGAGGAGCTTCCCAATAGGATCCCACACTGTGCTGATGTCCTGAGACACTGTGGCACACTCACAGTGGGCACAGTGAGGTATTTTAAATTTCCAAGAGAAGCATAGGTACATTTGTTAGATACACTGGAACTCCTAGTTCTTGGTAGTTCTGTTTCAACATTAGATGGTGCCAAATCCCTTTCTATAGTGTCATATTTTTATGAAGCTGGGTTTTTAGCAGTTGCTAAGTACAGACAAAAATCAGTTTGTAGAAGAAATAAAGGTGGTGCTGTTTAGTCTGATTCCAAGGTTTGAGAGGTGCAGTGCCTAACAGGCGCCATAAGTGAATGAGATGGTTATTTGGGAAAGAAATAAAAATGTTATTTTGTTTTAATATATTAATAGTATTTTCAACTTGTGTGTATTTTCTCAAATGGCTAGTAAGTTCCTAGGACATAAATGCTTAAGTTGTTTGGGTCTGGGTGCTTAATAAGTTGCTGTCTTTTCTTGAAAGATGGAGTCTTGCTCTGTTGCCTAGGCTGGAGTGCAGAGGTGAGATCTCAGCTCACTGTAACCTCTGCCTCCTGGGTTCAAGCTGCTCTCCTGCCTCAGCCTCTCAAGCAGCTGGGATCACAGGCACCCGCCACCACGCCCGGCAATTTTTGTATTTTTGGTAGAGACAGGCTTTCGCCACATTGGCCAGACCTGTCTCAAACTTCTGACCTCAAGTGATCTGCCCACCTTGGCCTCCCAAAATGCTGGGATTACAGGTGTGAGCCACCGCTCTTGGCTGTGGCTCTCCTTTGACCTAGTGAGTGCTGTGAGAGTTACTGAAATGGTAAGGGCACTGTGGGCTGTTGACAATGTTAGGGAATCTATGGATAAATGAAAAAGTTACTCAAGAGTATGCAGAGTGAAGGCCTTACGTTAAAATGGGAACATATTTACATTTTTTTAAAAGCATGAAAAAAAAATGGAGGCTGTGGCTCATGCCTGTAATCCCAGCACTTTGGGAGCCTGAGGCAGGAGAATCACTTGAGGCCAGGAGTTCAGGACCAGCCTGGGCAACATAGCAAGACCCTATCTCAATTAAAAAATCATAATAAATGGGCCGAGCACGGTGGGTCACTCCTGTAATCCCAGCACTTCGGGAGGCCAAGGTGGGCAAATCCCTGAGGGTCAGGAATTCAAGACCATCGTGTCCAGCCTAGTGAAACCCCGTCTGTACTAAAAATACAAAAATTAGCTGGGTGTAGTGGCGGGTGCCTGTAATCTCAGCTACTTGGGAGGCTGAGGCATATGAACCACTTGAACCTGGTAGGCAGAGGTTGTACTGATGCAAGATGGAATAATAATAAGTAAAAGTATGGGACACTGTTGACAAAGCTCTACCAGAGTCATCTCTGGGGTATAGGATTGTTGGGCTTTGATAGTGCTCCGCATGTCTTGCAGTTTATACGATGTCTGTATTTTGAGGGACCAACAGATGGTTCAATTTTGGGTAGAAGGATGGGTGAGGGTAAGGGGCCTCTTGTTGTGAAACAGGTGGTATTTTAGGCTAAAATATTTTACAGAAGTCTTGAGGTCAGAGTGTATGGAGGTACAGAGAGCTCTTCGAATTGGCTTTGAGATAGAGCTGTTGTCCTTGCTGTTAGAAGATGGATTTAGATGTTGCTGGGTGAGGGGAAGGTCACAAAGCAGGTTGGTACTAGAGCTTTGTACCGGTGTGTGCACAAAATTTGGGGGAAAGAGGGTGCCGGATTTCATTCGCAGTAGTTGACCCCTATTCATTAAAAACAACCGTCTACCATGGAATGCATAACTTATTTATACCCTGACTTATTTAAATAAGGATTTAAAGCAGTAATGTATTCTTTTTTTTTTTTTTTTTTTTTTTGATATGGAGTCCAGCTCTGTTGTCCAGGCTGGAGTATAGTGGCACAATCTGTGCTCACTGCAACCTCTGCCTCCTGGATAAAGCGATTCTTCTGTCTCAGCCTCCCAAGTAGCAGGAACTACAGGAGTGCGCCACCACACCCAGCTAATTTCTTTTTTGTATTTTTAGTAGAGATGGGATTTTACTGGGGCGTCCAGCCTGGTCTCGAACTCCTGACCTCGTGATCCACCTGCCTTGGCCTCCCAAAGTGCTGGGATTACAGGCATGAGCCACCGCACCTGGCTTAGTTTTTGTATTTTTATTAGACAGGGTTTTACCATGTTGGCTAGGCTGGTCTCGAACTCCTGACCTCAGGTGATCTGCCCGTGTTGGCTTCTCAAAGTGCTAGGATTACAGGTTTGAGCCACCGTGCCTGGCCAGTAATGTATTCTTTTAGGTCGAGTGTGGGCTACATTGATGAGTCAGAAGATGATCCTTGTCTTCAAGTTATTTATAATCTTGTGAGGGATTTCCTGTGTATGCAGCAGATAGTTTACTGAGCCTCAACCATATGTTGGTTACTGTGCTAGGTGCTGAGGATATAAAGAGAAAACATGACCCTTGCCCTCAAGGATTACAGTCCAATGGGAGAGACAGGTGTGTCACTAAGTAATTAAAATTGGGCTGAGAACCTTGCTGGGGTGTGCATAAGGCTAGGAAGAGTTAGAGAAGACTTCATAAGGAGGTGACCTCTGAACTGGGTCTTAAAGAATAAATAGAAGTTTATTCCCAAGGGGGCGTGTGAAGCAAAAGGAATTTTGAGAAATCTATTGTATTTAGAACATAAATGTGGGAGGTGGGTAGGAGAATGTGGTACCAAATAAAGCTGTAAAAGCGACTTGAAGCCAAGTTATAATAAGGACCTTGTTAGCTTTGCTAAAGCAGAGGAAAGAGAATGAGTATTTACTGAGATTCAATGACAGCCCTTTTGTTCTCTGGCCTCAGGAGCAGAACCCAAAGAGAACCCAGCCTGACTGGCCACCCCCTCAAGTGTTTAACCTTTATCCTGTAGGCAGTGAGAACGTGTTGGCTGAAGGGTTGGGGGCTAATTTAAAAATGACAGTTTGAGGCCAGGTGTGGTGGCTCACGACTGTAATCTCAGCACTTTGGGAGGCTAAGGTGAGTGGATCACTTGAGGCCAGGAGTTTGAGACCATCCTGGCCAACATGGTGAAACCCTGTCTCTACCAAAAATACAAAAATTAGCCAAGTGTGGTGGTGAGCACCTGTAATTCCAGCTACTTGGGAGGCTGAGGCACAAGAATCACTTGAACCTGAGAGACAGAGGTAGCAGTGAGCCGAGATTGTGCCACTGCACTCCAGCCGGGGTGACAGAGCAAGACCCTGTCTCAAAAAAAAATAAAATAAAAAATGAGAGTTCATGAACTTGGGGGTGGAGGGATAGCTCTTCTCATTAACAAGGATATGCATGTCTGCTGTCTAGGACACCCCCTGACCTGGTCTCAGAAAGCCTGAAAGCAGAATTAGTCATTAGAAGGGTGGTTGGCTTGGACGGCATAGACTTTGAGCAGAAAGAGGTTGAAAATGTTGAGCCTGATTTCCCTTAGGCTCCTCTGCAGTGTCTGTTCTGGAGGCCAGATTTGTAACTGCTTCCACTTTTTTTGGTCTCATTCAAGGTGAGCAAATCCCCTTCATGTTTCTCACCAGACACATTGCAGCTGATGAGGTTCTAGCTTTGCAAATGTAGTCATCCATGAGGACTGTCTCCCTGAGATTTCATCAGGTCATGTTGATGAGAGTTTTGAACCTGTCTGAGGCTGAGAGGTGTTCAGAACTTCTTCAGCTTTGCATCTGTAGACCATTTTGGTTTCTACCCAGCAGTGGCCAATCAGACCTGTTATGAGGGGATTACTGGTTTGACTGTCAGAGGGTAACCTCTCTTTTTCCAAGTTTTTTGAGGGTACCTACCTGCAGTGGAGAGTCCTAAGCAGTAGGTCAATTTAACAGACATTTGTTAGGAACCTGCCATGTTTCAGGCAGGCACATGGGATTCAGGATGGTTGAGGCATTCTGCCTGCCTGAGAGGTGCTTATAGTTATAGGGAAGACAGACCCCTGAAGGTCATTTTATTGCATTGTTGTATGTGCAGTGATAGAGGGCTGTGGAAACACAGAGGAGAGGTCCCTGTCTACTTTGGGGAGGCTGTGGAAAGGCTTCCTGGAGGAAGCAGTGCCTGAGCCAAGTCTTGAAATAGGAGTTTTACAGTGGGAAGAGCATTCCAAGCAGAGAGAGAGAGGCACTAGCATGTAGAAAACCCTAGAGGAACGCAGCACATGTTGTGCTGGATGTCATAGCGGACTCCAGGGAATTGTTACTGAGGAGTGAACAGGAATGTATGGAGCATCAGGGAAATGAAGGTTGAGAACATCATAAAATCCTTTTGGGAAGCTGTCCTGCTGAGTTTGGATGTCAGTCTGAGGACAAGAGGGTATGAATGATTACATTTTTATGTTATTTTGTTTTATTATTAATTTTTATTTTATTTATTTTTGGCACACATTTTTATTTTAGAATGAGCACCCCAGTTGTAATGTAGAAGGATTGGAGAGAGACAGGCTGGTGACCCATAGGAATGCTCTGTTGTAGACTACAAAGGAAGGGCCTGAACTAGGGCAGTGGTGGTGGGGATGGAGAAGAGAGGCAAGATTCAGGAAACACTTAGGAGGCCAGGCGTGGTGGCTTATGCGTGTAAACCCAGTTGAGATCCCGCCACTACACTCCAGCCTGGGTGACAGGGTGAGACTTCTCAAAAAAAAAAAAGGGGGGGAGGTAAAAGTGACCAGTACCTGGTGAATGATTGAATAATAATAATGTCCATTCATAAAGCACCAGTTACAAACTGGACTTAAGCAAGCTAATTAAGTCCTTAATGGTTACATAGTTCATAAGTAATAGAGGCAGAATTCCAAAGCCAGGGTACCTGACAGCTAAGTCCATGTTCTTTGGACTGTTTTGTGCTTGAAGGTAAGGAAGGGTAAGCATAGGTTTCTGAATCTGGGATGGAGGCTAAAGGAAAAAGAGAAGCTTTTGTGGAAAAGGGAGTTTGCTTTTAAACATGTTTAATTTGATTTTTTGGTGGGATGTTTACAGGGGGTTCAGTAGGTAGTCACATATGTGAACCCAAAGTCCAGAAGAAAAGTAAGGCCTGGAGTTAGAGAGTTGAGAATGAGTATCCAAGCATACCTTGGAGATACTGTGAGTTTGGTTCCAGCCCACCGCGATAAAGCAAGTCACATGAAGTTTTTTGGTTGCCCTGTGCATATGTTACGTTTGTACTATGCTGTAGTCTACTAAGTCTAAGTGTGTAATAGCATTACATCTTTTTTTTTTTTTTTTCTTTGAGACGGAGTCTTGCTCTGTCACTCAGGCTGAAGTACAGTGGCGCGATCTCAGCTCGCTGCAACTTCCGCCTCCTGGGTTCAAGTGATTCTCCTGCCTCAGCCTCCCAAGTAGCTGGGATTACAGGTGCCCGCCACCACACCCAGCTAATTTTTTTGTATTTTTAGTAGAGATGGGGTTTCACCATGTTGGCCAGGCTGGTCTCGAACTCCTGACCTCAGGTGATCCACCCGTCTCAGCCTCCCAAAGTCCTGGGATTATGGGTGTGAGCCACCGCACCCGGCCCATCTACTTCTGAGTTCTTCTGTTTCCTTCGTTGAAATGTCCCCATCAAGTCCTGGCTCTGCCTTTCTTGGGATTTCAGCTATTCACTTTTGCTTCAAATCATTTCCACCAACCTGTCTTCCTAGTACAGTACAATGTTTCTCCAGTCTTTTAATAAAATCTCTGGCCTGGCACGGTGGCTCACGCCTGTAATCCCAGCACTTTGGGAGGCCGAGGCGGGCGGATCATGAGGTCAAGAGACCATCTTGGCCAACCTGGTGAAACCCTGTCTCTAGTAAAAATACAAAAATTAGCTGGGTGTGGTGGCGCTCACCTGTAGTCCCAGCTACTTGGGAGGCTGAGGCAGAGGAGAATCGCTTGAACCTGGGAGGCAGAGGTTGCAGTGAGCTGAGACTGCGCCACTGCACTCCAGCCTGGCGACAGAGCAAGACTCCATCTCAAAACAAAACAAAACAAAACCAATAATAAAATCTCCATCTGGACACGAAAGGTTCAAGCAGGTCAGGCCTTGAGAAGGAGGGCATGACAAAGATGAGGGTAAAGAAACAGGTCTGCATCTCTGAGTGCCTCGTTTCTTATCAGGGGCTTGAGTTGGCGGGGCATGTCTTGGTGCAGAACACCTGGGCCGTCATGGCAAGGGTACAGGTACAGAGAGGCTCCTGCCAGGATCTCAGATTCATGAGCTTGATTTCTGCTTGGGAGGAACAAATAAAGCATTGTTTTGTTTTTTTTGTTTTTCCTGAAGCAACTTTGATTTCTTTTTGTGACTAAATCCTATGGATGTCAGAGACCTAGAATTCAACCCAGATGGAAGTCTGGGGTTCATGTCCCAGTAGCAGGTGATTTGTATGGAACCCAGGATCGACCATTATCTAGTGTGAGTGCTTTTCCTGCCTCAGTGACTGGAGTAAGCCTCTGACTTGGGATATTCAACTTTGGCCTTTTCAGAAGTGTACACACACCAATCCCCCATTCCCCTCACTCCAGGCTAAACTTAGCTCTTCTGTAAGTAGTTCAGGGTTTTCCCAGACCTTAGTCCAGAGCTCCCCAGCCACAAAGGCTAGAAACTAGGAACGCTGTTCAGTTGTTGGCCTTTCTTTCTCTTTGCAGAAGCGAATGTCTGTGACGGAGGGTGGCATCAAGTACCCAGAGACGACTGAGGGAGGCCGCCCCAAGCTTGGGGGGCTGATGGACCCGAGGCAGGGGGTAATTGAGCGGACTGGCCGCTGCCAAACATGTGCAGGTAAGTGCTGGGGGCCAGGTGGGATCCCAAAGGGGAGGTGGGTTGGGTCCTCAAAACTAGGGCTGACGGTCGACACCTGGAGGCCTCTGAGATGAGTGGGAGCTGGGAGGAAAGCACTGGGTGTGTGTCCCACAGGAAACATGACAGAGTGTCCTGGCCACTTTGGCCACATTGAACTGGCCAAGCCTGTGTTTCACGTGGGCTTCCTGGTGAAGACAATGAAAGTTTTGCGCTGTGTCTGCTTCTTCTGCTCCAAACTGCTTGTGGACTCTGTGAGTGGGGAACAGGCTCTGGTCTGGGAGGTGGGGGTGCTTGGTAGGGGGCAGGGGGACAGCTTCAACTGACCTTGCTCTGCCCTTCCCCAGAACAACCCAAAGATCAAGGACATCCTGGCTAAGTCCAAGGGACAGCCCAAGAAGCGGCTTACACATGTCTACGACCTTTGCAAGGGCAAAAACATCTGCGAGGGTGGGGAGGAGATGGACAACAAGTTCGGTGTGGAACAACCTGAGGGTGACGAGGATCTGACCAAAGAAAAGGTGGCTGGGGGTGGCAGAGACTTTTGGGAAGGAGGGGTCAGAGGCCTGGAGGGAGGAAACTGGAAGGGAAGGACACAGAGGAACAGGAGGGGCTGGCCGGGTGTGGAGGGAAATGGCCCAACCTCTGGGCTCTGATGGCCCCTGTCTCTCCTTGGAAGGGCCATGGTGGCTGTGGGCGGTACCAGCCCAGGATCCGGCGTTCCGGCCTAGAGCTGTATGCGGAATGGAAGCACGTTAATGAGGACTCTCAGGAGAAGAAGATCCTGCTGAGTCCAGAGCGAGTGCATGAGATCTTCAAACGCATCTCAGATGAGGAGTGTTTTGTGCTGGGCATGGAGCCCCGCTATGCACGGCCAGAGTGGATGATTGTCACAGTGCTGCCTGTGCCCCCGCTCTCTGTGCGGCCTGCTGTCGTGATGCAGGGCTCTGCCCGTAACCAGGTCAGTGGCTCCAGGGCTCTGCCTCTTAGCTGGAGGGCGAGGTGTCTAAAGGGAGGAAGCCCTGTAGGTGGGGCTGGGGTGTGCCTGGGGGATGGATGGATGGACCTGGGTTTGAAAATTCCCCTGCCACTTACTAGCTGTATGATCTTTAATGAGTCCTTTCACGTGGTTAAAGGCCACAAAGGTGTTTCTGAATCTATAAATGATAGTGGGCAGTCCTGCCTCCTGGGGTGGTGTGAGGATGAGAGCTGTGCTGTGTGTCTGGCACGTGCCTGCTGAGCGCTGGCAGTGGTGGCTGGACCATGATGATTCTGACTTCCTGCCTCAGGATGACCTGACTCACAAACTGGCTGACATTGTGAAGATCAACAATCAGCTGCGGCGCAATGAGCAGAATGGCGCAGCGGCCCATGTCATTGCAGAGGATGTGAAGCTCCTCCAGTTCCATGTGGCCACCATGGTGGACAATGAGCTGCCTGGCTTGCCCCGTGTGAGTCAGCATGCTCCCCACCCCTCTGTGTATTGGAGCCAGGGTGGGGGCTATAGCGCATGAGGCTTCAGAGCTCTGGAAGAGGGCCCAGTGCTGACTTTCTGGATTGCCCCCACCCTGTGTTTTTTTCCTCACAGGCCATGCAGAAGTCCGGGCGTCCCCTCAAGTCCCTGAAGCAGCGGTTGAAGGGCAAGGAAGGCCGGGTGCGAGGGAACCTGATGGGCAAACGAGTGGATTTCTCGGCCCGTACTGTCATCACCCCCGACCCCAACCTCTCCATTGACCAGGTTGGCGTGCCCCGCTCCATTGCTGCCAACATGACCTTTGCGGAGATTGTCACCCCCTTCAACATTGACAGGTGTGCCTCCGTTGGAAAGCCCTTCCTGGAATGGCTAGGGAAGACATGGCCTCAGTGGCAAGGCTTCGAGAGTCTGCTCATCCTACCTCGGGCATGGGCTTGGAGCAAGGAGGAGTTGAAGTTCTGAAGTTTAACTTCCACTCAGGGCTCTGGGGTGAGGGTGGCTGCAGGGGCTTTTTAGGAAGCATTGAGTTCATTGCACCTCTTGCCTTCCTAGACTTCAAGAACTAGTGCGCAGGGGGAACAGCCAGTACCCAGGTGCCAAGTACATCATCCGAGACAATGGTGATCGCATTGACTTGCGTTTCCACCCCAAGCCCAGTGACCTTCACCTGCAGACCGGCTATAAGGCACGTAGCAGGCCAGGGCCTCTCTCAGCCACCTGAGCAGAAAGCTTTCTGAAATAGGGCAGGCTGGGATAGGCCATCTGAGTCTGTCTCGTTCATTGGGATCCAGACTTGACTGTCTTGTTAAAGGCTATTGCTGCCCAGGTGTTTAGGGAACTGCTGGCCTCTGGCATTCAGGGTGGGGGTGGTATAAACCCAGGGCACCATGCATATGGCAGGGAAGAGGGATCTGTGGAGGAACAGTGCAAAAGACTATGTTCAGAGTCTCTCTTGCTTTTCTTCCTAGACTTAAGTTCTTTGAGATTGGTGGATGCTGTGTATTATTCCTCCCTGATAACCTGGTGTTTGGCCCAGGGCCTTGTCCAGAGGAGTGTTTAATAAGTGTTTCAAGTGAATTAGCACCACGGTGTCATCTCTTTCAGTTTGCAAAGGACTTTTTTTTTTTTTTTTTTTTTCCCCCAAAAGACAGTCTCGCTCTATCACCTAGGCTGGAGTGTAGAATGCAGTGCTGCGATCTTGGCTCACTGCAACCTCTACCTCCCAGGCTCAAGTGATTCTTCTGCCTCAGCCTCCCGAGTAGCTAGGATTACAGGCACGCACCACCACACCCAGCTTATTTTTGTATTTTTAGTAGAGACGGGGTTTCACCATGTTGACCAGCCTGGTCTCAAACTCCTGACCTTAAGTGACGTGCCCGCCTCAGCCTCCCAAAGTACTTGGATTATAGGCGTGAGCTACTGCACCGGACTTGGAAAGGACTTTAGGTCCATTGTCCTTTCATTCTTAGATACCTCCTTCACTGAGACCTTTTCCTTACCTCACCTCCCTAGGTGGAACGGCACATGTGTGATGGGGACATTGTTATCTTCAACCGGCAGCCAACTCTGCACAAAATGTCCATGATGGGGCATCGGGTCCGCATTCTCCCCTGGTCTACCTTTCGCTTGAATCTTAGGTCAGTCCCTGGCTGAGGGAAGCAGGCTGGAATTGGGGAGGCGGGGGGAATGGGGGCAGGCTGGGTGGCTTCTTGAGGTTTCGCTGCAGACATCTTCCCAACCCTGACTTTCTCCTTTAACTGTAGTGTGACAACTCCGTACAATGCAGACTTTGATGGGGATGAGATGAACTTGCATCTGCCACAGTCTCTGGAGACACGAGCAGAGATCCAGGAGCTGGCCATGGTTCCTCGCATGATTGTCACACCCCAGAGCAATCGGCCTGTCATGGGTATTGTGCAGGACACACTCACAGCAGTGCGCAAATTCACCAAGAGAGACGTCTTCCTGGAGCGGGTGTGTGGTCCAAATGGAAACCTGGCTCAAGTGGGCAGTGGGGCTCTGGGGTGCAAGGTGGAGGCTAGGGAGGAAGAGCTGTGTTTTTTTTCCTGACTTACCCAGCAGTGGTCTGTGAGGTTGTCTTTTCTGGTGGGCGAACAAAAAGGGGGTTAGGAAAACTCAGGCCAAAATGGTGTAAGGCATTAATTCCCCATTTAATTCCTTAAAATTTCATGTAATACCAGGTATTGTCTGTAAAGGAAAGATAAAGGGAAAAATAAGTAGGACCTTGTTAAAATTTTATTTTTCTATCTTAACCTTCACTTACTTCCTAATTATTAAAAGAAATTTATGCTTATTATTAAAAAAGAACAAAAACAAAAATTTCACTATTACAATGAATTTTTAATTAAAAGTTTTTGGGGCCGGGTGCGGTGGCTCACGCCTGTAATCCCAGCACTTTGGGAGGCAGAGGCAGGTGGATCATGAGGTTAGAAGATCAAGACCATCCTGGCTAACATGGTGAAACCCCGTCTCTACTGAAAATACAAAAAATTAGCCGGGCGTGGTGGCACACGCCTGTAGTCCCTGCTACTCGGGAGGCTGAGGCAGGAGAATGGCGTGAACCTGGGAGGCGGAGCTTGCAGTGAGCCAAGATCGCGTCACTGCACTCCAGCCTAGGCGACAGAGCTAAGGCTCCGTCTCAAAAAAAAAAAAAAAAAAGTTTTTGGGACTGGGCATGGTGACTCACACCTGTAATTCTAGCACTTTGGAAGGCTGAGGTAGGCACATCATTTGAGGCCAGGAGTTGGAGACAACCCTGGCCAACATGGAGAAACCCCATCTCTACCAAAAATACAAAAATTAGCCGGACGTGGTGGCAGGTGCCTGTAATCCCAGCTGCTCGAGGCTGTGGCAGGAGAATTGCTTGACCCCAGGAGGCGGAGGTTTCAGTGAGCCCTGATTGCACCATTGCACTCCAGCCTGGGTAACAGAGCAAGACCCTGTCTCAAAAAAAATTAAAGTTTGGAAAAAACTTTTCCTGTCATCTTTGCCTCCAAAATCTGGCTTTCTCCCTTGGGCAGGGAAATCTCCCCAACATTTCTCTCTCATCCCTGAGATGTGGGGCCTGCACTCTTACTTCTGTCTGCCTTACTCTTTGTCTTGCAGGGTGAAGTGATGAACCTCCTGATGTTCCTGTCGACGTGGGACGGCAAGGTCCCACAGCCGGCCATCCTAAAGCCCCGACCTCTGTGGACAGGCAAGCAGATCTTCTCCCTCATCATACCTGGTCACATCAATTGTATCCGTACCCACAGCACCCATCCCGATGATGAAGACAGTGGCCCTTACAAGCACATCTCTCCTGGGGACACCAAGGTAGGGCTTGGCTTCTGGATATGTGAGGACAGAATTTGGACATGGGAGCCAGGACCAGAGCAGGGGCCTTGAGTGGGTGCTTTGTCCTTAGGTGGTGGTGGAGAATGGGGAGCTGATCATGGGCATCCTGTGTAAGAAGTCTCTGGGCACGTCAGCTGGCTCCCTGGTCCACATCTCCTACCTAGAGATGGGGCATGACATCACTCGCCTCTTCTACTCCAACATTCAGACTGTCATTAACAACTGGCTCCTCATCGAGGGTGAGCATGGAGGCGTGGTACCAAGACCGCTCTGTGAATTCTCTAACTTCTTACTGTCCTTCCATCCCTTTCTTTCCTCCTTGGATTTGGTGCCCCCTGCTTCTACTGTCTTGGCTATCATTCCATTCCATGTTTCTTAGAGGTCCAAAGGGGTTTGCTGATGCTTTTCCCTGTCTCTAGGTCATACTATTGGCATTGGGGACTCCATTGCTGATTCTAAGACTTACCAGGACATTCAGAACACTATTAAGAAGGCCAAGCAGGATGTAATAGAGGTAAGAGGGGAGGCCACCAGAGACGGAATAAGGAGTTTCCAGGGACTTTGAAGTTAGCATCATCAAGAGCAAAGGGAGTGTAAGGTTAGAGGGAAGGGGCGGAGAGTAGGGATTGATGTCTCACTGAGAACTCTGCCTCCAGGTCATCGAGAAGGCACACAACAACGAGCTGGAGCCCACCCCAGGGAACACTCTGAGGCAGACGTTTGAGAATCAGGTGAACCGCATTCTCAACGATGCCCGAGACAAGACTGGCTCCTCTGCTCAGAAATCCCTGTCTGAATACAACAACTTCAAGTCTATGGTCGTGTCCGGAGCTAAAGGTTCCAAGATTAACATCTCCCAGGTGAAAAGCCTTGTCTTTCCACATATGGGGCCACTCTGAAGTTTGGGAGGAGGAAGGAAGGTGTTTGTATGTATTAGGGTCAGGAGGATCACGGGAGTTGGGGGAAATTTTGGGAACTGTTATTCTTAAGGCAGAGGGAATTCAGTACACCCCACCTTTCTGTTTCCCAGGTCATTGCTGTCGTTGGGCAGCAGAATGTGGAGGGCAAGCGGATTCCATTTGGCTTCAAGCACCGGACTCTGCCTCACTTCATCAAGGATGACTACGGGCCTGAGAGCCGTGGCTTTGTGGAGAACTCCTACCTAGCTGGCCTCACACCCACTGAGTTCTTTTTCCACGCCATGGGGGGTCGTGAGGGGCTCATTGACACGGCTGTCAAGACTGCTGAGACTGGTGAGGCTTTCCTCAGGGGTCTTCCTTGGGCTGTTAGCAGGGACTGCTGCAGGCTGAGAAACCCCTAACAGGTGGGGAGTGGAAATGCTCAGGCTCCTATTCCCAGGGTATAATTCTGGCCCTTGTGGAAAGAATAGAGACTCAAGAGTAGGCAAACACCCTTGTTTGGATTGCTGTGCAGCATTCCACAGTGCAGGGATAGAGCTTCCGGGATTCTGCTGGCCTGTCCCATGGGAGTGGTTCCTGCTGGGCTTTTTGTCCATCTAGTGGTAGACACTGAGTCTGCATTCAAAGGCCTCAGACAAAGGGAGTACTAGCTGACTCTTCTGACAGTCAGGTAGGTTAAGGCCCCAGCCTGGGTCTTTGGGCTTTATCATCCCCTTTTTGCCTTACTTCTCTCCAGGATACATCCAGCGGCGGCTGATTAAGTCCATGGAGTCAGTGATGGTGAAGTACGATGCGACTGTGCGGAACTCCATCAACCAGGTGGTGCAGCTGCGCTACGGTGAAGACGGCCTGGCAGGCGAGAGTGTTGAGTTCCAGAACCTGGCTACGCTTAAGCCTTCCAACAAGGCTTTTGAGAAGAAGTGAGGAGGCGGGCAGGCGGGTGGTTCTCGCCCCTGGGGCTCAGGGCCTGAGTAGTAGGATTCCCATACTTATTCCAGAGAGATAGCCTGGTATGTCTTGCACTAGAGCTTACCTTTCAGCGTCCTTTCCCCACCTATCTGAAACAGCTGTATGACATGGGGGAGGGGGCGGATGGAGGTGGATTTAAGATTGGTCCCCACTTTGTCCCTGCTGATATTATAAAGCAGATGTAGAGGGGTGGGCCTGTACTCAGGTCCCAGTGGCAGTCCTTGGGCCTGAAGTTTTCTGTGTCCAGGATTCTTGCCTCCAAACCACTGTACCTGGTTGGCTGTGCACCTTTGGGAACCTTACAGTGCATTTTGTGGGGACCAAGGTCCCAGAGCCCACCTGCCCGCTAGCTGCTACTTGCACTTCCAGGTTCCGCTTTGATTATACCAATGAGAGGGCCCTGCGGCGCACTCTGCAGGAGGACCTGGTGAAGGACGTGCTGAGCAACGCACACATCCAGAATGAGTTGGAGCGGGAATTTGAGCGGATGCGGGAGGATCGGGAGGTGCTCAGGGTCATCTTCCCAACTGGAGACAGCAAGGTGCGTGTGGGTGGGAAGTGCTAACGCTAGAGATGTGCCTCCCTGGATGGCTGTCCCCAGACACGACCCTCCCTCAATTCCCTCCTCTCTCAGGTCGTCCTCCCCTGTAACCTGCTGCGGATGATCTGGAATGCTCAGAAAATCTTCCACATCAACCCGCGCCTTCCCTCCGACCTGCACCCCATCAAAGTGGTGGAGGGTAAGTTCCTGCTTAGGGGTCTCCAAGCCAGGCTAGGGGATAGGAGACTGCTGGGCCCTGGTCTAATGATCTCCTCACCTTTAATTGGTCCCCAGGAGTCAAGGAATTGAGCAAGAAGCTGGTGATTGTGAATGGGGATGACCCACTAAGTCGACAGGCCCAGGAAAATGCCACGCTGCTCTTCAACATCCACCTGCGGTCCACATTGTGTTCACGCCGCATGGCAGAGGAGTTTCGGCTCAGTGGGGAGGCCTTCGACTGGCTGCTTGGGGAGATTGAGTCCAAGTTCAACCAAGCCATTGTGAGTGTTGTGCTCTTCATAGCAGTCTTATTTTTCTCCTTTTACCTGTTGACTTCTGTGGTTTTGGTTTCCAAGAGCAGCCCACTTCTGACCACAACCACCTAATAATAGCTCTCATTCATGGAGAGACTGCTTGTACCTTACCAAGTCCTGTGTTTGGCCCATTATCCCTTTATACCATCATGGCTTTAAAACACTCCTAGTAGGGGAGGGTTTGTTAGTCCCACGTTGCAGAGACAAAAACTGAAGCTTGGAGAGAGTGACTGGATTGTATGATGGTCATATAGGAAGTAAGTGGCATGACTGGGATATGACATAGGAGAATTGTTCTTTTTTTTTCTCTATACTCCCTGCTGTGTGCAGAGTCTAATTTAGATACAGATAGGGAATTGGGGCTGGGCGTGGAGGCTCACACCTATAATCCCAGCACTTTGGGAGGCCGAGGCGGGCAGATCACCAGGTCAGGAGTTCGAGAGCAGCCTTACCAACATGGTGAAACAAGGGTGAAATACTAAAATTAGCTGGGCGTGGTGGTGTGTGCCATAATCCCAGCTACTCGGGAGGCTGAGGCAGGAGAATCACTTGAACCCAGGAGGCAGAGGTTGCAGTGAGCCAAGATTGCACCTTTGCACTCCAGCCTGGGCAACAGAGTGAGACTGTCTCAAAAAGGGAGTTGGAGAGAGTAAATAGAAAAAAAGATTTATAGATACTGGAATGTGCTTTCACTGGCTTTAAGCAGTAAGAGGGTAACGCACTGTTGCAGGCATACCTCTGAACCTGTTTACTGTAAGTCAGTTTTTATAAATTAAATAGTTAAAAATGTATTAGGGAACACCATAGAACATGGCTGAAAGAAATTTTAAAAGACCTAAATGAGGCCAGGTGCGGTGGCTTATGCCTGTAATCCCAGCACTTTGGGAGGCCGAGGTGGGCAGATCACCTGAGGTCAGGAGTTCGAGACCAGCTTTACCAACAGGAAGAAACCCCACCTTTACTAAAAATACAAAATTAGCCGGGTATAGTGACACATGCCTGTAATCCCAGCTACTCTGGAGGCTGAGACAGGAGAATCACCTGAACCTGGGGATGGAGGTTGCGGTGACCCAAGATTGCGCCATTGCACTCCAGCCTGGGCAACGAGAGTGAGACTGTATCAAAAAAAAAAAAAAAACCCTAAATGAAAGACCTCTCATATTCATGGATTGGAAGACTTAATATTGTTGAATAGCACTACTTCCCAAAATAAGCTATAGATCCAATATAATCCCTATCAAAATTCCAACTGGCTTTTTCGCAGAAATTTACAAGCTGATGTTAAAATTCATATGGAAATGCAAGGGATATAGAATAGCCAAAACAATATTTAAAAGTAGCAAAAGTTGGAGAGCTCACATTCCCTGATTTCAAAACTTACTACAGAGCTACAGTAAGCAAGACTGTGCTTCTGTCATAAGGACACGTATAAAGACTGATAGAGTAGAATTGAGAGTCCAGAAATAAACCCTCACATTTATGGTCACTTGATTTTTTGCAAGAGTCCCAATTTAATTAAATGGGGTAAGCATACTCTTTAGCAAATGGTGCTGGGGCAACTAGATATCCACATGTAAAAGAATGAAGTTGGATTCCTACGTCATACCATGTACAAAAACTCTCAAAATGCCTAAATTCAAGAGCTAACACTATAAAACTCTTAGAAGGGAACAAATAAATCTTCATGACTGTGGCTTAGGCAGTGAATTCTTAGGTATGACACCAAAAGCATAAGCATCCAAAGGAAAAAATAGATGAATTAGACTTATATATATATATACACACACACACACACACATACACACACACTCAAGATAACAGAAAACATGGCCACACAAACATTTATACACAAATGTTCATATCAGTATTACAGTAGCTAAGCAGTGAAAACACGTGTCCATCCACTGATGAATGGATAGGCAAAATGTGGTATGTCCATACGAGGGAACATCATTCAGCAATAAAAAGTAATGAACAGGCTGGGCCCACTTGGTGACTCAACGCCTGTAATCCCAGCACTATGGGAGGCCGAGGCAGGCAGATCACTTGAGGTCAGGACCAGCCTGCCCAACATGGTGAAACCCCCATCTCTGCCAAAAATAGAAAAATTAGCCAGGTGTGGTGGTACGTGCTTGTTATCCCAGCTACTTGGGAGGCTAAGGCAGGAGGATCACTTGAACCCAGGCAGCAGAGGTTGCAGTGAGCTGAGATTGTACCACTGCACTCCAGCCTGGGCGACAGAGGGAGACCATCTCAAAAAAAAAAAAGTAACAAACAGCCAAGCACAGTGGCTGATGTCTATAATCCTAGCACTTTGGGAAGCTGAGGTGGGAAGATTACTTGAGCCCAGAAGTTCAAGACTACCCTTGGGCAACATGGCAAAACCCCATCTCTACAAGAAATTTAGCCAGGTGTGGTGGAGTGCACCTGTAATCCCAGCTACTTGGGAGGCTAAGGTGGGAGGATCACCTGAAGCCAGGAGGTTGAAGCTGCAATAGTGAGCTGAGATCATGCTACTGTACTTCAGCCTGGGCAACAGAGTGAGACTCTACCTCAAAAAAAAAAAAAAAATCTGTCAAGCCACAAAAAGACAGTGGTAAGCCAGATGCGGTGGCTCATAACTCTAATCTCAACACTTTGGGAGGCCGAGGCAGGAGGCTGGCCCAGAGCCCAGGAGTTCGAGACCAGCCTGGGCAACATAACGAAATTCTGTCTCTCCCAGTGATGAACCTTAAATGTATACTTACTTAATGGAAGAAATTAGTCTGAAAAAGTTAGATACTGTGTGATTCCATTTAAGTTTAATTTCGTATGTGACTATCTCATAACACATATGGGGAGCTTCCTATTTAGCTGTTATAAAATGAATATTTACCAAGTAATTTTAACATAGGTTTAGAAATTTGGATCTTGGCTGGGCGAAGAGACCCACACCTGTAATCCCAGCACTTTGAGAGGCCAAGGCGGGCGGATCACCTGAGGTCGGGAGTTCGAGACCAGCCTGACCAACATGGTGAAACCCCGTTTCTACTAAAGATACAAAAAATTAGCTGGGTGTGGTGGCACGCATCTGTAATCCTAGCTACTCGGGAGGCTGAGCTAGGAGAATCGCTTGAACCTGGGAGGCAGAAGTTGCAGTGAGCCGAGATCGTGCCATCGCACTCCATCCTAGGTGACGGCGAGACTCCATGTCAAAAAAAAAAAAAGAAAAAAAAAATTTGGATCTCAGATGGTATAGTAGCTTTCTTTGAATGTGCTGCATACCAGGTGCCAAATGGTGTCCTATAAATGGAAGCTCTTGTGTGAGGAAGGGGATGATCAAATAAGAGTTGTTTTTTTTTTTGTTTTTTTTTTTTTGTGGAGTCTGTCTGCCTTTTCCAAACTCCTCTACCCATGTCCTTTAAGATTACAGTCCTGGCCCTGACTGTGATAAGCCAGATGCGGATCCGCATCCTACTCTCATTAACTGAAAGAGAGGCGTTGGCTTTGTCTGATGCTAGCTTTTCCTTAGGCCCATCCTGGGGAAATGGTGGGAGCTCTGGCCGCACAGTCCCTTGGAGAACCTGCCACCCAGATGACCTTGAATACCTTCCACTATGCTGGTGTGTCTGCGAAGAATGTGACGCTGGGTGTGCCCCGACTTAAGGAGCTCATCAACATTTCCAAGAAGCCGAAGACCCCTTCACTTACTGTCTTCCTGTTGGGCCAGTCCGCTCGAGATGCTGAGAGAGCCAAGGTAGGGATCAGGGCTGCTGGGCTTTTTGGCCGGAAGAAAAGAAGGAGAACTCAACTGGGCGTGGTGGCTCATGCCTGTAATCCCAGCACTTTGGGAGGCCAAGGCAGGTGGATCACCTGAGGTCAGGAGTTCAAGACCAACCTGGCCAATGTGGTGAAACCCCGTCTCTACTAAAAATAGAAAAATTAGCCGGGCATGGTGGCGTGTGCCTGTAATCCCAGCTGCTAGTGGGGGCCGAGACAGGAGAATTGCTTGAACCTGGGAGGCAGAGTTGCAGTGAGCCAAGATTGTGCCACTGCACTCCAGCCTGGGCAACAAGAGCGAGACTCCGTCTGAAAAAAAAGAAAACAAAAAGAGAACTCTTCCCCTTGAATAAAGGGTTTTGGATTCCCTTGATAAGGAGGGTTAGAAGAGGCCTCTAGAGCTACTCAGTTCTCTGTGTCATGGACTTCTGTCTCTTCCCAGGATATTCTGTGCCGCCTGGAGCATACAACGTTGAGGAAGGTTACTGCCAACACAGCCATCTACTATGACCCCAACCCCCAGAGCACAGTGGTGGCAGAGGATCAGGAGTGGGTGAATGTCTACTATGAAATGCCTGACTTTGATGTGGCCCGAATCTCCCCCTGGCTGTTGCGAGTGGAGCTGGATCGGAAGCACATGACTGACCGGAAGCTCACCATGGAGCAGATTGCTGAAAAGATCAATGCTGGTAAGCCTAGGAGGGCAGGCCTGGCTCAGGAGCCCCGCTGTCTGGGCTACCACCTATCGTGTTCACTGCACTTGAGCCCCTAAAGAGCTACCCACCCTCACCCCCGTCCATGTACCACTTCCACCCCTCCGAGGCATCCTCCAACTCTCCAGGTCGCCTCTGCACTCCCTTTCTCTTCTCAGTGTTCCCCCTTCCCCTTTCCAAGGGGTTCTATGAAAAGAAAGGTTCTGTGAAGAGGAGCGGGGAGCCAAAAGAGAGCCTTGCTCAGGGAGAGCTGCAAATGGACGGTGGCTGGGGCCAGTCCCCTTAGCTGCAGCCTTTCTCATGGCTCCTCGCCCCACCAGGTTTTGGTGACGACTTGAACTGCATCTTTAATGATGACAATGCAGAGAAGCTGGTGCTCCGTATTCGCATCATGAACAGCGATGAGAACAAGATGCAAGAGGTAATGGGGGTCCTAGAAGAAGTCAATGTGTCACATGAATAAAACTTATGAATCATGTTAGAGACCAAAGAAAAGAAGATGCAATCAACATTGAGGGGCGGCCGGGCATGGTGGCTCACGCCTGTAATCCCAGCACTTTGGGAGGCTGAGGCGGGTGGATCACTTGAGGTCGGGAGTTCGAGACCACCCTGACCAACATGGAGTAACCCCGTCTCTACTAAAAATAAAAATTAGCCGGGCATGGTGGTATGTGCCTGTAATCCTAGCTACTTGGGAGGCTGAGGGAGCAAGAATGAAACTATCTCAAAAAATAAAAAAACATTGAGGGGCCAGTCATACCCACCTAATTTAGGGATAGGGAATGGTGATTAGCAATGATTTTCAAAATCCACAGCACTGGCCAAGTAGATAAAACAGGTAGTGTTGAAATAGGAGATAGGAGTGCCTCCCTGTCGCCCTGTCACTTGACTCTCCTCCCCCAAGGCTCCTGCAGCTTGCTTTGCTTAGGGAATACAAACCCAAGCCCTGAGGCAGGAGCCAGACTTGGGGGCAGGTTGGGCAGTAGGAATTGCTGCGTCCTAGGGGAAGTTGTGGACAGCCATAACAAGACCCATGAAAAGGCTGGATCAGGGACTTCACTCCTGGGCATCGCTCCTGAGATATTTGTTTGGCACATGTTGGTGCCTGGTGCTTTAGTAATAAAAACTGAAGAACTCAGGCCGGGCACGGTGGCTCACACTTGTAATCCCAGCACTTTGGGAGGCCGAGGCGGGCAGATTACCTGAGGTCGGTAGTCCGAGACCAGCCTGACCGACATGGAGAAACCCCGTCTCTACTAAAAATACAAAATTAGACGGGCGTGGTGGCACATGCCTGTAATCCTAGTTACTCAGGAGGCTGAGGCAGGAGAATTGCTTGAACATGGGAGGCGGAGGTTGCGGTGAGGCAAGATCACACCATTACACTCCAGCCTGGGCAATAAGAGCAAAACTCCATCTCAAAAAAACAACAAAAAAACTGAAGAACTAACTGCTGAACTGCTGTCAGAACAGTTATAAAAGCATTGATAGGTCTTGATGGAATACAGTATATGGCCATTAGAAGAGATCACTGTCATGCCAGCGGCAGCCCAGGCGAACACGCAGTGAAGTGCCAGAGCAGGGAATGGTGTGTGCTCGGGTATAGCAGTTGGAGGATATGACATGTACATGGAGCCCGCCTCTCGCTAGGCAGGACTGCACGAGAGTGGAAGTTGTGATGGGTTGATGGGATTTGGGTGCCTTTCCTTAGGCTTCTTTTAATATTGTAAAATCAGGATTAAAAGTCTCACTGGAGAATTGCTGGAACCTGGGAGGTAGAGGTTGCAGTGAGCTGAGATCGTTCCATTGCACTCCAGCCCAGGCTGATAACAGTGAGACTCCATCGCAAAAAAAAAAAGTCTCACTGGAACTGTGAGGGGCAGAGCCTGGTGACTGACTCGTTCGGCCCTCAAAGAGGCTGTAGTTGGAGCTGAGAGCCGGGGAAGAGACCAGAGGATGCCGAGTGCTGACCTCACTCTCACTGCAGGAGGAAGAGGTGGTGGACAAGATGGATGATGATGTCTTCCTGCGCTGCATCGAGTCCAACATGCTGACAGATATGACCCTGCAGGGCATCGAGCAGATCAGCAAGGTCAGCCATTCCCTCTGCCACCGCCTTCCTCCTCTTGCTCCCCCACTCCCCGCCCTGCCCACTCTGAGCACGCTGTCTTCCCACAGGTGTACATGCACTTGCCACAGACAGACAACAAGAAGAAGATCATCATCACGGAGGATGGGGAATTCAAGGCCCTGCAGGAGTGGATCCTGGAGACGGACGGCGTGAGCTTGATGCGGGTGCTGAGTGAGAAGGACGTGGACCCCGTACGCACCACGTCCAATGACATCGTGGAGATCTTCACGGTGAGCCTGCGTGTGCTGCCCAGCAGCCTTTCGTGGATCTCTGGCTCTCAGGCCCCTCATTCTGTCCTGTCCACTCACGGACTTTTTCCATTTCTGAGTGTGGGATATCCTGGCTCCTGACACCCTCCCTGGATCTCGGTGGCGACAGAAGCAGGGAAGAGAGCAGAGTTACTCAGTCCTGGCCCTCCCCTCCGCTTCCCTCCCCTGTGCCAGGTGCTGGGCATTGAAGCCGTGCGGAAGGCCCTGGAGCGGGAGCTGTACCACGTCATCTCCTTTGATGGCTCCTATGTCAATTACCGACACTTGGCTCTCTTGTGTGATACCATGACCTGTCGTGGCCACTTGATGGCCATCACCCGACACGGAGTCAACCGCCAGGACACAGGACCACTCATGAAGTGTTCCTTTGAGGAAACGGTAACAGTGGAATTTCTGAATAGGGCAGAAGGAGGGAGCAGTGTGGGAAGAAGGGCACCCACCTTGGGCAGCTGGGCTGTGGTGATGGGACAGCCAGGTGCTGTGTGTGGAGGGGTCCCATGGGGCCGGTCTGCTCTGTTCAGGTGGACGTGCTTATGGAAGCAGCCGCACATGGCGAGAGTGACCCCATGAAGGGGGTCTCTGAGAATATCATGCTGGGCCAGCTGGCTCCGGCCGGCACCGGCTGCTTTGACCTCCTGCTTGATGCAGAGAAGTGCAAGTATGGCATGGAGATCCCCACCAATATCCCCGGCCTGGGGGCTGCTGGACGTGAGTATGAGGCCCCAGCTGCGGTACCTGCTTGCGTCGGCGAGGCAGTGGGGCAGGCTGTGGGTGCGAGGGTGTCACCAGTCCGTGGTTGCTGTTCTTGCTCCTCACGATTTCCTGTGTGCCTCTTTGCAGCCACCGGCATGTTCTTTGGTTCAGCACCCAGTCCCATGGGTGGAATCTCTCCTGCCATGACACCTTGGAACCAGGGTGCAACCCCCGCCTATGGCGCCTGGTCCCCCAGTGTTGGTGAGTAACCTGATCCAGGAAGAGGGCCCTCCAGGTGGTTCAGAGGTGGGTGAGCTGGGATCGTGAACGGTAGCTATTGTTGGAACTCTGAAGGCCGCAGAGGGCTAGTGAAAGGTGGGGCAGGGAGAATTGGGGGCCTTTGGTCTCCAGCTTTGGCCTTAACTTGCTTCTCTCACTCTGTAGGGAGTGGAATGACCCCAGGGGCAGCCGGCTTCTCTCCCAGTGCTGCGTCAGATGCCAGCGGCTTCAGCCCAGGTTACTCCCCTGCCTGGTCTCCCACACCGGGCTCTCCGGGGTCTCCAGGTCCCTCAAGCCCCTACATCCCTTCACCAGGTGAGTTGTCGCCATCTGTCGGGCCAGGTTTGTTTTCCTCCTCAGTTCTGGGTGAGTCTGTCCATTGCTCATCTCCTTTGTTGGTTGCTTGCCCACAGGTGGTGCCATGTCTCCCAGCTACTCGCCAACGTCACCTGCCTACGAGCCCCGCTCTCCTGGGGGCTACACACCCCAGAGTCCCTCTTATTCCCCCACTTCACCCTCCTACTCCCCTACCTCTCCATCCTATTCTCCAACCAGTCCCAACTATAGTCCCACATCACCCAGCTATTCGCCAACGTCACCCAGCTACTCACCGACCTCTCCCAGCTACTCACCGACTTCTCCCAGCTACTCGCCCACCTCTCCCAGCTACTCGCCCACCTCTCCCAGCTACTCACCCACTTCCCCTAGCTACTCACCCACCTCTCCCAGCTACTCACCAACGTCTCCCAGCTACTCGCCGACATCTCCCAGCTACTCGCCAACTTCACCCAGCTATTCTCCCACTTCCCCCAGCTACTCACCGACCTCTCCAAGCTATTCACCCACCTCTCCCAGCTACTCACCCACTTCCCCAAGTTACTCACCTACCAGCCCGAACTATTCTCCAACCAGTCCCAATTACACCCCAACGTCACCCAGCTACAGCCCAACATCACCCAGCTATTCACCTACTAGTCCCAACTACACGCCTACCAGCCCTAACTATAGCCCAACCTCTCCAAGCTACTCTCCAACATCACCCAGCTATTCCCCGACCTCACCAAGTTACTCCCCTTCCAGCCCACGATACACACCACAGTCTCCAACCTATACCCCAAGCTCACCCAGCTACAGCCCCAGCTCGCCCAGCTACAGCCCAACCTCACCCAAGTATACCCCAACCAGTCCTTCTTACAGTCCCAGCTCCCCAGAGTATACCCCAACCTCTCCCAAGTACTCACCTACCAGTCCCAAATATTCACCCACCTCTCCCAAGTACTCGCCTACCAGTCCCACCTATTCACCCACCACCCCGAAATACTCCCCAACATCTCCTACTTATTCTCCAACCTCTCCAGTCTACACCCCAACCTCTCCTAAGTACTCACCTACTAGCCCCACTTACTCGCCCACTTCCCCCAAGTACTCGCCCACCAGCCCCACCTACTCGCCCACCTCCCCCAAAGGCTCAACCTACTCCCCCACTTCCCCCGGTTACTCGCCCACCAGCCCCACATACAGCCTCACCAGCCCAGCCATCAGCCCGGATGACAGTGACGAGGAGAACTGAGGGCGTGTGGGGTGTGGCAGCGGGCTAGGGCCCAGGGCAGCTTGCCCATGCTGCTGTGCAGTTCTTGCCTCCCTCACAGGGCGTCACCCCCAGCCCAGCTCCCTTGTACATAAATGCCTTGTGGCAGAGCTCCCGGTGAACTTCTGGATCCCGTTCCTGATGCAGACTCTTGTCTTGTTCTCCACTCGTGCTGTCAGAACCCACTGGCCCAGTGGTGGTCTCATTCCTACCCCACCCACCCCCTGCCTGTCCCCAGATTGAAGATCCTTCCTTGCCTGTGGCTTGATGCGGGGCGGGTAAAGGGTATTTTAACTTAGGGGTAGTTTCTGCTCTGAGTGGTTACAGCTGATCCTCGGGAAGAACAAAGCTAAAGCTGCCTTTTGTCTGTTATTTTATTTTTTTGAAGTTTAAATAAAGTTTACTAATTTTGACCAAAAGTATGTACATCGAGTGCTTCATTGGGGTTCAGGGGACCCCCAGGCCCCTGCCTCCTGCCTGGGCTGCTGCTGATCTGTTAGGGGGAGGGGACCTTACAGTCACTGAAGCCACGCACAGCCCCTGCTCTGTGCCAGGCGCTGCTCTGTACTGAGTTTGTTGTAGTCACAACAGATGCAGCTCTTGTCCTGTATTAAGGTGATATTGACCATAACAGCTTTTTAACCTGTTTTACTGATTGTCATAAATAATTTGGAAAAGTGTAGAAAGGTGTAATGCAGAGGGAGAAAAATGATCACCCATAATTCCACCACTAGGAGGCATACTTTCTTCTGGTATTTTTTCCTACACTTTTCTTGAGTCACTAACAAGTGAACCAAAATGAGCTTTGATTTTGGCCTCAAACCAAGAATGAAAAGATGATACAGATGCTGTAATACAGAAGCTGAAGTAAAAGGACTTGGGGATAATACGCTGGTTTTAGCTGGCTATTTTTCCCCCTTTCATTAGCACCTTAGTGTGGTATCTTCTACATCCTCTGCAAGTCATTTCTGGTTT